>NC_050589.1:10371704-10719204 GCF_013368585.1 Megalops cyprinoides
TAGACTTTAATGTAGCCTATGTAAAAAAGTGTAGTTTGTCCCAGCTATATGCCATATTACAAATACCACACTTCCGCAATAATTCCACAAAAAGGCATTTGTTAATCTTGTTGTCCTTTCCCATAGTTGTACAATGTACATCATGATAGTACAGTAGTAGTACAGTACTGCAGTATGCTTTCAAGTTGTTGTTTGTAGCTGGAAAATACTTTTAAAGTTAAGGAAACATGATACTTGAACTGATCACCGTCAGCCTGAGTTAGGCCACTCCCAAGACACAGACCGCTTTAGTTGATTTTCACTGTGATGAAAGGTCATACAGTGTTTGTAATAGTCTCCGTTATCAGCTGTACCAAAGATGTGATCCACAATTCCCAGTTACCACTGGAAACTGCACAGTGCGCTTTGTATTAATTTCATAAGGTTGCTGGAGAGAAAAGGTACAATAAAAAAAGTGTACTGAATTGTAGAATATTTAAATCTTAGTTACAGTCCAAAAGTATACTTCTGACCTAATACATCGCTTATTTATTCATGTATTTATTTGCTTTTTTTTTTTTAAAGAGAAGTCAGGTTGACCATCTTGGTAGTCTCTCCTCTGGACAGTGAGACATTTCATGTAGGCCTCAAGAAATCCAAATTCTTCATACATAACCGATGTACAGGAGCACTCTGGGCTTGTGCACTGTAGATCAATTGATTAAGGCTGAAGAGTTGCTGTAGATGTTGGCGGTCTGATTAGCATGCAGGCCATCTTCATACTTTGCCTGGTGAAAAGCAGTTGGCTAGTGTGCTTGTCTGCCTTTTATTCTTTGATGCCATTGTGTCTGATTTTAATTAGACTGTTGCGACTCTGTGTTTGTGTGTGTGTGTGTAACCCCTTGTAGGCCTGTATGCAATCAATCGTATATGTGAATTCTTTCATTGCAGCAGCCTGCTGCTTGCATGCTTGCATTGTATTTGATATGATCCATTGGGCATTGCGCTCTACAACCTCACTCATGGTTGACTTCTATAGCGTCACAAGTTTGTGCAGCTTTGGCTGTGCTGTTGTGTTTTTTCATTTGTGGTGCACTTGTACCATCAAGCACTAAATTCCTTCAGCTCTGATCAGTAGCTGGCGTGCCCACCTGAGAAAGAAGAATCCGGAACAGGGCATGTCTTTACCCTCCCACCCCTCTGGTTATACACACTCACATATGCACACACGTGCACACTCACACACGTGAACACACACACACACGTTTTAGCTCATTAGTTCATTCATCCCGAGTCGCTCTTGGGTCTGTCTGCGCATGCCAGTCTGACTCACCGTGTTGATCTCAACACTCTCGTCTGGCCAGCTGATGGTTTTCTCACACCATCTGTCTGTCTCTCTCTGTCTGTCCACATTACTGTGAATTCCTTATCGCGGCTCCAAGCTGCACCATATGCAGGCCTGGGCTCGGCACGAACGGGGAGAAATGCATCTTATGATGATGCAGGCGATCCATGCCGTGTTGAAATGGACTTCTGTAGTCGCATTCCCGGGGACTGGTTGAATGAAACCATTGGAATAACTTGAGCCGGAGGGTGGTATTGTGGCATAGTGCAAAGGAGCAGGGCTCATAACCGGAAGGTTGCTGGTTTGATTCCCCTGCCATTGTACCCCTGGGCAGGGTACTTAACCCAAAAAATGGCATTTAATACACAGCTGTATAAATAGATGACACGTAAAAAAATATAACCTATGCAAGTTGCTCTGGAAAAGAGCCTCTGCTAAATGACAATAATGTAGTATGTTTGCCCTGTGACGCTTTCACAGATCACACACTGATCCTCCACAGCAGATTCCACTGAGTTTGGAAAGGCTGAGAGTGTGACGGGGAGGTGGTGCAGGGTGAAAACGTCAGCCTCTCTTCACTGTGTGATGGAGCACCGTGTCGCGTGTTTTCCCCCCCCCCCAGCCTCCCGCGTGGTGAGGGACCAGAGTGAGCTGCGGCTGGCGGAGAGGAAGGAGAGGCGCACGGACTGGGTGATGAACCTGTGGGGGAATCGGAACGGGACCGTCGGGCAGCTGCTGAGCGTCCTGGAGGAGCTGCAGCTGTACAGGCCGAGAGACATCATCCTTAGCTGTGAGTCACGCCTGCACCCCGCCCCGGGACACCTCACCCCCTTCAGGGGCTACACCCCCTTCAGATGCATACATACTATATGCCAAAAAAAACACAAATACAGTTTCTGTTTTAATGTTGTTCTGTTATGAATGATGTTATTTCTGACGTAGCTGTCTGTTAAGTCAGAGGTCTGTAACAAAAATCAGTGTTTGAATTTCACAGTCATTCAGCCTTCTTGGGGCTAACAGATATTTATGCAAAATAAACACAAATATAGTTTCTGTGTCAGTGTTGTTATCAGTCTGCCTGTTAAATCAGAAATCTGTAACAAAGATCGTTGTTCTCAGTGTTATTTGGCAGGCAGGCTTTCAACCGTGTCTGTTTCACTGTTTTTGTGCAGGGGAGAGTGTTCACCGATTGCGAGAGGCGGTGAGTAATGAAATTTGACTAGAACAGAAGCGTTCTACCATAAAACAACTCACTACAGTGATCACACTTACCTGTTTGTGTTCGGTTTCAGTGCTTACTTTAAATAAAGTAGAGTGGAGTTTTATGGGAACTCACTGGTCCGGTTAAGATTGGAAATGAGTCCTTGGACTTTAAAAAGGGACTTGTATTTTTTTGTATTTTTTGTATTCTTCTTAATGTTAAAGAAAATGTCTTAAATTATGAAGTGTTCACGTAATTATCCAGAAAAACAAAATGTAAGGAAAAAAACAGCAAGAGCAAGAGTGCCTGGATCATGAAAAAAAATCTATGATTTCTTTTCTACTTTAGCTACTTATGTACTTTTTCTGACTTTTTTTTTAACTCGTCAGGTAGTTTGCTAGTTAACCTTCTCTAATGTAAAGGTCCTTTTACTTTAGTAGAATTTAGGACTGGTTTTGCCACCATTCCGTCAGACTGCCACATTCTTAGCTTTTTCCCTTCTTGTTTACAGCCTCGGCAGTGTCCCCCTGTCCAACCTCCTCAGTCTTTGTTTACCCCTCCCACTAAGCCAAGCTTGGACTGGAATCAGGACACCACGCCCCTCCAAGCCAGAGGTAGCTCGTGCTTTCTCTCTTGGACTGTCAAAGTCACCTCTTCTCTCAAATTTTCAAGAAATGTCACTCGATGACACATGGAAAGGAATGGCATTTTTTTGTCAGGTTATCATCAAGAAAGGTCACGTTCACTTAAATGAAATCCCAAAATGTATTTTGCTTGTTTTTTGAATGTAAACAGTTTGAAATAATAGTTAGATATTAATTATTGTTATGATTACATAATTAATAAGGATGGTATAACATTGCATTACATTATTGCCATTTTGCAGATGTTCTTATCCAGAATGACTTACATACATATTGGTTACAGTTTTATCCATTTATACAGCTGGATATTGACTGGGGCAGTTGTGGTTTAAATACCTTGCCCAAGGTTACAACAGCAGTGCCCCAGCAGGGAGTCAAAATGGCAGCCCTTCAGTTATGAGCCCTGCTCCATACTGCTGCACCACTGTATTGTATTGTAACATTTCACTCTTATTTGCTGCCGTTTAGCATTTGGCTGTGTTTGACAGTTGTGTGCATGTTTTTAAAGTGTCCCTGGTAGGAAGTGAGTTGATGATAATGCATTACTATCATTCTGTGCTGTTTCAGTACCCAGGCCTCTGCCAAAACCCAGTCCTCCACCACAAGGTCTGAGGACAGAGGAGAGGGCAGAAGCCCCCACACTTCCACAGGTACTACTCTCATGCATTGGTAATGGATAATGGATGGTTCAAATTAAGGCCAAGATCACAGAGTTAAAAACTGACATAATTTCTAAAGATGACAGGTAATGTGGCATTTAATTTAAAAATTGGATTTGGGGAAAAAAAATCAAAATATGAATTTGCTATCTCTGGAATTTTAAGTCTTTAAAATTTTGCAGAAAATCTATGTGCAGAAGTAAGGAAATAGGAAGTAATTATGAGACACATTTTGACTAAAGCAAAAAATAAGTTAAATGGCATGTTTTCTCATTCAGTGTTAAAGTTCAGCTGTACAGCTGGTGTGAATGTCAGTATCATCAAGACTCTTAATACAAAATTATGTGGCCACTGATTCCACTGTCAAAATGATCATGGTTAGTCTTGTTTTTTTATAATAGGAAGGGGAATAAGACCACCAACATGAGTACAGTGAGCATTAGAGAGGAGTGATTCTGTGTGTGGAAGTTTGATTTGCTTTCACAAATGTCTATTTTTATAACAAGAAATCGGTCAAGAGTCACATGTTTATACATGTATGTTAACCATGACAGAAAGGAAATAAGGGGTACCTCACTCCCTTTTTTCACATATTTTATTGGCTGCTCCTATAGTAGCCATACATAGATTAGGCGTGAAATAAATAATTGTAATATTGAAGCAATATTTGGTTTATGTTTTTCTTGATTTTTTTTTCTATAAACTATAAACTTAAATTGGTTTGCAAGAGTGTGTGACTCTCCTCGCCTTCCTTATGGTTTATTTGGAGTGCAGTCTTCCCTTATTCCCAGTACTGAATGCCACTTCAGTGTGTCGTCAGTGTGTTTTATCCTTCATTTTGGCTGTTTTGTCCCCAGTCAGCATGCCCGGCCTCTGGGATGAGTGTCCACCAGCAATCCTACGATGCCATGTGCTGGTCATTCGAGGAGGTGCAGCGCGGGACGGACAATTTCTCAGAGGCGCGGCAGATTGGGGAGGGAGGGTTTGGACAGGTGTACCGCGCCACCATGAGGAACACTGAATACGCTGTCAAGAGGCTGAAACAGGTGAGGGCGCGTAGAAAGGCCAGCGGCCACTCTCTGTCGCTGGAAAATCACCCGCCAGTTGCGGTTAAAACTGTCAGGATTGTACCTTTCCTCAGGCATCACTTCAGCCTGTTCTGAACATAAATAAATATTGCACTCCTCACCATTAAAATGCATGTCACTGCTAGAGGAGTTTTTTTTAAAGAGGTTTCTTTGTTGCAATCAAAGAGGGTCTCTCGCACTGGTTTTAGGTCAGAGCCGTGGCTGTGAGGCGGTGAAAGTGTTAGCCTCAGTGTTTTCTCAGCTTTGCATTCCAGCTCTGGTTGCCAGGTGTGGTTTGTTGTGTTGGTCTTGATGGTACTGAAAGTGATCTCGCTGTTGCACAGGACTCTCGGTTGAACTGGGCGCTGGTGAAGCAGAGCTTCAGGACGGAGGTGGAGAAGCTGTCAAAGTACGGCCCTTTTCCCTTTTTGCTGTGTTTGGGCGGAGAGGAAGATCCGTTCATCCCTTTGATGACTTGCCTTCCTCCTTTCACAAGTGCTCAGCTTCTCACTGTCTCGCTCCTACCTTCGGCCCTTTGTTCTTCTTCTTTTTGCAGCATTTGATTTCACTTTCTCTTCCCCTTCGTATTAGTCCTTCTTTCGCTTGGTATAGCTATGATGCACCCCCCCCGAACCAGAGGCTCTTAAATTTGTTCTTTTCCCCCCTAAAATTAGATCTGTCGGGGATATCTACGCAGAAAGCGTGTTCACTCTTTGTGTTTTGTATTTGAAATTTAGTCCCAACCTTTACACGGCTTGGCAAATTTAAAGGGCAGTACATAGTGTGCTAGGACTGATGCTGACAAATATTTGCAGACGTCGCAGTGGTTTTATTTGTTTTTATCTGATTCCACTTTCTCGCTGAATACTCATTCAAATAATATTTTCCACCCTCCTCAAACACGGCCCCCTGTCCTGCCTCCCTCACTGTGAGAAGCCTGTATGTCTGCATAGAAGCTCCAGCCTTGTGCTGCATTGTCCTTTGTGACTGCCTACCCTAGTGACTGCATTCTTAACTCTGCAGGTACCGACACCCGAACATTGTGGACTTTGCTGGGTATTGCGTCGGGGGCGGGGAGCACTGTCTGCTCTACGTCTTCATGCCCAACGGGTCCCTGGAGGACCGGCTTCACTGCCAGGTAAGCACACGGCCCAGCACACCTCACCCCTTTCAGGCCTGTGCCCAGTGCTGTTTCCTCTCTCACGGCAACCACAGAGATAAATCAGCAGCGATTCGATCACCCAGAAATCCTGACCTCAAAAGCCTCACTGAGACCTTATGTGGAGCGGTGCTGCTGCTTCTGTTTGACCCTGTGCCCCCCGTTTTATTTTTGATGTGCTGTTAATTCCCCGCCGCGCCCCCCCCCTTGCCTCATGCGTGTTTGTTGGTATGTGATTAAGTGCCTCTGCCCATGTGTGGTTTTTTCAGAGCAGTGCTGCCCTCTCTTGGCCGCAGCGTGTAAGTGTTCTGCTGGGGTCAGCCAGGGCCATCCAGTTCCTGCACTCCTGCTCTCCACAGCTCATCCACGGAGATGTGAAGAGGTGAGTCACCCGCCGAAGGGCGCGCAGGAGGTCAGCACCCGGCCTGGAGATCTGCTTCACCCAGCCCTGGCCTTGAGAGGGAGTTCTTTGTGTCTCTCTTGTTTTGTCAAGACCTTGAATGTTTTTCGCAAAGAACACTAGAGAGGATCTCACAGCCTGGCTGCAGAGGCACTTCAAGTGATTTGCCCAGCAGACATTAGAGCCTCTCTTTCAGCTCCAAAGAAGATCTGCTGTGGCATAGTTGAGTAAAATGATGTTCAAAGGAAATGTAGACTCTTGGCAGGGCTTTACAGTGACATATTCCTCCAGCCAGTTCATAACCCTTTAGAGGATTGCGGTGGGCTGGAGGTGAACCTCGAAAGCACAGGTCGTAAGACCGAGACCGAGGCATGCTCTGAACACATTACATAATTACATTATTTGCCTTTAGCAAACGCTCTTATCCAGAGCGACTTACATAAGTTACAGTTTATCCATTTATACAGCCGGATATTTACTGAGGCAATTGTGGGTTAAGTACCTTGCCCAATGGTACAGCAGCAGTACCCCAGTGGGGAAGTGAACTGGCGTTCAGTTACAAGTCCTGCTCCTTAAGCACTACGCTACACTGCAGCCTCACTGGGGCTCGTATGTGAACCCCTGGGACGTTAAAATGGGAACATCTTCTACCGTCTGTGGAAGGAATTTGAGGACCCAGAGAAGGATTCCAAGTTTGAATCCTGGACCTGTAGGGTGACTGCAACACTCAGCTGTACTGCAGTGCCACCCTTTGTCATATCAAACGCGCTTGTTAAATAACAGCAAAATGACTGTCTCTTCCCCGCAGCTCCAACATCCTCCTAGGGGAGTATCTGGAGCCCAAGCTGGGGGACTTTGGGCTGGCTCGCCTCTGCAACAGCACCAGCAGCAGATCGCTGGGCAAGACCTCCACCATGGCGCACACCAAGACACTACGAGGGACGCTGGCGTACCTGCCTGACGAGTACGTCCAGAAGGGAGAGCTGGGAGTGGGCATTGATACCTATAGCTTTGGAGTGGTGAGTCTACAACATGCACACACACATGTGCACGCACGCACATGCACACACACACACACGCACACATGCGCTTGTCCTCACACACACATGCATGCACACACACAATTCCTCACACATATACACACACACACACACACACACACACACACTTGATCAAAGTGTGAAGATGGCAGATCCTGGCCCTCGGGCCTGTTCTGTCAATCTATGTGAAATGGAATCTGGTTTGGTATGACCCTCTCAGATTTTGTTGAAAACTGGCTCATCCGTTGTATTTCATGCAAATTGGCTCAGGGTCTTGTGTTGTATTTTTCCTCTTTTTTCCTTTTTTTTGGCTTGTTCCCCTTTTTTACCCCTCTGGAATCGTCAGCTGTACTACATTAAGCTTGTCTCTCTGCACTACTCATACAGAGGTGCTGGACTGTGGATGCAGTCTTCCAATGCCTGTTCCTAACACTGCAAGTCCCACAGTGCACCACAACAGAGCAAATTCTGATTGGAGGATGGGTGTGGCTCCATTCAGGTCATCCGAGTGACTCTCAGGTGCCTTACATGACATTTGAGAGTGCGATAGTAGGTGGTGGAGGGGACACTAGTCCAATCCAGCCCTTCCCCCAGCAGGGCAAAGCCAATTGTGTGTCATTTTTGAGTTAAAATGAAATCATCTCTTATTGACTTATATTGTAATTTTTGAACTGTACAAGGTGCGTTGTGTCCTGATACCTTTGTGGCCTTCAAGGTTTCTTGAAATTGATGTGTATTCATACAGTGGAATTATGCAGTGACCAAAAAAGTGTTATAAAGAAATCAAAATTGTCTTAAATTTTACATTCTTCAAACAGACAAACTATTTTTTGAAATAACTTCTATCAACCATAGATAGATTAGGCGTGATAATGTTTTAATTGTCAGTAATTAACAGTTCAGTTTAAGATTGCTGTCATAGTGATATGATGATGATATGTCATAATGATTATTATAATTATAATATATATTATTATAAATATAATTATAATAATTGTTATTATCATCACCTGGAACAGCAGAAATGAAATGGTCCTTTTTAGATTGCTAGATAATGCTAGAAGTTTTTTCTGGGTGAGTGCTTGCTGTAACACAGACACAGGGAAAAGAAAAACTAACTTTTAAAAATAAAATACAAAAACATTTTCCTAGCTAGCTAAAAATAATTTAGTATCCTTGTGTGGGTAATAGAACATTGACAATAGGTATAACAATAACTATATTATTAGCTAATGTCACAGATACATTCACAGATACAGTTCTTAATCTGTGATATGGATTATGCACATTATGGCTATTATGTTGGGTAAACATACATTGTCTAACTGTGGACTGGAATTAACTTACTGAAATAACTAGGTTAAAATTTGGTTGCGCATCTGTAAATGCATTCCTATTTTAGCGTTTTTGCTCATTGGATGACTCTTGGTGGTACACAATACTTGATTGGACAATTTGCACAATTGCTGATTAGGTGTTGCGCATAACACTGCACTTCGCTTGTGTCAGTCTCAAGAGTTACTCCAGGGGGAACCGCTATTGTCAGCATATGAGAGCGTTGTGTTGAGACTACTTATTAAACAATCTAACATTAACGTATTACATTATTAAAAACGTGAACACAACCCAAACTGCCTGTTCCCTTGTGGAGGAGATCTTAAGCTGAGATTGCAGTTTGGCAAACATTATTTACTGTACATGTCCTTTTTCCCCTCAGGTTTTGCTGGAAATGCTGACTGGCAGGAGGGCCCTGGAAGTGGACAGTCAATCCAGAGCTGTTTACCTGGTAAGAGAGGCTACTCTCACACTGATCAGGTGACTGTGACACGCGTACCTGTTCCACACAGTGTGGGTGGACCTGAAGGATCACCGACTGAGCTGTTACTACCAGTAGTTTATGTGTTTCATAGCGAACCCTACATCTTAGTTGTGTGAACACAAATTGATAGCATCTGTGTGGAGTCGCTCTGAGACTCTCTGAGCCAGCCTCTTCTGTGCCCGCAGAAAGATTTGGTGAAGGAAGCGGAGGAGGAGGAGGAGGGAAGAGGGCTGGACAGCGCAGTGTGTTCCCAGCACTCCCCAGCAGCTATATGCATCTGGAAGAATCACTTGGACCCGCGCGTCGTTCCGGCCGCCACACCTGCACCCCAGGGGTCCCTTGGGCTGTCCGCCCTGGCCTGCCGTTGTCTGGATCGCAGGAAAAAGAAGAGGCCGCCTATGACGGAGGTGAATGGCCGGCCGTCCCAAACGACCTTTGATGTGCCAGCGGAAATTTTCAGTCTTGCACCACAAGGGGATTTTTTTTTAATAGTGTTTCTTAACTTTGCAAACATCTACATCAGTGTCAGTAATTTGGAATTTCTGTGTTTATTCATTGATTTGGGTTTCTGTTTGGGAAGTGAGAAATAAAAAGCTTATCCATGTAAACACAAAAATGATGTTAGAAAAGGTTGATGGACATACTGAGATTTAATGGATGTTTCATATACACATTTGCTGTCGTGGGCGATTGTGCTGGTGTGTTTATCGCTGGCGTTTCATTGTGTCTCCCAGGTGTTTGAAATCTTAGAGGACCTCCACTCGCGTCTCAAAGCCTCCAGCCTGGCCTCTCCCAGGACCGAGGAGCCCTCCATCTCCCTCAGCCAGTCGCTCCCCTCCGCCACTCCCTCTCTCCCCCTCCACTACCTGGACTCCATCACCCACGGCATGTCAAAGCTGGGACCTCAGGAGGACACGTACTGCCCTCCGAACCCTGATGACTCCCTGTCCCCCTCGGACACTCTGAGCTCGCAGGCACAGCCGTCCGGGAGCAGTTCCGGACCGTGGGGTCAGCGGTCCCCCTCCTCCCAGGTGCCCTGCGAATCGGACGACAGCCGGGGGTACTCGCAGTACCTGTCCTCCCCGCAGTCTTCCTTCAGCCACCCCAGCGAGCTCCGGTCCTCGTCTCCGTCTCTGGACAGCCTGGCCAGGGGTGGCCGGTCACCCAGTGAGCCGATGTCTGCGCCAGGTCAGGCCAGCGCTCACTCAGGTAAGAAAAAAAGAAACACTTATCCATTCAGTGGAATACGCAATTCCAGCAGCCAGAGGAATTAAATTAACTCATGTGGAAGAGAAGTTTAGTCTTTCCCCTCTCTCACATTCTCTCTCTCTCTTTCCGTTGTACCAGACATGGGCGGTGAGAGGATAGTTGTGAATGCAGTCAAACAGCGTTTAGTCCAGAAGATGGCGCTGTACAAAGAGGGCAGGATCCCTATCTCAGTTCTCCTCTCCTCTGACGGTTTGTCTTATAAGATTTTTTTTCTTTTCCAGTGGAATAATTTTAGTCTGTCTAGAACATTGCAGCAGGTAATAAATAAATATCCAGATAATAAATATATAAGTAATAAATATATAGATAATGCAATCTTATCTGCTTGAAGAGTAATCTTCTATAAAGATGGTATTATTCAGTATATATAAGTATGGATGTGAAGGTATGCATATTTGATATAATTGGAGGACTTACTAAAAACATACAAGTAAGTCCTCCAATTATATCAAATATGCATACCTTCACATCCATACCTATACCCATTTTTCACAATAAGAGCTGCAATGTATGCTCTCTCCTTACATTTAAACACTATGACTTGCACAGATCTGTACCTTCCTGTCTTGAATATTTTTTACCCTGTACTGGTGCAAAGGTGAAAAATCTCAGTTGTTACAGTCTACCAGTCTAAACTACAAGCAGAACACTAGTTATTAGAAAAGTGCTCAGATAATCCCTCAGAAGATCCAACACAGACTATTATTCTAATCCAATTGATGACCCATTGATGGCTGGGGCTAGAGCATCACTCATTTTTTTTGTTATAACTTATACTATTAGGAGTATGGCTTTCACTCATATTTCACAGCTGGAGAAGCCCCAGGATACACATAATGGGAATAGGGGATGTTTTTCTTAGTGACTCAGCTGTAGGGGTTGCATGATATCGGTTAATTAGGTGTAGCAGCAGTTACCATATATTAGAGAATGCCAATACGTGAACAGAGTTTAGTTAATTGACATGAATGACTACGAGTACAAGAATAATGCACAATACTTTTAGTAATCCACTGACTTGATTAAGAACATGTGCCATGAAGAAAGACAGAAAATATGAGCGGTCTCTCACCAATAAATTTCCATAAATGGTGTTCTACAAATAGTTTTGCTTATTGTTTATAATTGAAAAGACACGTGTGAGTGACACAGAAATTTCTGTGTCAGTCAGACAGCGATGTGGGGGTGGTGAGGGACTTTGTGCGCCCAATGTATCTAATGAGGCAGGTGTACATGTGACACAGCCAGTTTCTGTCATCACCAGAGCTATTCTGATATTTTATAAAACCTCATCCTACCACAGGCTCCAAATATTAGCCTCAATGCAGAGAAAACCATTTTTATGCCCTGGTTTACTCACTACCCTCTATGGTGAACCAGGCTGATTATCTCCAGTGTACACCCATCTCTGAAAAATCCTCTGCTGAGTTATGCTGCACTGAATCTATAGCTGTATGCTCCCGCACAGAAATTATTGAGGTTGTGAGAGTTCTAATATGAAACTTTTCAGTGATATTTGAAAAATGTATTCATTTCCACTGAGGTGTATCATTTTATATCCACTCTCCCTTTGAAGTATATCTGTTTGTATTATTATTTGTGAGATTTCATGATGATCTAATTAATGATCTCAAATATCGGTTGGGCCGATCAAGGCATTTTTAACTGATCGGGATCAGCTTTATTGAGCACTAACCTAAGCCCGATCCTTTGTTTTATGTCAGCTGTCACATAGGTGTTGTAAACGGAGAGCTCAGTTTGTGGCAGGGTGCGGCCAAAATGTCTGCAGTGTGGAAATATTTTAAATTGGAAAACGAAAGCAGTCCAACGGCCACTTGTAATGTCTGCAATGCGAGCATTTCGCGAGGCGGTGGTAACAGAGCTGAGTTCAGTAGGGGAGAGTGGGGCACAACATAACACATTTTGGTTTTTGCTAAATAATTTTTAAAATATTTAAGTTGGAATAATCATGTTTTTATACGAGCAAAATATACATCTCTGCTACAAACAAACACTTGAACTTTGTTTCTAGCATCTACCGTTCATGTACAATTCCACCGAAAAGGGAAGTACAATGTTACAACTTACCCCATGGGTGGGATTAATTGTAACAGACAGAGGGTTAGTTGTAATACTTGCTAGAAAAGTCTGATAAATTAGTGCAAGCAAAGTTAATTCAATAAAATTGTATGTTGTATGAAACAAATATTGGCCTATTTTCCAACCATACTGCATTATATATTATCTATCTATATGACAGACAGACAGATCAATCGACAGATACACACACACACACACATGTCAAATTATATATGAATACTGACATTGAATATTTTTAGTTTGTTTACTTTGTTATTTTGTAAAAAAAACATTAAGGGACAGCTTGGATGCTGGCCATTTTTTTCTTAATGCATTGCAGAGCTATTCAGTTGTCAAGCATGTACATTGGATTGATTTTAATAACTTTAATGTACTTGAAGTGTGCACTGTGCAACTGTATTACCTAGGAAGATACAAATATCGGATCGGGACTCGGTATCGGCAGATACTCAATATTAAATGACTCGGATCGGGATCGGGGGCAAAAAAACTTGATTGGGACATCCCTAGAACTAATGTGTACATTTGCAAAAAAAAAAAAAAAGAAGAATTGATCCTAACTCAACCAAATGCATTTTGGGATGCATTACCAGATCCAAAGACACAAAGTCTGTAGGGCACACTGGCTGTTGTAACACAGACCATACCAGCTGTGAGGGCTGCAGATCAAGGTCAAGCTGTGGTCCATTACGGCATGCAAACCCATACCTTTGGGCAGAAAAATATGTAAAAGTGGCAATGTGGCCAGACATTGTGGTCTTAAAATATTTTCATACCCAGCCTGGTTGAAATACAATTACATAATCAGTGTCTTTACACAAATTAATAAAAATGTGTTAAACCTTAAGTTATCCGAAAGGACAAAAGTACCAAACATCCTGGCTGTTTCTGTCCACTTACTGTGCTTCCCTGTCTCCCAGCAAAGTTGCTGTACATATATCAAATGAACATTGTGCCTTCTGGTGAGAGCCAGCTACTTGAATATTAAGTGGTTGAACGGTCATTTTCATTGGTTGTTGCAGTCACTCCCTCGTGAGCTTAGCTCTTGAAACCCGACCCGCTGTAATTGTGACTTGCAATTCGTAGGTGTTTTTGCAAGAGCAATTATTTTCACTTGTAAGCACCTGACACATGACAATATCCATTCAGTTGATGCAAGACTTCTGCAAATTTCAACATAAAAAGCATAATAATTTTATACAATCAGGTTGCAGAAATACAGAAATCTATTATTCTGACGTTTTTACTAATACATACATAATTGTATGTATTAGTATTGAATGCATTGCTGTTAAACCTACTTTCCTCATGGCTTGTGGCATACAGTTGGCAAACATTTGATGTGTTTGATTAGCCACACTGTGAGGAATAGCGCCATTCACTGGACTGGAGTGTACCTGCAACTGCAGTTTTACAGAAGTTTCCAAAGATTTATTGTGCACAAATCGTAGTTCAAGACAAGCAACACATTGATGAAAATTAGGGTACTGTTACCAAATTTCAGCAGGACACTGGTACAACACAGCTATAAATATTAATTTATATTTATTATTTATTATATGTCCAGTTTCTCACTAGTTTTCAATGTTTTATTTGGAAATGGGGGAGTATGTTTTTAGAAGTGGAGTCTTTCAAAGTTCGCACACGTTGTCAGAAAGTTTTCTGAAGTCTGGATCCACTCTTTGATTTTACTTTTCCAGAATCACCACCCAGTTTGTAGGGACTTCAGCCTATACTTGCTTATTTTACCCATTGCTCATTAATTAAAGGCAGTACTTTTTTCTGTTTCCCCTTTTCTGGTGTGGAAATAAATCTAAAATGACAATTTTATGAAGGTTTCATTTAAATGTTGAAAATGAATGCCACAGTTGTTTTTAAAACGTCCCATTAGAGGACTATAATGTTGTGTAATATATGTATGCATGTATATAGACAGATATAGTCATTTTATGCCACAGAAGTGAAAAACAAACATGAAGAGCCAATCATCATTACAATTATGAGCCCTGTTGTTATCCTCTGTAAGACAGGATCATATTCCCATCCACCTCTTCATCTCTCAAAATATCCTATTTTTCCCCATCATAGGACAAGAATTGTCTATATATAGCTATAAAATCTAAACTCTGAGAGAGCAAACAAAAAAGAATGATACTGCAGCATGGAATCAGGGGAGTAGAGGAAATGTAGCATTCTCTGATAGTCAGCAGAATAACTGAAAAGGTTATGGACAGCTTTGGACAGAAATCTATTAACTGGGTGGTTGTTATGAGCTCTGCAAAGTTAATTTAGACGTGTTTCTTTTTTCATATCAAGCTTTTTGGTTAATCTTTTTACTACAGTCAGGGTGCCATTACACCACCATGTTTAATATTTCGGCAGAAAAATAATTGGTACAGTAATTGATCTTGGCACATGGGACCAACTAATGTAAAATCAGCATAGTAAATATTACTGCTTTCCCTTGCTATGAGTGTTTATATTTCTACAGGAAATTCTGACTCAAAATACCGCAGATTCAGAATAATAATATATTTTCACTGTACATGAATGGCTTGGTGCACATGGAATTCTACGTGCAAAGTTAGTTTATGACTGCAGACTAATGTAGACCCTTTCAGTTTTTAGCCACATCACAAGTTAGGTGGATTATGAAACTGTAGTAATCTGTGATGCATTTTGTGTCCTTCTCGTAGGTGGTGATGCGTACAGTCAAAGTCGCGAACCAGAGGAGAGCGAGTTTGAGGATACTTCTGCAGAGACCAATGGGGCCAGCCAGTACAAATCCAATTAAACACACAAACACATGAAACACAAATCACAGTGTACATCTACAAGCATTCCTAAATATAGAGGCATAGATGCTCTTTGATATAAAATTACATCCTAATGACATTTTCAAAGATAAAATTATTAGGTTAAATGTTATGTAGGTATCATAGGAGAGATAAGAGAGACACACTTGCCAAGTAAAAAAGGCATTAAGTACAACAAGACTGGTGGAAAAATCTTTTCTGAGTTGCTGAAACGGTTCACAAACACAACATGAAATCAAAGTTCTCAAAACCAGATTAATGTTTACAGATAGTTGTTTTTTTTTCAAGCCTTATCAAATGAGTGGAAGTTATATTTCACGTCATGGTGTTATTTTGCATAATGTGTTGCATTGGCAAACAAATGGGGTACTTCTACACTGAAACTACTTTGACATGTCCCACACTGCATCTCTTTGTGTCATTTCATACCCACATCAATACAGATCCACACTTCTGACAGACTAACCATTAGTGTGGAGCAGCCGTTAAGAGTCTCTGCATTCCAACATGCGAGAGACTATGCAGCTATTCACTTTTTGTATAAATATTACACAGGTTGAAATTAAATTGCATTATTTATTTTACTTTGTATGTTTCTAGGGTGACTTTCATTCATTGCATTTTGTAGACAGTATTTCTGGGCTTGGGCGTATTTGGATATTTATTTCTAAAGTACACCTTTCCCTTAAACAAGCCTACCAAAGATAAATGTATCTGTTTAGCTGATTACAGTGAGGTCTACCATAATGAATAATGATTTCCTCTCACTTCAGCAATTTAGTTATGGGTGTTATGAAAGGTTACGCAATTGCTCGTTCATGGAAATCAAATGAAAACCCAGTTAAATGTTTATGCTGCCGGTCCTTTAAAGGACATTGACATGTAATTTTTCACTCCTTTTTCCAAAAACAGAGACACTGTTCATAATCAAATTTCAGCAGTCTTATTTTAGGAAACATCAATAAGAATAAAATACACAGAAAGCTGGAAGAGAAATGTCCATCAAAATCCTCCTGACCAGAGTGTCCATTCATGTTGCTGAAGCAGTTCAAGGTAAATGCTTTGCTCAAGTGCACGACAGCAGGGCCACACCTAGAGTGGAAATCTGTAACCCCCTTCTCTTACGTCCAACTCCCTGACCACAACATTCCTCTGTCTCCCTAACAGATATCAGCAATACCTTTGAGGCTGCTTAGCAGAGTGTCAGATTACATTTTAGTTGTGTGTGCATGTAATCATTTTCAAAAAAAAAAAAAAACTTTGATAATGTGGTCCTTTCTATTTTGGAGGGGGGGGGGCAGCTCTGAGGACTTATTACCGGGCTATGTGAAGGAGGAAACCTTCATAGCATGTGAACAGACTGCAACATGGAAAATCTAAAAACTGATTTGTTGGCCATTTTGAAGAAGAAAAAAAAATAACAACTGTCAGGACTAACATTTCTGAATGAACCCACATCTGTATATACCATTTACAATGTAACCAAGAAGCAATGTTTTTTCTTTTCTTTTTTTTTACTTCAGCATCTTTTAATTTATTGGAAAATGTAAGTCTGATAGCTTTACGGTTTTACAAATCAACGTATATCATCAGTTTGTAAAATACTTTTATTCGCACATGTCTGTGTCACTTTTGTAATTTGAGGCACATTAGGGTTCATTTCACAGTTAGTAATGATTGTGTTGGCACTGGTTAGCTCTGTCGTTTTCTCTTTCCTGTAAAGAGAAGGGGTGATCAAACTGAATACAAAGTAGGTACTGAGCTGTCTGGAAATCCCCATATTTTGCAAAAAAAAAAAAAAAAAGGTTACTGCCACCAGTGCACTTCAACTGAGAGACCTGCGACAAATCTCAAAGAAAAGTCAAGGTCACCAAAGCTCAGCTTTCCATTGTAATCAACAGTTTACTGTCAAAACTACATTGGCTGTATAGCTGTATCAGGGCATATTTATATTTTATTGAATTTTGTGTTTTTATGCATTTGTAATGACTGGAAATGGTCAAAATGGAAATTGGAAATGATTGGAAAATTGGAAATTCTGTCCATAAATTATTTTTGCAGGGTACTGTGTGTTGACCATAGTGATCAATGTTGAAAAATGGTTAATGTGAGTATGACCAGAATGCCAGAATAAATTTCCTGTGATTGGTACACAAGAGCTCAGCATCATAGGGGTTTCATTTTAAAGATCCTATATATTTTCAACGTGTACATCATGTCAACTATTTGTTATATTGTTGCCTTGTTATTAAAATGTCATTGCTTATTACAGCTATGAAGCCTGTAATACCTGTGACCTTTATCTTCATGTCAAAACACATTTGTTATGTAGTAGTAGTGTCAATGTTGTTTGTAGTTAGAATGGGATGTGCTTCAGAAAACACAGTGTCCTTGACAGTCACGCAAAGGTGATGGGGTTGACAGTCCTTGACAGTCACGCAAAGGTGATGGGGTTGCTTGATTAGGAAAAGGAAATTGTCCCGTGGAGTTCATGGTGACACTGTTCAACGATCTCGATCAAAGTGGGAAGAAAATACAGCAACACAACAGAATGCCTTTTAACTGCGCAATCACTGATCAGTCAAATTTCAAAGAGGAGCAGGAAACTGGCATCAGAAATACAACCTGTCATGTGTTTTGTGCACCCATGTAGTTATGGTTGTCCAGAAGGGATGTGTATTTAGAGATCACTGACACTTACCAATGCCGTTGACTAGAGTTATCTTTTGGCAAATGAGAAGGACTTGGCACTCAAGATGAGGATGATTCTGAAGGGTTCGATCAAATAGAAAAACACTATACTATGATGCATATCAGTTTTTGTTTTTTCTACTGAATTTTTGTTTCAGGGGTTATGAGCATAAGGAGGTGGCATTTTCACTGTTACATTGTTATATTCTCTTTTAATGGGGAAAGTAGAAGAGGAGCTTTTCAGACCTGGATATGTCCTTCAGCACAAGTTACTTGTGTGAAGTTTCTCATACTTCACTACATGGACAAACAGTATGCCATAGATAAACTGCTTATAAAAAGACTGGTGAAACTGGTAACTGGTCACATGAGAGGCTGGAGAAACTGTCAAGTCAGACCATCACTCAAGTCAAAGGGGTGTCAGATTCAGAATGAGGTGGCTGAAGACAAAAATCAGCATGAAGAAAGCCCCATGTACCATTGGAGTGAAAGAATCATACAGTGTAACTAACAAAACTAATTGATGGTAATGGTAGTGATGGAGGTGATGTCAGAGATGAAGGACATTGAGGAAAACCTAATAGCCTGTATGCATATGAACCATTAAAGGTGTGTTCACATGTATACATTGAAATTGATTGGCGGTGACTTCAGTACCACACCATTTCTTAGTTTTAAGTGTTTTAGTATTGAATGTAGACAAAACAGAACCCAAGCTAAATTTAATTGTGTCAGTAATGTGTTTTCCTTACATGTAATTTATGCCATGTATTTAGTACACAAAACTGTGAAGCGCACCCCTTAGAAAAATAAACAGGAAGGGGCTATAAAATGGCTATTCCCATGCATACTAAACATTACAAAACAAAGCACTGTGGAATACTTTCATCTTGAACACCTGCACCAGTGCAAACTGTCAATCCAGCAGCTGTGTGACAGATTGCAGTCGTGGCAAGCTCTCCTGTGCTAGCACTGAGGCCATGAACAGCTGAAAAAGGTATGTCCTGTACACTACAAATGAAACCTAACTACATTTAGTTTGAGAATGTAGAAATGTAAATTTCCATTCTGTCATTCTCACAGAAGTGCTTATTCTGGGTTAATAAAGTAGGAGTACAAAAATGCACCTATTAAAGTTGCAAACATTGTACCTATGTGTATGCCTGCCCACATGTCAGTCATGTTGCCATGTAAACATGTAAATTGTCATGTAAATGTCAACATGTAAATTGTGTAAATTCACAAAAGAAATGCTGCATCAAGAAGAGCGCTGTTTTCCCCCCAGGGGAATCATCTACACCCTAAACATGCATATTGACCTAAAGGATTTTATGGCAATCTATCAAAAAGAACTCACAATTAAAACCCTACTGTGCCAGGAAATTAAGGATTAGCGCACCTATACCTATAGTTGCATGGATCTGAAGGTTTCACCACTCTTCATCAACAATCTATGGATGGTACTCTGCAGATTGCTGCAGGGAATTCAACATGAAGTCTATCATCAAAATACAGTATAATTTAAAAAATATTTTGTAGCATGGGTGTAATAATATGGCATCCACCTTAATTCCGTATTAATTGCCCTGACATACAATTTTCCCAACTGCAGATGCTTTATCTAGACTACTTGATAGACTGAAATCACAGGAAGGGATATTTTTCCAGCAAATCCAATTCAGAGTCCTCTACGACACATACAACACCTCAAGCGCATTTGCATTCTAAATTACCCGTTTTGGAGCTTGTTTATAGTTTTAAAAGTCAATTGCTTATTGGGTATGAGATGCTCTTTGTTATTCTACCAGCATTGTAGGGTGCTGTTTGGTTATCGCTTGAACAACCATTAGGGGTTTAACCGGTGCGGGCTTAACAATTATTAACGGTTCACCATCAATGCTTGCATTTCAGTACTTGCATGCAAACTGCCTGACCAATGTGCGTCTTGTTGCGTTTTATCTGAATGCATTCGTGGTGAGGTTGCACTTGAATCAAACCGCCATTTCACTCTGTCTAAATCAGGTGGATGCGGGGAGGGGTTGCCCGAAAATGGCGGCTTCTACAAAGGGGCTGAAACTAGCTCATCCTTTCTAATTACCAAGCGATTGGGTGCCGAATTCAACCACTTTACTATTACTTTGGTCTGGACCCCTGCAAGAAAATAATACCTAAAACATGATTCTTCTTTAATGCACAGGGGTAGAAAAAAAGAGTTTGTCTCACGTCGACATTTTCAGCGAGAGATCCACAAAAGATACTAACCAGCTAGCTTTCCAGCTAATGTTAGCTATATTATGGTTGCGCTAAAAAAGTATAGCTAGCAGTCGCCATCTTCTTTAAGTGGTTTAAGGATTATACCGTTCCCATTATTCAAAAACTACACATTTTCTATTTAAGTATAAATACTTACATAATGTAATTATAGTTAAAAATCAGTGTATGTTAGTAAACGTAAAGAAAAAAGGCCAGGCTTTCTGTTGCTAGCTGTTAAGAGAGGGTAGTTTTTATTCAGCTGCCCGCCATTACTGTTGAGGGCCAGAGCGACGGAGGCGGCGGCAGCATCTTGTTTTTTTGGTTGTCAAGAAGATGGCGGCTTCCTGAAAGGCATGAGAGGAGGTAGCTACTTCTTAACAAACCGAAATCGCCGGGGTTAACTTCTTAAAAGTCCTCAACACCAAGACGTTTTACAGAAAAAATAACACGCAAGGTGTAAGTATATTAAGTTGTGAAAATTACACGCTTGGTTGTTTCGTGTCTTTTTTCGTTGCGGCTAATGTTAGCTAGCTGCCATCCGCCATTTTTCTTGAGGGAAGGATGGCTAGCTAGTGAGCAAGATTAGCTTGCTAGCTAGCTAGTTTTAGTCAACAAGATGGCTGCTTCCACTGATGAGGCGTGAATAGAAACTATTTTGAACATTAATAGTGTTCAAATACGTAATGGTGTTTTCCAGTGTTTGCAATGAAAGTCAAAAAAATGCTCATAAAGATAGATTGGTAATTCTCGTGTGTATCGTAGCTAACACTGATAGCCAGCTGGCTTACGGTATCAATCTCACTAGCTAGCTAGCTTGCAAGCTAACCAGCAACCGTTCACGTAAAACTGAACGGTTTTGGTAGTCTATAATGTGGAACTGAATTTTCAAACATTCGATGTATTGTTGATAAATTAACTAACATGATATTTTCTGTGTATGCTTACGTGTAAACTGCACTTATTTTAATCAGGGAGTTAACTAGATGCAAAAATCGCCGCTTGACAGGAGGGGGTTTGTGTTTGGGTTGTTTGACAAGATGGCGACTCCCAGAGAGGCATGAAAATCGCCTTCTGCGGCAGCCAGCAAACTAGGAATGAAAAATAAACCAGCTTTAAGACAGCTACACATCTTATTCCTGCAGAAATAAACAATCTGGGCGATTTAATACCGGACTGAAATTTGGATAAAACATAAGTGCAATGTAGTTTGTGCTTAGCTGGCTGGCTACATTAATGCAACAATCCGTGGGTTCAACCCCCTTTTGATTTTTACATCATTTAAACGCCGCCATTTTTTAGGCTGGCGGAGGTTTGTTTGGCTCTTACAAGATGGCGGCTCCCATGGAGTGGCACTGCTGCACTTCTGGAGGGATTTAACCACAGGATAACATTATTATATATCCTGCGTGAAGGAAAATAAACGAAATTATTTTGCCTGAGTGAGAGAAGCACCAAATGCAAACGTTTTTTTCCTCCCGGTGGCCCTAGGGCTCACTTCTTTACCAGCCGGCTTTTTTCTCCGCGTCTCTTTGCAAAGCGTCTTCTGCTGTGCTAAAATGGCGGCTCCCATGGATTTTTGCATCTTTTTGAATTGAACTATTAATATTGACGTTTTAAACCACGTTATACTGCTTTAAGTTAAGACAGAAGCTTGATACAATTTTCGTGTTATTTTCGTACTTTGCGGTTATTTATTTATTATAACTTACGAAGTTGCTACACCCGTTTTTTATTTGCCTAAATTCTTAGCTTGCTAGCACGAAGCTAGCTGGCTAGCTACCTAGCCAGACTTCTTGCAGATCTGGCTAGCTAACTTAGCTAGCTAGCCTTTATTCGCGCTGACGTTTCTGATAAAGCATTTAGTTTGGTAGTTTTTCTTTTTTTGTTTCCCCTTCAAGAGGAAATGTCTTCTCCTGGTTCCACGGGATCTGGGACCACCGGTTCGGTCCTGCAGCCGCGGTGGAAGCGGGTGTTGGGCTGGTCCGGCCCGGTTCCCCGACCCCGCCACGGACACAGAGCGGTCGCTATTAAGGAGCTGATGGTCGTTTTCGGCGGCGGCAATGAAGGAATCGTGGACGAACTGCACGTTTATAACACAGGTAAGTGTAGTTGGAAATTACTAGCGTGTCTTTGTATCATTAAGTATCACACAAAGCTATCAGGTCTCGAGGAGGCTGAATATTATACATTTTAACATTGTTTAAATTGTGATCTGTAATCTTTAATGTCACGCAATTAATGTCGACTAGCAACTGCACGTCCGAATACATCTGACTTAAATATTTCAATATTTTTATTCTTGCTGGCCTCTTTTAGCTAGCCTTCGTGCTGTGGTGTAACTCCGTTAGCGGCTAATGCTAGCTGTAGCTAGGCAGCTAGCTAGCGATAATGCGACCTCGGCTCAATATGTTGGAAACAATGAAAATGCCAGCATGCGTTTAAAAACTAGATAATCATGTCTTATCAGCAGACGAATTGCTTTAGTAGAGCTATTGCTGATAATGTAGTGTGAAAACAGACGGTCTGTTGTGCATTTAAAGAATTACTGGTTGTTGGAAAAACGACAGTTTGTTGTGCGCTACAGCGGAACTGCTGGGAGTGGAGGGAAAATACAAAGAAAAATGGCGGGTTAAAATGAAATGGGCGGGATCACCGTCCAGGCTGAAACATCACTCCCAGTGCCCGTTATTCGCTTTATTAACATTATTCATATGAGTAAACGCGTAGTAAACACCTGTGTTAGTTGTTGGGAAATCATGGGTTTTAATGATCGGGTCCTGCCTTACGAAATCAACACGACGGACGGAGCCCCGCAGTTCCTTAAATAAATTACCGCCCACCCCCCGCCCCCATCCGGCCAGAAATGAATTCTTAAAGGCGGCCGCAAAAGATAAGCCCGGTGTTATACAGGTGCATTGTTTTCAGCGAGTGCTGTGACAAAAGGTAACACGCACAGGTGCCAACGTATGGAAATTAAATTGGGTTAGCTCATCTGACCATATTTTTTTCATAGAATCGTATATTTAATAATAGTTGAACTGGGAATACTTAAGACAAATACGTATATATTTATTAAATAATACCCCGCCAGAAACGAGGATAAAATAAAACGTCTTTTTAGAATGCGATACAATATAGATACTCTTTGTAAATGTCTTTATGTATTTTAAGTTTTGTTTGTAAACCTTTTACTAATTTAATGAAATCTGAACACTCGTCTTAATTTGATGTAATTTACAAGTTGAGACTGCAATATGAAGTTTCAAGTTTCTGGAGTGTGTTTAAAGTGTAAAACATCCAATTTTTTACACAAATCCCTAACAGCCTAACAGTCCACATTGTTATAATATATTTTTATGATGGAAATGGTGGCAAGGCACAGAACATATGAGTGCATTTTCCAGTGAGAATCAGTTTAACTAGAAAAACCATTATTGGCCATTTTGCCAAGCTGTCAGAAGATGTTTGTGTGTAATTCCTTGAGTGGAGTCCAGACAGATTTTTTTAAGCATCACTGTTGGTTTCAGATATCATGGTAACAGACATTAGCCTTTCAAGCTAAATATGTACTCAGTCCCCTCAAATATAACCTGACTAATACTGGCTTTCATCCTTGCTATGGACTCTTCTGTTTGTTTAGCTTCCAGGTTACTTTCCTGATTGTATTTTTTGTCTGTCAGCACAGAAAAGCAGCAACACATTTTTTTGTTCTTGTCCTAATAAAAAGGAGAAAAATACTGGGCCCATAGTCAACTTAATGGAAGGTGGTACTTGTCAAAATGGATATTGAATGGAGAGCTCTCTTGTTTGGAATCAAGCCCAATCATTGCAATCTGCAGTTCAGACCATGTTCACACAGAAGTGATGCAGCAGAACAAACTACACTTTGTTTTGGGTGCTTTGTACTTGAATACCCCGTATGTACTGTATTGGCCTAAATATAAGGCAGTCCTCATTTGGCAACCACCCTTTTCAAATAAGAGATTAAGTGCATATTCATAGTATTTATCAAGTTAATGAAGTACAACTTCAACAGTGAGCCAGGGAGAGCTGGAGTTTTTCTTACTGTAGAACTTTTCAGAAGTCCAGTAGCTTGTGTCTGTGTTCTGAAGCAAGCACATACAAATAGCTGAATTGTCATCCTTGAGTGGTGCTCAGATCAGTCAGATGTTTCTCCTGTTGTGCACATCAGTATTGTAGTGTGTGAAAAGTAGCTTTGCACCATAAGTTTTCAGTTCAGTGTGAGAGTATCACAATGTGGTGATATACCTATACCTAATTGGCAGGTACAAAGTCACGGGGAATCACCAACTGTCTGCTGAATACACCTGTGGTCTGTTTCCATTGCCTTTGCCTAATCTTACCACATAGCTTTAGCAGTAGCAAATTTGACTTGTCCGCAGGTATCGCACAGGTTCCATTTTGAACTTATATTTCAGAGAGGTTGCTTAAGAAAAGCATGTTAACTAATTATGATAATCAGAATCAGACTTTATTGGCCAAGCTTGCTTCTATACATACAAGGAATGTGAATTTCCGATGCCTTTGTGGTACTTTTGTGGTGCTTTTGTGCAAACGGCAAAGTGACAAGAACAAATACCAAACAGTAGTGGAGGTCACACACTGATTAAGGATGGGATGAATGAGGTATAAGCAGGTATTGCACAATGAACATGAGTTAAAGTAGACATTAGTGCAGGCTGTTGATCTGTATAATTATATATATATATACACAACTGTTACATATACAGTACTGTATATTAGTGTACAATTATATACATTTAGTGCACAGAGAGAGAATGTGATTTGTACCTCAGTGCAGGCCGTAGATATGTATAACTATTACGTGTACGATTAAAGATCCACTCTTTGTTTAAAATTTTCCATTTTTAGAAATTGGTTAATCTGAGGACCATTTTGGTCACAAGTGCATTCACAGGATGTATGTAAAAGCTATAGCTGTGGTAGTCCCTTTTCTGCTGTTGTAACCTGGGAGAAGCAGAACCTTGAACTAAAAGGGTGGGATGGTTCTTTTATTGTGTGTTCATTCAATTTCCTTTCTTAGTGTCGCTTGTGCCCATTGTCAGGTCCAGCAGATCAAGGGAAGCTGAGATATCAGATTTCATTAACAAGATGGTAGACAACCTACCAGTACAAAAAGCAGAAAGGTTATTCTTTAATACATATCTGCAGCTATGGTGCTAAGCATGTAAAATAGGCTTACCTATCTGTGGTTCCAGTGTGCTACTACCAGCTGTGTTACCGGGTCAAAGTAGCAAGGAGCAAAACAGTCAGAGACAGAACTTCATGGTTCAGCCACAAATATTGTATTCATTATCACCAGCTATTCAGCACCTTCAGTCCTTTAAGAGCTTCTGGTTTTACCTGTTACTGTGCTGGCTGTAGATGTTCTTACTTAGATCTCTTCCCAGCAGGAGTGCTCATAACAAGTCCATTGTCTCAGTTAGGTAGTGTGCAGTTTTGTTCACCCATGTTTATGTAGCTCATGTAAATTGATGTTTTTCTGTTTCTCACAAAATGGTTTCTATTTTTGAGTGTTGTGCATATGTGGAAACTAGCAATGGTGCTACCACATGCAGAACAGGCCTGCATTGACATCAGTTTATAAAATTTCATCCTTTTCCAGGAGTTGCTGACACAAAAAAGATGAATGTCTATAATGTAGGGTAATTGTAATCGAAGTCAAAGTGACAAAAATCAAACTGAATCTGCAGTACAGTAATCTCTTTCCAGCTGTGCAGTTTGTGTTCAGTAATTACCTTTCACTAATTGTTGTTTGACCAGGGTGTGAGTCTGGGATTTTTGGGGTGAGAGGGGGCAATCCTGCTAGAGACAAACCCAAAATCCTATAATGTGCACAACATCCTGAAAACATGTTTGGCATAAATGTTGAATTATATTGTAGAGAGGTACAGACAAGTTTTACAAATGACAAAACTGCAGGGCAATAGTATTGTGACTAGTTTCATTTGTTAGCAATGCTAGTAAAATAGGGGCTGGTGATACTAGCTGAGAGCAACCAACTGTAGACATAAACACTGGTGCAACCTCTAACGGTACAGGTCTTGTGAAAATTCAACAGCTTTCCATGTAAACACTCATTAGTTCCCTTAACATGCTGCCAGATAATGAGATGCTGCATTCATGTTCATTGAGCGCTGAATGGTTTGCTACAAGAGCAAAGACAAGCACCGACATTAAAGCAAAAGTAATCTGTTTGGCTCTGCCTTGTCACTTGCGGCTCCTTTCAGGACAGCTAGAGTAGGGTGTGACTCGTGGCTACTATACTATTGGCTTTTCAAAAGACATTAAGTGAGTAGTGTCACATGCAAATTTGTACTCCCTGTTCCAGTTTCAGAGATGGGAAAGGTTGACAAGAGATTATGTAGAGTTAACTTGCTAGCTGCTGTTATGTGTTGCATATTGAGACATGCATATGATTAGTCATCTAGCTAAGTCATCTGCAAAGAATAAAAGTGGCCTAAATAACTAGCTTGTTAGCTACTGATTTGGTAAAGAATTAGTCAACAGAGCAAGCTAGTTTAGCTGACTACATACTATATTTGTTGACCTGTCTAATTTGATGTACTATAGTGTTCATCATTTTTGTTTATCCTATGCGATATCTAGCTAGCTAATTTAACCACGTTTTGAAGAAATTAAACCCAATAGCAATAGTTTATTCTGTCTATTAAGCATTGCTGTTAAGTATTCCCTTTAATATCACTGTAATTGCGTGCAACATGCTAGAAGTGAAAACCTGTTTAAATTTGAATTTACCAAAGCACATAAAATAGCACAACAAAAGAAACATGCTTTCTTCAGGTGAAAAACTCTTCTTGAGTCTCAGTGCTCTGAAGATCAGCTGAACAGATTCATCAGTGAAATTAGGCATGTAGTGTCTGCATTATCTAAAATTCTGATTGATGGCAGGGCATTATGAAGGAAGAAGACAAATGAGAATTGACAGGACATGTCACTGAGCTAGCCCTTTGTTGCCAGTAGTGCTAAGTAAAATGAAGACTAGGGGCTGTTGAGTGGAGCAGTTGGCAAGGCGTTCCTCCTGATTGCAGACTGAGTTCCGTGGCCTGCGTTTGAAACTGTTTGTGTCACTTCCTGACAATGATCAGGAGTCTACAGATACAAAGAGCAGAACAAAATTGGGTTTGGTAACCTGGCCACATTTTCCTCATCAAACCACTTTCAGGCACCCTGCGATTCCTTGGGTGCCAGCAGATTGCACGGATGATCAGTGTGGTAGCGTCTATCCTACAGTTGGCACCTCCTTGACTGATGTGGCTGTGTGACTTGTCATGCAAAAAATAGCCATTGGCTTCATGTGAGTGTAATGGAGGCCTGCATTCATCACGCCTCAGTGCTCCCATATGAATGGCAAGGTTGTTGCTTTTAGATGAGCCAAATGTACAATTGGCAGTTCTAAACAGGGTTGCGTAAAGGGGAAAAACATCTGAGAAACTAGAGAAACTATCTGCTGCACAGTATACAATACACACTCAGAAATACATCAAGTTTATTTTATGTTTAAATTTAGTGAATGACATTCACTGCACCCCAACATTGTGACTATCTGAAGTTTATGATGTTAATTTATTGGTATACTTTGACATTGCTGTTGGATGCTTTGAAGTGGATATGTATGCGTTTCCATTATTTTAAAAGTTGAGGTATTTCGAAGCCCTCCCTCTGTCATTGTCAACAAAATTCCAACTTTGTCAAATACGTCGCCAGCCTGAAAGACATTATCTAACTAGCCAATAGGTAGTAGTAGCAAACATTACTGTGTGTTAGCTGTGAGCTTTACCTGTAATGTTATTTTGCTGGGTTGCTGACTAGCTGCTAATAATATAGTGTTGCTACCATAAAGACATATGCCTTTTAGTTAAAATGCAGCTTAATTTCCAGTCAATTATTTTGGCTGGTGAAAAATTGAACTTTTTTAATTTGCTTAATTTAGAACCCTGCATGTGTTTGTCTTTAACTGCCAGCCAGTCGACAGTGCAAAATTTGTAATGTGAGCTAATCTGGCAGCTGACTGTTTGGTCTGAAATGTACTACCTTGTGTACTAATGTCCTACTACTATTTCAAGATCAGCTGTTTCCATTTACAGTTCAACTTGTGTCTGTGGAAATGGCTAGTTAATTGTGTCGACTTTCTGTGGTATCAGTTTTAATGTAGTTTTGTAAGTACTTGCTTTGATTTCGGGCATGAGTGCGAACCAAATAGGTTTACATGCTGTTAGTCTGATACAGCATATAATGCAACGTCATACAGTTTTGTGAGTTTCACCGTATGTTGATTTTCCATAGTATTTTGTCTCAAAAACCGTGACAGAAGAAGATAAAAATCTGAACAAAACCGTGAAGTACCTCTGAATGAAACCCTGAATGCACCTGTGAGAATAAAAAAAACTGCAAAAAGTATTAAAAAATCTCTCAATCCAAAGTGTTTAATGAAGTATATGTACAATGTGACTTGCATAATTTTAAATATGCTTGCACCAGTAGATGTTCTTGTACTTGTGACGATGCATCTGACACTTGCAGTGTTTAACGCGAGCAAAAATGATATGCAGTATACGTTAATTTTCTTATGATAAAGTGAAAGCAAGGAATACAGTTTCTCAATTTTTGAATTATGCAATTTGAAGAAACAGACATTACTTGCATAGCTAAAATTCAAGTGTCTGGGCAAAAGTCCATAGATGCCATAAAACATTTCAGCGAATATTTGTACAGATACAAATACACACATGCTGTTGACACTGGAAAGCTAGCTAATTAGCTATCTGTCTAAAGTTGTCTGACAATATATATTGTGCAGTTCCAGTGTGGGCTTGCCAGTTGCAGGGTCATTTCCAAAAACTAGTTAAATCTAAAGTCACATGACTCTACATGTTGTGTAAGTTTTCATTGATTTTACCATGTTCAGCGTATAAATACTGCTGTAGCCATTTTTGAGCCCCACTTAATACATTGCAACGCAGGTCTGTAATATAAGCAAAAAATATTCTATCAGCTGGTAATGCATTTTCAGTCTTAATCAGGACCTGATTTGGTATCCCAAACAGTACATTGCTGCACCTCGTGTATGAAAACGCAGGTTATCCTGACATAGCAGTAGCCTTTGACATGTTTCACATACACACTTAGTATACAAAACAAATTTGCTAGCATGTACCAGTCACATTATAACCTTTGTTGCAGGCTGCATGTAACCTGTTCTACCTGCTGGCCCAAAACATGGGGTCCATGGGCTTGGGTAAATGGGAAGTTGTTTTTTGTTTTTTTTCCTCCTTCAGTTCGATTCTGTCATGCACATGGGTGTTAACTTTGCAGTAAGGACAGGAATCCCAGATTGAATTTTGGTGCAGCACCTCAGTAGTAAAATGGCTTGAACTTTTTCCAAACACTGGAAAATTCCACAGATAAGAACCTCTGTGCCCGTCCTCTTGCTTGCTTGTACTCATGAGCAGAATATATTTAACATTATGTCCTTTATGAGGCTAATTCATGAAGAAATTTGTCATATATAATATGTGTACTTGTTTTAAGTGGAAGAGAATATGTTATGAAAGTGAAAATTTTCCTTTAACAGTTGAGACCAGGTGAAAGAATTTGGTTCCTAAATAAAAAAAAAAGGAGGACTTAAGCAAAATTTTGTTCTTCCTTGGGTTTAAGATCTACCCAGAAAATAGTGCGTCTTTGCAGGTGGAGCAGAGTATTATTTTGGATGGTTGTTTGCTTTTTGTGCCACCGCAGAATTTCAGGTTTGTACCCCACAGCCTGCATTTGGCTGTATAGTCATTGTGTTCAGTGAGTTTATTCTACACAGAGCGAAGCTTAGAATGCTACAAGCTAGGTAGAGGCACTACTGAGGTTTTCCCCCTTTCTGTTTGTGTTATATTTGGCAAGGAAACACTGACCTCTAATGGGGATTCTTGCAAATTGCACCTGGTTTGGGTTTTGCACGTCAACTCCAGAATGAAACCTGTGGTAGTCGTAACTGTCAGTGTAGCGGTTAGGCAGTCAATAATGGTTAACAAAACTCCTGAATACTTGATACATCATCCGAATATGCAACTCATATTTGAAAGCTAACGGGTACTTTGTCTTATTGAAAGAGAGAATTTGAACTGCGTCCTGTCATGTAAAAATATTATGTTGCAAACTAAATGCTGAAGTAATGGAGTCAAGTTTCAAGCCTTATCATTTTTCTGTTCTTTTCCTCTGCAAATGTTTTCTGGGATGACAATACATCTGCAGAGTCATTGCCAAGCTGGTTTAAAATTTTGATAACACACTGGCCATAGATAAAGAATGGTGTCTGCCTTGACTGAGCTTCAGACTAGTGGCTTGTTTTCTTGATTCCGAGTGTGCCTGCCACATATCTAATTTAAATTTAATATATTTCACAACTGCAAGGTTTTAACTTTATTAAATACATGTTGAATGTATTCTTATTACAATGTTATTAACTGTATGGTTTAAAAAACTGCTCATATCACAGGGTATCCATGTGGTCATAGATTTCCTGAACAAACTAATTTTAGCTGTATGGTAGTGATACCATGGACTGTGGGACTGACTTGGATGCTGTTATCGATGGCTCACAGGCCATTGTCTTTTCTGGATGCCACTTCCTTCACTGGCTGCGTGGAAGCCAAGACTACATGTAAACTGCGCTCAGATGAAGAACGGCCCCAGACTTTTCTGTGTGGGCCAGATGCTATCTGGCTACTCTGCTTTCTTGTTATTTGTGACTATAGTTATCCAGTGAAACAGTTTCAAAACAGTGTGTAGTTCTCTGATGGTGAGAGCTTTTCCTAGCTTGGCAGTGTGTAATTTCTCTGGATACTGTGAACCTTGGCAGGGGTTAATTCTGTTTAACACAACATGCTCTTGGTAACGTTAGCCTATTTCCTCGTTTAAAGTGGCTTACATGTTAGTCATACTTCACTGAGATAGTGACGATAACTTGTGGTCCCTTCTTGGTTCTTAAACACTGTGTTGTCTTTGTCTGCAGCCACCAACCAGTGGTTTATCCCAGCGGTGCGCGGTGACATCCCACCAGGGTGCGCTGCGTATGGCTTTGTGTGCGATGGTACTCGACTGCTGGTGTTTGGAGGAATGGTGGAGTATGGCAAATACAGCAACGACCTGTATGAGCTGCAGGTAAGAGTGCGTTCTGCAGCACGCCCGGTAATGTGTGCCTCTTAAAGTGCTTCTCCATGCATCACAAAGGAAATGAACAGTCAAATATATCTGCTGGGTGTGGGGTTCGGACGCAGTGCACCTGCAGCACAGCAGTACTGCAACGTAAGCATCATCTGCCACGGTTATGAAATTTGAATGTTCAGTGCTACACCAAATATTTTGAATAAGGCACTAATTTTCTAATAATGTAAGAAGCAGAAGAATTAGCCATTCAGTTTTCCTGCCCATTATCTGTAGTCCCTGAGTGCAAGGAGTGCTCTTAAACAATCCCACTTCTTCCACCACTTGTCCTGAGCATCTCTCTCTAATCCTCGTTCTTTGTGACGCAGGCTAGCAGATGGGAGTGGAAGAGACTGAAGCCTAAAGCTCCGAAGAATGGGCCCCCTCCCTGCCCCCGTCTGGGCCACAGCTTCTCCCTGGTGGGAAACAAGTGTTACCTGTTCGGAGGGCTGGCCAATGACAGCGAGGACCCCAAAAACAACATTCCCAGGTACAGTAGGAATAGGGATGATATTAAACACACAAAACGGAAGGAAAGTAATCAGACTAAACGTTGTGGAGTGTAGTAGTAAAATTGAGGTGGATACCATATTAAGGTGGTTTGGGCAAAAGAAACTGATATTTGGGGGTGAATAAAAGGCAGGTGGTCCAGACAGAATGCCCAGCAGACACTTCTCTCTCCCGATGCGCAGATACCTGAATGACCTGTACATCCTGGAGCTGCGTGCTGGCTCCAGTGTGGTGGGCTGGGACATCCCCATCACATACGGAGTGCTTCCGCCTCCCCGCGAGAGCCACACCGCTGTGGTTTACACAGAGAAAACCAGCAAGAAGTCCCGCCTGGTCATCTACGGGGGCATGAGCGGCTGTCGCCTGGGAGACCTGTGGACTCTGGATATCGGTGAGGCGGCGTGAGCGATGCGGTCCGATTACTCAGCGGCTGTGTCCCCTCCGTGAGAACGGGCTGTGAGTGTGTCAGCTGTGTACTCAATGCCTGCTCCGTGCTGTGTGTGTGTTGCAGACACCCTCACCTGGAACAAGCCTGCCGTCAGCGGCACAGCTCCTCTGCCCCGCAGTCTCCACTCCGCCACCACCATCACAAACAAGTGAGTAGCTCAGTCGGCCAGGGGGAGACCGGCAGCCGGTGCTGATGTTTAAACATGACCCTGTGCCTGAGAGGAGCTGATCGCCCCGCGTCTTCCTCTTCTCCCTCCGCAGAATGTACGTGTTTGGGGGGTGGGTTCCCCTGGTGATGGATGATGTGAAGGTGGCCACACATGAAAAGGAGTGGAAGTGCACCAACACGCTGGCCTGCCTGAATTTGGGTATGCCTCTCCCCCTTACGCCAGTTAACTCCTCTGGGTCTGTGCGGACACAGTTTTGGGTCTCTCTGGTGCATCTTTATCTGCAGTTTGCTCCAGAAATAAAACGCACACTGTCAGCAATGCTGATGCTACAGTCACATAAATGCACAAATATGCTGTTTATACTGTCTGCCGACTTGAAGCTGACAAACCGTTTAATTTGCAGTGTAGCAGCATGTCACATCTTTTACGCATATGGTCATGATGTCATTTTTCCATTTCATTAACGCACTGCGTCTCTCCGCCTCAGACACCATGACATGGGAGTCAGTTCTGATGGACACTCTGGAGGATAACATCCCGAGAGCCCGGGCAGGGCACTGCTCCGTGGCCATCAACTCCAGGCTGTACGTTTGGAGCGGCCGCGACGGCTACCGCAAGGCATGGAACAACCAGGTCTGCTGCAAAGACCTCTGGTACTTGGAAACAGGTGAGTCCGTCCTTCAATTAAAAAAAAAAATCAATTTAAAGAAAATTAGAAATTGGAAACGCTAAATGTGGGTTTCCGTCTGTCGCTGCTCGTGCAGAGAGACCGCCGGCACCGTCCCGGGTCCAGCTGGTCCGCGCCAACACCAACTCGCTGGAGGTGAGCTGGGGCGCCGTGCCCACGGCCGACAGCTACCTGCTGCAGCTGCAGAAGTACGACATCCCGGCCGCCGCCGCCGCTACCTCCCCGGCCCTCAACACCACGCCCTCGCTGCCTGGCAACTCTCCCAAGAGCCCCGCTCCCGCCACGGCCGCGCCGTCCGCGCAGACCTTGCCGCTGTCCGGCATCACCCTCGTGCCCCAGGTCGGCTCGCCGACCACCTCCATGCCCGGCAGCCCGCTGGCTGCCACCACCGCCCGCGGCCCAGGTATGCACCGCTCTCTCCCCCTGCCCCACAGGCACTGAGCAGGCACCACCTCAGAAGCACCGGCTTTGCCCTAAGTTCTGTATCTTGGTTTGTCGTTAGCATAGCTATGAAAGCTGCCCAGATTTACAAACTGGGGAAGACTTGTAACTGTTGAGTTGTGTTCAGTTCTGCGCGGTGCCTGTGTTAACAGTAATGCTAACGATGTCCCTGCTGTCCTCAGCTATCCTGAAAGTGGCAGCGCCGCACTCCACTGCTGGAACCTCCATTGTCACTGTGCGCCAGGCCAACCCGGCTGGGAAATCTCCTGTCACTGTGACGTCACTTCCTGCTGGCGTCCGTATGGTCGTGCCTGCACAGAGCAGCCAGGGAACGGTACACAGAATCTTTTTTTTTTTTTTTTTGCAATATGATGACAGGATGAGATGATGACAGTTCTCATGAAACTAGTGGTTCAGGAATTCTTGCGGTATAGGCTTGTCATTGAAGTATCTCTCCTTTTCAGCCAATCGGTAGCAGTCCTCAGATGAGTGGCATGGCCGCCCTGGCTGCGGCTGCAGCAGCCACACAGAAGATCCCGCCCTCTTCCACGCCTACTGTGCTCAATGTGCCAGCTGGTGCAACCATTGTAAAAACGGTGGCCATGACTCCAGGCTCCACCACTCTGCCAGCCACAGTCAAAGTAGCATCACCTGTCATGGTAAGTTCCGTGAGGGTTGGCACTCATTTGTGCAAACAAGGTTTTCATGTTTGAGCTGAAAGAGAGAACTTAATTTCCATTTCCATTAGCGTGTTGTCTAGCTATAAGATCATCCACATGTTACATGACAGGTCTAAAAAAATTACAAATGTTGTAAAAATGTTGACCAGATTGATATGAGGGGGATACACATGATCAGTAAATTAAGTTCTTGTTTTCCTGCATGGAACAGTTTGGTTATCAAACAAAGTGCTATGTCCGGCTGCAGTGCTCAGAGCTGCAGCCTGCAACATTAAGCATGTGAAAACAATCATGCATTTCTCCTGAATTGGTCAACACAGAAGAACAGCTGCTCTGTCTAAGTCTGGTGTGCCTCAGAATAGAAACCTATTTGCACAGCTGTGAAGATGGCACATTAAGTCGGGAGCCTTATATTATGCATGAACTGCGGTGATGTCTGATACTGTGACAGATTCAGTGACATCAGCACATTAGCCTGAATCAGCTGATCAGGCCTGTAATGAATAGAAAAATGTTTTTTTGTCCTCAGGTGAGCAACCCGGCCACCCGCATGCTGAAGACGGCGGCCGCCCAGGTGGGCACGTCGGCCGTCTCCACCCCTAACACGCCCACGCGCCCCATCATCACCGTGCACAAGTCCGGCACGGTCACTGTGGCCCAGCAGGCCCAGGTCGTCACCACCGTGGTGGGTGGCGTCACCAAGACCATCACCCTCGTCAAGAGTCCCATCGCCATGGGAGGGAGCGGTACACTGGTATGGGCAGGGAAGGGGCGCTGGGGTGGGGGAGAGTTAGGAGGGATGCGCTGCTGCAACAGGGAACGGTACAGACGGTCGTTACCCAAATCACGATTGTCTTAATACTGGTAGCTGTGTTGGATTGATTGAGTGATCCTATTGGTTAGGAATATGCATGAACGCATGAAAAAAAATCTGAGCTGCTTTGTACTACCCTGTACATATGCACCTGCTTGCTGAGGTATCGGAGCACATGGTGATCCCCTTCTCCTCCTCTTTCCCCTCTTTTCTCTCTGTCCAGATCTCCAACCTGGGCAAGGTGATGTCTGTGGTGCAGACGAAGCCGGTGCAGACCTCCGCCGTGACCGGCCAGGCCTCCACCAGCCCTGTCACCCAGATCATACAGGTCAGCTGGCAGAGACGACAAGGTGAATGCAGCAAGACTGGCGGGTCTTTCAGTCTTTGACTCAACCCCTCTTTTTCTTCTCTTTCTCCTCGCCCAGGCAAAGGGTCCTCTCCCAGCCGGAACCATCCTGAAGCTCGTGACCTCCGCGGACGGCAAGCCAACCACCATCATCACCACCACCCAGGCCGGCGGCACCGGCAGCAAGCCCACCATCCTGGGCATCAGCAGTGTGTCGCCCACCACCACCACCAAGCCTGGCACCACCACCATCATCAAGACCATCCCCATGTCGGCCATCATGACCCAACCCGGAGCCACAGGTCAGCATGGGCCTGGCCCACCACTGTCAGCACCGCTCCGCACAAGGGCCAAGGCCTGCAGAACATGCATTTATGTGTCCTTTAGAGCTGTGGAAGGGCACTAAACCAGTGTCCAGCATTAGTGCAGTACATATCTGCTCCACCTGTATCATCAGGGTGATGGGGTTGGTGCTGGCCTTTTCACAGCTGTTACTCAGTGTAAAATGTTTGTGCACCTTCAGCAGGAGTGACCAGCACCCCAGGGATGAAGTCTCCCATCACCATAATAACCACCAAGATGATGACCTCCGGCACAGGGACTCCTGGCAAAATCATCACCGCTATGCCCAAGCTGGGTGCAGGCCCTGGCCAGCAGGGGGTGACACAGGTACCCTGTGAAAAAGCACAAACCTTGCACAAAACTGCCTTTCCCCAAGCTTGAGGACAAAGTGTACTGTGCTTTTATTATAGAAGAGCACTGCAAAGCACAGACCTGTACATCTGCAAGTGATAGATGGTGGTAATGAGGGCTAAGCTCCAGAATTGGACCTCACCCAAAATACCACAAACTAATAAAGTTGTTGGATCAGCTTATGCTGCTGAGTTAATGTTTTTGGTTAAAAGCTTGCTGTGCATTGGAACCACCTCTAAAGGCTATGACTAAATATTTACGTGTAGTTTGCAGCTTATTGAAGTAGTTTGTGCGTGGAATTCTCGACTGCATCGCCGGAACGTGTTTTGCAGTCCTATATCCTGAAGTTACTTCAGAGCCATTTAGATGATATTTATTTGGCTTTATAGCCTTACTGTCTTTTGAGTATTTTGGGTCTAATGCGCTCCCCTTCTCACTTACATTGTAGGTGGTTCTGAAGGGGGCACCGGGTCAGCCAGGCACCATTCTGCGCACTGTGCCCATGGGTGGAGTTCGCCTGGTTACCCCAGTGACTGTGTCTGCCGTCAAGCCGACTGTAACCACACTTGTTGTCAAGGGAACAACAGGTAGTTTATCCTCCCCACGTCAGACTTGGTTCTAAACATCCTGTTTAGCAGTTTGTCTCAACTGCTGTCCTGTTAATTATTTTATCACTGAATGTTTACATGTGTGTCCCCAAGCCTTTTGAATTGTTACTAAGAATTGGTTTACCTTGCGCCTTGATCCATAAACGAAATTGGAGTAAATGCAGTTCTTGGTCTCCCTCCCCTCAGGTGTGACAACTCTGGGCACTGTGACGGGCACCGTGTCGACCAGCCTAGCTGGGGGTAGCGTAGCCAGTGCCAATGCTTCCCTGGCCACTCCCATCACCACCCTGGGCACCATCGCCACCCTCTCCAGCCAGGTCATTAACCCGGCTGCCATTACGGTGTCCGCAGCCCAGACCAGCCTGACCACAGCCTCCCCGCTGCCCACACCTACAATCACCATGCAGGTACGGCACGTCCTCAGCTTGAAAAACTAGAGGGCAATCTCTAACTCCTACAGAGTCCTTCATTTTTTGATTTTCCTTGCCAGCCTGTTTTACTAACACCTGCCCCCCCCCCCCCCCAATTTCTTCTGACAGTCGGTGAACCAGCCTACCCAGGTGACCCTGATTACCACCCCCAGCGGTGTGGAGGCCCAGCCTGTCCAGGATCTGCCAGTGTCCATCCTGGCCTCTCCCACCTCTGAGCAGCCATCTGCCACCGTGGCGGAGGCCGGAGCGGGGGACATCCCCGGCACCGTCACCCTGGTGTGCTCCAACCCGCCGTGTGAGACACACGAGACCGGAACCACCAACACCGCCACCACCGCCTCGGCCAACATGGGCGTGCAGCGCGTGTGCTCCAACCCACCGTGTGAGACGCACGAGACTGGAACCACCAATACCGCCACCACCGCCTCAGCCAACATGGGCGTGCAGCGCGTGTGCTCTAACCCACCGTGCGAGACGCACGAGACCGGAACCACCAACACCGCCACCACCGCCTCCGCCAACATGGGCGTGCAGCGCGTGTGCTCTAACCCACCGTGCGAGACACACGAGACGGGCACCACCAACACGGCCACCGTGGCGTCCGCCAGCATGGGCGGTGCGCGGCAGGTGTGCACCAACCCGCCCTCGGAAACCCACGAGACGGCCACCACCAACACGGCCACCACTGCCAGCTCCAACATGGGCTCTGACCAGATGGGCACTGTGGAGAGCAAGTCCCATTCCCCTTCCTCTTCCTCCGCCTCTCCGCCTGCCGCTGCTGCCGCCCCTGCCACGCCTGGAGTCACCGCCGCCCCTGGGGTCCTCCGGCCTGAGAACCTGCGGACGGGCACCACCTACACCCCCACCACGGCGCGCTCCAACATGGGCTCGGACCAGACGGGCACCGTACAGAGCTCGCAGTCCGTGGGTGGGGCCGCCTGCCCCGTCTCCCAGCTCTCCCAGACGCCGACTGTCTGCTCTAACCCACCCTGCGAGACCCACGAGACAGGCACCACCAACACCCCCACGCAGTCCACCGCCAACATGAGCGCCGCTCAGACCGGCACCGTGCAGAGGGTCTGCTCCAACCCGCCCTGCGAGACCCACGAAACCGGCACCACCAACACCCCGTCCACAGTCTCCTCCAACATGGGCGCCAGCCAGACAGGCACCGTGCAGAGGGTCTGCTCCAACCCGCCCTGTGAGACCCACGAAACCGGCACCACCAACACCGCCACCACCGCCACCTGCAGCATGGAGGGCGGCGAGGGCACAGGTACGGACGCACCCACACTCCGCATCTCACCCGGTGTGCGCCTGAACTGTGCTCATTCCAGTGTCACACTGCTGGTTTGGTTGGCGTTTTGGCTGTGCTAAAGTGAACCAGTTCTACTCCACAGCATACTATCTTTCGTGTGTCTGTGCACCCGGAGTGTTAGTGTTCTTCCTGAGAGCAAACTGTAACCACAGGATGACACACAAGTTTAACTGTGCTAACACGTTTGCCTGGACATCGTTTGCCTTCCAGCTCAGGGTGGTGACGCGACACAGGGAGACAGCACCGCCTCCGAGGTCCCGCCCTCAGAAGCGGCCAATCCCGCGACAACACAGAGCAGGGCGATCACGACTGTGACCCAGGCCACGCCCGCCCCCGGACCCTCTGTGCCAGTAAGGCCGATTTATGTGCAGTTGGAGAGAGAGAGTCTTAGGAGCAGAGCCAGAGCCTCCATCATGGCCACAAAAGGGCATTAGGTGGAGGGATTCATTTATATGAGAGGTCTGGCACAGGTCGTAGCAGTTTATGAAAGGGATTAGATGTAAAGTAAAAATAACTGGAAAGGCAAAAGTCCAGGACATCAGAAAAATTGTTAGCAAGTTATTCTCTTAAACAGTTTATGCATGTCCTCGAGTCCTCATTTAGCTGAAGTAGCCTTTTCAGACAAGCAGCATTGATTGAACATTTGGCCTGAATCTCTGTAGTAGCCCAGCGTGTGATTGATTTACTGACACCTGGAGTTAGGATTAACCTCAAGGGACTCGACTAATTAATACGGCTGTATTGACTTGTGAATGCAGACACTAAGGGTATCAGTGCCACAAACTCTGGAATACTGTTCATGATTGCTGCTGCTTTGCATACAGGTATTTTGACAGCACTATGCTTCCAAAGCTGGGCTTTGAGCTTTCTTATATGACCAACTGAAATGTTGAGCGTAACGGTATATGTAGCTTAACACGGTCTACGCGACAGACCTTTGAACCAGTTCTCATTTTATCTCTCGTTGTCTTTAACCCCCTCCAGTCGATCTCTTCGATCACGGAGTCGTCGGGCGTGGGGCGCGAGGACGCCGCCGAGCTGGCCCAGCTGCAGCAGGCTGGGGCCCAGGCCGTCCTGGCGGTGGGCGGCGAAGCCCAGGGCGTGGAGGGCGCCGGCCCGGAGGAGGCGGGCGAGCCCATGCAGACGGAGTGCCAGGCCGAGCTGGGCGAGGAGGCCGCCGTCGCCGGCGTGGCCATGGAGGAGGACGCCGGAGTGGGAGAGGCGGCCACCGTGCTGCAGGTCCAGGTGGAACAGCTGCCCACAGCCATGGAGACCCAGCCCAGCCAAGAGGAGCAGGAGGTAGCGCTTTTTCACAGGGCTGACCGAGGCCTAATTAAATGTGTCATTTAGAGTGTGACTGACTGACTGACTGCAGGGTGTCTGCTTTCAGGTGCACGTGCTCACAAACCAGACACGGGCAAGCCTAGCAAGTTATACCTCAGTGTGTAAAGTTAAACCAAGGGCAAGAGCCAAAAGGGCTCCTTACTTTTAGGATGTCGTGTGTGTGTGTGTGTGTGTGTGTCGAGCCAAACGCTTATGTCCCTGTCTCCCCTCCCTCCCGGCAGATGGAGCAGGGTGCAGTGGCCGGCGCTGGCCAGGACCAGGAGCCCCTGACTCTGCCTCAGGAGCTGATGTCCGAGGGCCAGCCCACCACCCTGATGGTGACGGGCCTGACCCCGGAGGAGCTGGCGGTGACGGCGGCAGCCGAGGCCGCGGCGCAGGCGGCCGCCACGGAGGAGGCCCAGGCGCTCGCCATCCAGGCCGTCCTGCAGGCCGCCCAGCAGGCAGTCATGAGTGAGTAACGGGCTGGGTGTGGGGCAGACGTCCTCGTGCTTTGGGCTTGGGACTTGAGCTTAGGGACTGTTGTGTGGTAGTATATTTGGTTTTTGTCAGATTGCACAAGTTAACTTGTGGTAGGGCTTGAATAATGTTATGCTCACACTCACTGGTCTTGAGTCTGACACTGTTGCTTGTTTAAAATGAATGGTTACATCTATGTTCTGTTGTGACGGAAGTCGCTCTGGATAAGAGCGTCCGCTAAACGCAAGTAATGTAACGAGCTTAAAGCAGAAGTGTTAAATTCTCCACCCTCTCCCACAGGTGAAGGCGACGGGGGACACGACGGCCACCAGCCGACCACGATCCCCATCGTGCTAACACAGCAGGAGCTGGCTGCGCTGGTGCAGCAGCAGCAGCAGCTGCAGGAGGCCCAGGCCCAGGCCCAAGCGGCCGCCGCTGCCGCCGCCTCCGCCTCCGCCCAGCAGCAGCAGGCCAACGCCCAGGCCGCCCTGCCCACCGAGGGCCTCGCCCCCGCCGACAGCCTCAACGACCCCGCCTCCGAGAGCAACGGCCACAACGAGATGGCAGCCGCCGTCACCAGTGCTGTGGCCAGGCTGCTGCCCAGCACTTCAGCGGAGAGTGAGTGTCTGTGCGTCCCCCCTGTTCCTGACATCCCCTCTGTACGGTGTCTGAAAGCACAAGTTTAGCACTTCCCCTGGGATACACCCTTTCACGTTAGACACATGCAGTGAAAACGCAGTATGTCAAACAGGGCTATGGCTGACTTGGACCGTTGGACTGTTCATAATCTAAATGATGACAAAAGAGTTGCTGGCATTAACGGGCATTTCCCTGCCAATGTTTCCCCATCCGCAGCCCTGGCCCCCTCCAGCACTTTCGCCCCCTCGCAGCCCATGGTGGTGACCAGCCCTGCCAAGATGCAGGCCGCCACAGCTCTGGCCGAGGTGGCTAATGGCATCGAGTCTGCAACGGGGGTGAGCGTTCAACTAGGACTTGTTTTTTGCACCAGCCAACCTTGGAATTGCATTAAATTGGATGGAATTTCCTTTCTGTATGTCTGCCTGTCCATCTCTCTCTCTTTTAAACTGACTCCCTGCTTTGTTTGGGGCCCTCAGAAGCAAGGTGCTGCACCAGCCCTGGTGAAGGCGCCCGTGAAGAAAGAGAACCAATGGTTTGACGTGGGAGTTGTCAAAGTGACAAACATGGTAGTCACGCACTACTACCTACCGACGGACGACGCGCCTGCTACTGATGTAAGTGCTGCCAGTGGCACAGTACACAAATGTCCGAGATCATGGCGTGCCCAGGACATGCCCCTTTGCGAGCGCCTGATGATGGCATGTCTCTCTCACAGGATGACTCGGGCGCCATCCCAGACTACAGCCAGATGAAGAAGGTGGAGCTGCAGCCGGGCACTGCGTACAAGTTCAGAGTGACAGGCATCAACGCCTGCGGCCGTGGCGCCTTCTCAGAGATCTCCGCTTTCAAGACCTGCCTGCCGGGCTTCCCCGGAGCACCCTGCGCCATCAAGATCAGCAAGGTAACTGAACTCAGCCACCATCTTTCATCCCCTTTTCTGCATTCCAGGCATCAGTTTTTCATTGGTGGCCACATTAGGACTTGAAGTGACAGCCCTCTGGGCTACCAGTGAACAAACTCTTGCCAAAATCAATTCTTGGTAGCCCAGATTTTCTGAACAGCATAACATTAATGCATTGAGGTGAACAGCTATCCATGTGTCTGAATAACATCTACATTTATGTGGTTGAACACGCCTGTACTTTCATCTCAGTGTAATGACTTGGACTTTACAAGCGGAAGTTGTTTCTTTAATGTGGCTCACCTTCACATCGATTATAGTTGACTCGTTAGCTAGTTAAGTGGTAAAGAGTAAGCTTGCACTACCTAGCAAACTAGCCTCATGTCTATGTTACCTGCAGCAGCAACAACAAAAAAAATCCCATAGTTTTCAGGGATTTGGAACATCACTGTTAGGTATTCTGGAACAAAAACGATCATTTTTGAGCAGCTGTACTACTGGACTGTCCCGCCCTCTTGTTTCTGGCCAGTTTTACTCAAACAGCTTCTCCCCCTCCCCCTCCCCCCCAACTCTCTCTCTCAGAGCCCAGACGGTGCTCACCTGACCTGGGAGCCCCCCTCAGTGACGTCAGGGAAGATCATAGAGTACTCGGTGTACCTGGCCATCCAGAGCGCACAGGCCGGAGAGCAGAAGGCCTCCACCCCGGCCCAGCTGGCCTTCATGCGCGTGTACTGCGGGCCCAGCCCTTCCTGCCTGGTGCAGTCGTCCAGCCTGTCCAACGCCCACATCGACTACACCACCAAGCCCGCCATCATCTTCCGCATCGCTGCCCGCAACGAGAAGGGCTACGGCCCCGCCACACAAGTCCGGTGGCTGCAAGGTACGCGGACGCCCTGCTCTCACTCGGGAAGACGCAGCAAGTTAGCTAATGGCATGTTGCGGTAAAGGCTTTTAGTTCCTGATTGTAAAGCGAGACATATCTCTGCATGAGTCTGAACTGGTAAGTTGGGCCCAGTCTGGTCAGCGAAACTCAAAACTCAGAGGGTAGTCAGTTGTCTAGCATGTCTGTTTTTGATTGCAAAACTGCATAATTGTGTGCTTTACGTTGAGGCTACACTGTAGCTCTTTCTCCCCAGCATTTGGTTTGGTGCAGGGGATTCTTGGAATTGTTAGCGTGCCTTATCGTTAGAAAACCTGACAAACTCTCACTGCGGAATTGTGATCAGCTTGGAGTTCTCACAACATAAAAACATAGAAACAATTTTTTTTCCTCCTTGTACACATTCGTCACTGTGGGTGCTTGTCTTTGGCAGAGTCCAGTAAAGATGGCTCTGCAGCGAAACCCGCCACAAAAAGACCAGTCTCTTCACCTGACGGGTGAGTAGCTTTGCGCCGCTGGAGCCTCATTCAGCACGTCACTGGCTGTGCACAAGTGAATTGCTAAGCCTTCAAAATGCAGTTGAACTGGAAATTAAGTGCTATCAAATTTAGGGACTTTGTCCTGTCCCCCACTTTAATTAAATGGGTTTGATTTTGCTTTTTGCAGGAAAGCCACCGGTCCAAAGAAGGCAAGATCAGACCAGTGAGGGATCCCCCCTCCCTCTGCCCTTCTTCCTAATCAGGACTATGACTGAACCCATCTTCCCCCGATCATCATCCACCTGACCACCACACACCACACCACACCACAGCCTCAGCTGAAACCAACAACCATCCAAAAAATGAAACCACAGCAAAAACAGCAAAAGAAACGAAACCGAGATTGACGTAAATTTGAGACAAACAGCCCCTGTCACTGGGCATTGTGGTGCCATGGACGCCTTATCTCAACCTGTATTTTTTATTTTATTTTATTTTATTAATACTGCTTCTTCATAAGCAAACAGATGAAAAGCACATCTTTTTCCTTTGTTTTTCTTGATATATTTTTTTCTGTCAAATCTAAACTGCAGCATTCAAGCAAAAAATTAATTGCATTTACTAGTTTGACATGTATTCCCCCACCCCTCCCCCACCCTTTTCTGGCTTGTTTTGACACAAGAACAATGGATAGAAATGATTACAACTTTGCTCGTAGTCGGTTAGCTTTTTTTTTTTTTTTTTTTAAGTCTAAAGTGAATAAGACGTTGGGTTAGGAGGATAAGCAGGACATGAAGCTTCACATGGGTGGATACATCGAAATGGAAAACAAATGGCACTTCACACAAAGGGGATGCTTTCCAGAGGAAACGACTAGCTTCCGTAGAAAAAAAATCTAACTAGGCATCAAACTGGACTCCCGTCTCCTTGTTATGTTGCATCACTGTGCGCTTGTACCTTGCTGAAAGGGAAGAGCAGATCATGGATGATCTCACCAAGTGAAAGAAGAAAGGACTTAGGTTTGTGTAGATTCAGAGACTTAGAGTAGAACTGAGACTTTTGCCGCACATTAAAACAAATCTTGTAAAAAAAAAAAAAACTTCCCAAAAAATTAGCAAGCGGTGATGCAGAAGTTCTGCGTGTGGTTTATTTTTGTATTTTTTAAAGCTTTTTTCCTTGTGTGTATGTGTGTACTTCAGAGTGCATTTTTTTAAAACCTCACTTTTTTCATTTACTCCTTCCTTCCCTGTTTGTTCACGTAGTTTCCGTGTGTTTGTGGGAAGAGGTGGCGGCGTTGAGGGAGCCACAATCTTTTTTTTTTCTTTTTTTTTTTAAATCTTGGATCGATTAATTGTTTGTACTTGTTGTATCAGAGGAAATTAAAAAGAAATGACTTTTTGTATTTGTTTCGAAGAGGATGGGAAAACAAAACGGGACTGAATACCCAGGGAGAGAAGAGGAGGGTTTTTTGCTTTGTTTACTTAACTCTTTCAACGCTTGTATTCTTTAGTGTACGCCAAAACTGGACATTAAAGGAAATTTTCGCAGAGAACACACACACATCCTCCTCTCCTTTCATTCTCCCTATAAACCGCCCTTCATCAGTTCAGTAGTTTCAACACAGTGCATTTTTAGCTGTTGGGATTAAGAGGATTTTTTTTCCTAACTTGTTTTAGAACGTTGCAGGAAATAAAACGGATTTTTCTTCCCAAATTGTGGAGAAAAATGTCTGCAGAAAATGTTGATAAAAGGATGACTATTTACATTAGTTTCGGGGGCTCTGTATTTTGCAGATATGACAGGGGGGTGGAAGTTTGTGTGTAATGTGACAGAAATGTTACCAGAAGGATGACTTGTATGTCTTTTTGAATCGGGGTGGTCACTTTTTTTTTGTTTTGGCGGTAGGGATCGGGTGGGTTACAAGGATTATTGGCATTGCCAGAGTGTGGGCTCAACTGTAAATTGGTTCCTTCATATAGCAAGAAGAAAAAATCTTGGCTTTTTTATAATTATCTGTAACAAGTTTTTACATGTTGGTCATCTCTTGCTTTTTTGTCTTGACATATAAAAGAAACAGAAATATCTGTCTCCCTGCTCAGTTATCTTTCATTTTGTAAATTGGACCCTGTTTTCTTTCCCTCACTATTTTAGTAAGTAGAGGACATTAAGAGAATGCAGTTTAAAACTCGTGAAATTGGACAGTTTTGTTCAGCGTCAGATTTATAAATGGTCTAATGCAGGTACAGTATCATGCTGAAGAACGGTGATCGATGGGTCTTTTGGATCAGATCACACAGAACTGCATACATGGCTAACTCCCAAACTATTTTCCATTTCATTGTGGACAGTGTAAATACCATCTCATATTGTCTGTTGTCAAAGATGATGAGACATTCAGGAATTAAACTGCTTTCAATTCTGTGGATACAGGATTTTTAACTTTGGTTTTATCTTCAGGTAGCCTGTCACCATTGGGGGGAAAATCAATATATGAAAAATCCTGTGGCAAGTAAACCTGTAATTTGAAAGTGTCAGTCCTCTCAACACCCAGTCATTGTCTGGATTATTCAAAACTGAAGATTGGGAACATGAGTTTTGACAGTGTATTTTGATAGCAGCACCCTAACTTTGCTCATCGACTGTAGGGTGTATAAAAGGCATTAATATAGGTTCTTGTTATTCCTGTGCTGTGCTATAATTGTGTCCTGTCTCTCTACCATCAATAGTCAGTGTTTTTGCAGATCGTCAGTCTTCAAGTGTCAACTTGGTTTATACTTGTACTCAAGATAAGTTGGCAGTGATGTCATCAGATGTAATGAGCATTTTGTAGTGTGAAAATTAGTATGTTAATGTGTTATCTGGTTTTAGGATACATTCAAAATATCATTTACGAATACTACTATGGAATAATAAAAAAACAGCCATCTTTGAGTGAGTTTGCTGTGCTTTTTTTTTCCCCCCATAACTGTTGAAAGTGGCGTATGAATGTGTAGCTAACGGAGCAGGGAAGTGGCTGAACGTCACTGCCAACTTAACTTTAATATGAGTATAGAGGAATACTGCGTCATTGCTGAACTTTTCTTTTTCCCCTACCAGCGCAGTCAGCGGTGTAGGCGCTCATGCTTGCCGTTCGTCAGTTGTATTCTCTGTCCTACTGACCATAATCTTGAACTTCCTTGCAGGATGCTCCTGTGTTTCGCAATGGAGAGTGCTTAAAATGGTCATCAATTAGGCAAAGTTTGTTACATATTTTTCACAATGAAATCTTAAGGTCGTAGTGATTTCGAAGTTAAAAAAAAAAAAATTGCAAATAAACATGTGCAAATCATCACTGTCCAGGTTCTGATGTTGAGGCAAAGGAGTGAGGCGGATGAATCTCCTTCCCTATGCTGAGTTACCCTTACGAGGGGAGGTGATCCAGTTGTCTCCCAAAACAAGACCATATTTATGCTTGTCTGGTTCCCTTACCCTCCTCGGTTAAAAAAAATAAAGTTCAGTAATGGATGGTTCTCAGCCATCCACATCTTTTAGAATACACCACCAACAACAATTTGATAAGTGTAATTGCTTGCAATGTGGAAGAGATCAAAAGGTTATGGTGGTTTACCCCTAGCAGATAGATTTGGGGAAATGACTGGTATCAAAATGGCAAAACTTTACCCTTGCTTTCATGTCAGTTGTTGGGAGTCTGCTTCAAGAATGATATCTTAAAATGGAAGAATTTGCAAGCCAGTTGGTTACCTGTTTATAAATCAACATGCAATTAAGTGTAGAAAGATTTGACTAACTAGTCACCAGTGGTCACCGAGTGCTACTGAGGGCACAGAAGCCGAAGGAGTGCAAATTCAATAGTGTTCTGAATTTGAAACGTGCACACTTCGCTTGCTTCGCAGATTCCCTTAGCTACTTGCATAACCACATCTTCGCTCATCCATTTACACAGCTGGGTATTTAATAAAGGAAGAGTATAACAGCGATGTCTCCGCTGGGAATTTGAGCCTGCAACCTGAGTTTGCCGACCACTAACTTCTGCAACACTGCCACATGTCGCTGCTGAGGATGCTGAAAGGCAGATGACAACTCTGACAACAGGCAACTTTTCCTCCTTTGACGCAGCGCAATAAATTGGGTGTCCCGAAGACCTATATCGCAATCATGTCTCGGAAAAAAGAATCGGACTAGAGACTCACGGTCAGCACAACCAACGATCATCTACTCGCGCACTGGGGATTGTCCTTAAAAGGCGTACAGCACATGTGGTGGAAAGAGAATGTCGCTAAAACCAAGGACTACGAACACTGCTGCAGGGAAGCTCCCTGTTATTTTACACACACAGCGCAATCTGACTTGTCCTCGCTAAAGTAAAATTCGAGTTGAGAAATACTCTTAGAGGTCCAATATTTCATGCTAAATGAACTTGATAATTTACTTCGCTCACAGTCTTGGTTCCCTCTCGCCCCCCCCATACGCAATTTCAGACGCTGGTCCATGTGCGCACCGTTTTTGGTGTTTTGAGACGCAGCAGTACAGATCGCGACGTCAGACGCGCGCATGCGTCCACAGTGCTTTTCTTGTGTGCTAGCCAGAGCCATGTAGAGAGAGTTAACTTAGCCTGGTGGTTGCTGTAAGCGTGCTGTAACTATAGCAACAGAGTCCTGCAGTTTGCAAATGTTGCTTTCTAGTTATTGCGTTATGAGCAAAGTTTGCGCTTGAAGAAGCACTTTGTAATGGGCGCCTTTTAAGTATAATATGTAGCTGTTTCAAGCCGAGCTTTGCGATATCAGCTCAGTCTTGGGAGGATTAGCTTGAGAGCTCACTGTCAGTAGCTAAGCGCTAGCTGCATACAAAGCTGTCTGTATGCGCACCCGGTGATGGATCAATACAGCATATTGGGTAGAATCGGAGAAGGGGCTCATGGCATTGTTTTCAAAGCGAAACATATCGAGGTAATGATGTGTAACATTAAATACACTGGTCAGCTGGCTAGCTGGTTACGATGTAGCTAGTCTTGTTAGCTGTCTAGCAACTTTAGCTTTATATAGCTCGCTAACTACCTTGTTTCGAGTTCGCAACCGAGATAACGTTACTCTCGGTCGCTCTACAGTTAATTTAACGTTAGCTAGGTAGTCTAAGTCAACGTCAGTAATGTTCACTGTCTGGATGAGAAGCTGGTTTGCTAACTTGCTATTGTTGCCTGTCGTGTGATAGCAGGTAGATCGCACGCTAGATGTTTTGGTACGATGAATGAGCCGTGCGCAAGAGTCGTGGCTGGATAAATAATAGAAGACAAAACGTACTTACCCCCGCTTTTATCATTTTCGCTCCGCGCCTTGCACAATGGCCACAAATGCCGGTAAACACCGCATTAGTCAGTTTTCGGAGCGTTTAATCATGTCGATAGTATGCTGACAAATAAGATGCGTAAAGTCATGTGAGAGAAGTCACGCATTTCCCCACCACTGGCTAAACACTGAAAATGTGCGTTGAGTTTTAAGTAATAAAGTGGATTTCGCATAGCAGTATCATTAAAGATAAATGTTTTGTAGGTACAGCATTTCTCCGCCACCGTGCTTGCTACTCTACCATGCCGTTCTAATCCTCATGTAAAGGAAAGTTTTTTGGCAGCACTCGTGGGATATCACAGACTCGGTGAAGTGTACTTTTGCATTGCCCACCTGCAGAATGAAAAGCGAGGGCTGGGGCGCTACTCCCTGTTATACGAGTACAATAATAATAATAATAATAACACTCTATTTGTATAGCACCTTTCATTCAAGAAATGTAGCTCAAAGTGCTTTACGATAAAGATATTGCATGCACCCAGTGCTTTACATGGAATGAACATAGAATGCCATAATTAATGTAAAATACGATAGAAATTAAAAATATTAATAAAAATAAGATAAAAATAAAGATGAAATTAGAATACATAGAATAGTACCATGATAAAAATGTAACAGTGGATTTAGCTAGTGGGTGGCGGTGATTAACCTTGAAGTACAAAAAAGTGAAGGTCTGTTGTTATGGGTAATCGATGGCAAAGATGTTCCATAATCTGTCTTTGGTGGTAAATGCAGAATTCACCAATTGCTTTTTCCCTGTGTTCCATTCAACATAGTGAAAAAGCTGAGATTTGGTTCAGTGTTTTAAGTATTATATTTAAACAAAAAGTTAGTATATTAGATTAGTGCCACATGTATGTATTTGTTGTAAAAAAGAACACAACCAAAAAACTTATTTGCAATATTAAAGATTAGCAGGTGGTCAAAATGATTGATTGTAATGTATGTGGTTTTCTTTTTCACAGACAGGTGAGACTGTGGCATTGAAAAAGGTAGCTCTTAGAAAGCTGGAAGATGGCATCCCAAACCAAGCCTTAAGAGAGATCAAGGCTTTGCAGGAGATTGAAGACAATCAATATGTGAGTCTTTGCCTGAACCATTCAGCGTTTCACCATAGCTGTATGCAGAGGGAAATTAGCCAGGTCAGGCCCTCCCTGAAATAGCCTTGGATATTTCAGTAGAGTTTAACAGTATGTGCCAAACATGCAACACATGCATTGCTGTCCTTTTATATTGACTTCTGCATTGTTCCTTTTTTATTTGTTAGTGTGAACTTGCTGTCTCCTTATGTCTCTCAGGTGGTAAAGCTGAAGAATGTGTTCCCTCACGGGACGGGCTTTGTGCTGGTGTTTGAGTACATGCTGTCCGACCTGTCCGAGGTCATCCGCAACTCCCAGCGGCCCCTCACCGAGTCCCAGGTCAAAGGTTACATGATGATGCTGCTGAAGGGCGTGGCCTTCTGTCATGAGAACTCCATCATGCACCGGGTGAGACTGGCCGGCGTGCAGCTGCGTGTGCCTGCCTTTATCACTGCATGCGTATCCCTGTCGCTGTGCGTCCCCTTCCCGCAGTGTTCTTTCTCTGTGTTTTTATTTTCTCCAGAAAGCTGAGATGGGCTGTCCCCTCTCTGTATTTCACACACTATCTTCAGGCTACAGATGGTCATGTCAAAAATGTTGGAGTGTTGTGAAGTAAATACGGGTGCCTTTTGAAGTTTGACGGTAGGAGTGCTGTCTGTGCCTCTGTAGGATCTGAAACCAGCAAACCTTCTCATCAGCTCCACTGGCCACCTGAAGATTGCTGACTTCGGCCTTGCCAGACTGTTCTCCAATGAGGGTGACCGGCTCTATAGTCACCAGGTGGCTACCAGGTACACAAACATACGGGTTCAAGGGTGTTCTGTAGGGCTCGTGGACACTGACTGATCAGCAGGGTTTTTTTTTTTCTTCAGTTTTAACCCTTTGTATACAGATGATGAGAAAAAAGCACAAGAGATATCACTTAAAAATCCAAGTAATTTTTGAAAGGCCAACTTTGCAGTTATGGTGACTCATGTAATACAACCAGAGACCAAACGGCTTCAGTTCATGGAATTGTAGGGGAGCAGTTGATCAAGCTGTAGGTTTAAAAAATCCAAAATTTTTAAAAATACAGATTTTAAATTACTTTGCTTTGGAGTCTTGAGGACAAATGCAAGAAGTGAAACATGTTTTTGAATGTAAGTTAGTCAGCGTATGCTGTTTTTTTTTTACCTTTTTTTACAGGTGGTATCGGGCACCAGAGCTTCTGTATGGTGCGCGGAAATATGATGAAGGCGTTGATCTCTGGTATGTACTGCTGTACGTTTCTCTTCTTAAGCCACTCTATTACAAGGCGCTTATAGGTTCAACAAGGGAGACTCATTCTCCTCTTAATTGGGACTCGCAGCCATTAACTGTTTTTTTCATGATCATCTGCACCTATTCAGCATGATATAATTGCCACGGCAAATGCACATTTTGTAACAGGCAAGTCTCCTGCCTGTGATAGACCTGATAGGCCATGCATACTTATCTCATTTACGGGCATGGTTTTCACCATTAGTATTAAAGTAAGGCTGGATGAGTGAAGCAGGCCTGACACACAGCCATATGAGATATGAAACAGCTAGATAATACTAATAATATGAGCTGTAACAATAATTGTAGATAAAATATAAAGTTGTAGGCAAAATATAAAATAAATGTTTTACTTACAGTATTAAGCAGCGCTAATGCATACGACTATGAAGTTAAGACTAAACTCTGAGGGAAACACTTTGCCATGCTTCATCTTGCTGAGAAATCCCATATTTCTCAAAAGCAACAGTTAGCTACAGTACTTTCATTTATCTTAGATGTGACCTCACATCGCCAACATCAGTTACCTTTTGCAGCAAAAACACCTTAGCCAGCCGTATGGACTCCCAGCAGCATCATAGTTGAATGGTACTTGCTACATGGCATTCTGACTTGTGCCATCATTTCTATGGATGCCATGAAATGGTAGGCAGCAGAAACTGAACAAGAATCACAAATGCTCAAACTTACGCACAGCAGCACAGCTGACCCTGCGTCTAAAAGCAGTATGCAGGCAGTATGCAGGCTGCCTGCTGCAGGTGTCCCGCCCTGAATTTCTCGCAAGACGAGCATGCCTGAAAGATTTCCAGGTAACGCGCAGTCACCTGGCGTGAGCGAGCGGCAGATGGGCAGGAAGCCACAGACATCTGAATGTTTTCCTCAACTGTGGGGCTTGGGTTTGATTTAATTTTCTCTTCAGTCTTCCCTTCGTTGTTTTGTCTGGTGGAATCCCGTGTGGGCAAACTGTTGAGGATTTTATCTCTCTTGGCTCTGGCGTCGTCTCGCTCATTGCAGTAATCTCCTGTGCTTAGTCTGTGATAGCTGCCCTGTCTGCTCTCGATCCTGACCACTCCTGAGGCAGCACACAGGCAGCGTGTGCCAGTTAAGCTTACTAACCTTGTGTACCTAGTGTTTCTTGGTAAAAACATTTTTGTTGCGCTGGTTAATTAAAGAGGGCGTTCTCTGTTTTAATTGACTGCACAGCAGGTGGCGCTGTGGCACCTCTTACGCTGTTTTACGCTTCAGCGCAGACACAGCAGAAGACCAGTGACTCATTCCTTTATCTGAAAGTGTCTGCTATCCACAGCTTACTGATCATATATTTGAAATATCTTTTCTCTCTATTTGTGTTTTTATCTTTTTTAATTGGCCCAATTGCTTTGCTGTGTTCGCAGGGCGGTGGGTTGCATTTTCGGGGAGCTGTTGAATAATTCCCCCCTTTTCCCTGGGGAGAATGACATTGAGCAGTTGTGTTGCGTGCTGAGGGTCCTCGGCACACCCAACCAGCAAGTGTGGCCGGTGAGTTCACCTGTCAGCGACACACAGCCAGTGCATTTCTGCTGCAGGTGGGCGACCTGACAGACACACACAACCAAGACCTACAGACACATCAGTGCGCTAGTTGCCTCTCATAGGAGTACATAAGAAGCTGCATAGGTATGTGTGGATAATGTGGTGTGAGTGCATTTAGATATACAGTGCTCTCCATATTCAAACTATACTCAATCGCATAGGAACAAATTGAATGATGTGACACAGATATTTTAAATATTTTCATTTTTTTCTACTTAAAAATATTGAAATGTTGTACATGAATCTGCTGTGTGCAGTCCTTTTAAGATTAACGTTGTTCACAGATAATTAATTTTCTTTCAGAAGACACTGAGGTTTTTTGTTTCGCTATACTTGCACAGGGTATACTTGGACATGAAACACAGTGTAAATACTCGGTATTTTGATGTGCAGTGCCAGGTGGTATGGGTATGATTGGACACAGAGGACATACGGAAGTCCACATAGGGAACACAGAGGCATGATGGGACATGGCGGCTAGACCTGCTGGTGCTGTCTGAGATATTAAGTGGCTGATAGTGATTAGGCAGCCTGTGGCTGTGCGTGTTTAGCCAATTGAGGTTTTCGTTGGAATATAATGGGATTGAGAAACAGGGTGACTCCCCTTCCTTCCTTCCTTTCTCTCCATGTCACAGGAGATTACGGAGCTGCCAGATTACAACAAGATCACCTTCAAGGAGAACCCCCCCATCCCCCTGGAGGAGATTGTGCCGGACACCTCGGCCCAGGCGGTGGATCTGCTGAAGAAGTTCCTCGTCTATCCCTCCAAGCAGCGAATCTCTGCCAGCCAGGTCAGAAGTCAAAGGGTTACTGGGTTTTATCCATATTTTTTTTATATGAACAAGGCTCTGTCCTTAGTGCTTGGAATGGGGTACTGAGTTGTTGACTGCTCTGTAGGTAAATGCCTAATGAATATTTGGGTCATGCAGGTGTATGCTAAAGTACCTTGACCAAGTACTCCCTAAAAGTAGTATCTTTGCAAACAAAGTGATTTGGAAAGAGAAAGACAAATCCATTGTCGTCTTCTCTCTTCTGTCTTTCTCCTCCCAGGCTCTGCTCCACCCATATTTCTTCACAGATCCGCTTCCTGCCCACCACTCGGAGCTCCCCATTCCACAGCGAGGAGGGAAACGCTCTCACCAGCGCCTACAGCCCCCCTATGAATTCTCTGTGGACCGGCCCCTCCATGAGAGTTTGGTGGATCCTGGACTAATCCAAGGGCATGCATGGGGGTGTTTCTGACTGCATGTACATCCGTCCCAACAGCATGTGTTTTTTCTAGTCTTGTATTTGAGTGTGGAAACACATCATAGCCCAACATTTTATTTAATTATTTCGTAGTATTTGAGGTGATGACATAATTTTCCACCTAAATATTGAAATTTGGTATTATCAGCATTGCTGTGTGTATAACTGATGACTGTATTTTCTCTTAGGTTTAAACTGTACTGGCATGGTCCACTGCAGTGAAGGGCAGGAGTTACAGATTTGTTTCTGCTGTATCTTATATAATTTAATGATCTGATCTGAATGTTTAATCCAGATACGTTTAAGGATATAAATGAACTATGCAGTAGTGTGCAGAGAACAGTAAAGCCAGCGACAGTATGGCTTTCCAAGAACAGAGCTGGCTATCCCTGGATATTTCAATAAAACAGCATTGGTTGATTCTTATGTTATATCTGTAATCGCCTCCGCTCTGATCCCTGGATTACTGTGGTCTTTGCATCCCTGAGCAGATAACTGTTTTTCCTTGGGAAACTTACTGCACACTGATAAGCTGGCTGAGTAGCACGTGGGAGCTGGGAGCTTCAGAGATGGATAGGGTCTCTGTGTTTGTGTTTTCATTCAAGGCCTATGGAAGCAAACTGCTTCACTGAGTAGGCACAAAATGGCCTTATAAGGGTGTGCCTGTCTGTTAAGGGTGTGGGAGCAGAATCGGTTGTAACAGTAAATAAAAAAAAATAAAAAAAAAACGCTCTTTTGTCAGTTTCATTGAACTTAATTTGTTGTTCCGTAATTGACAGCTGTAATGTCTGTCTGCAATGACTGTAAAGGGTCTTCATTTCTAGTAAAAGACTATAATATAGACTTACTCAGAAGCTCTGCCTTGTTTCCGCGCTGCTGTACCTGTGGGGGTTGTGGCTTTGAGGTTGTAGATCCTCTTATTTAAAGCTTGTGAAACCTTTCCTCTGTAGAAATCACGTCAGCTGTTCGAGAGCCTGGGGGTGCACAGGCATAGCACGTACGCTTGTTCCCACACATACACACACATGCACACGCATGCACACACACATGCACCGAGAACAGCACCTGGGCAACGCTGTGCCATGTTCACTGATGAGGCTGACACCTCACCGGCTTTTTCCTTATTAAACTAATGATGCAAACTTAAAACTGCACATCGTGGGAAAGGTCTCAGCAATCTGTCAGATTAATTGTTTCCTCCAAATGACGATGAAATTGAGGGCAGTATAACCAAAACGCCAGATTAGAACTCGAGTCCCGTTACAGCATCACTACTGTGACCAGGATCATCCTCATAGGGATTCCTGGAGGAGACTCCTCCGAGAGTCTGCAGTCTGGCCAGAGGTAGCTGGGGATGGTGTGCCAGTTACTCTGTAGCAGTGCAATAGTGTACCATGTACCATGTGCAGTAGTGTAGATGGCACTGCATGAATCTTGGAGATAGAAGCTGTTATCCAGCTGCAGAAAGGGTTAGAGTTTTGCATCCCCTCCTCATTCTCATTCACTCAGAAAGTTGGGCTGTGAGAGGAAGAGGTGAAACAGAGATGAAGTAGATGGCTAGGCAGGATGAAGTGACAGAGAGAGAGAGAGAGTAAGACTGGGCAGAGTTCAGAGGGTGTATTTGGGCATCTCAGAATGGCTCAGCAGACAGTGTGCAGTGAAGATAAGGCTTTCACAGAAGCCTCTTTCTGGGGAACTGGAGGCCCAGAGCCTCAGACTCGCATCCAACTCTGTGGACCATCTGTCTCTTCCTGCTCAACTGAGTAAAAGTTACTCTGTTTCTCTACCTTTCCCTTTCTCATTCCTCTGTGCCTCCATTCACACAGCCTGTGGTACAGCGGAACCTGGGTAATAATCAGTAATAATATTCAAAGGAAAATGTTATTTCATCTCCCATGTTCATATAACAGTGCGGCAGGTGTGCAGTGAATAATACATGCCTTCGAGTGTTTGTGGCAGTTTAGTTTACGTGGAAGCTGTTGGCATGGACATCCTAGCCATTTTTTGGTGTGTGAAATATGTTCCTGATCTCTTTATTGCTGTAACTAAGCATGTATTGTTGATTGTCTCTGAGGTCTTGTTCAGATGGAACTTAAGGGCAAGCAGGTTGGGAACCGGTTACTGTCCAAAATGTGTGATTTAAGCTAGTGGAGATGGTAGAAACTCTGAAAAAAGGTTGAACTCCGTTCAGCATGACAATCTGAGGAAGACTTCCACTGAGGCCTAGTGGCCCTGTGGTGGTCTGATTGGCTCAAAAGTTAAAGAACAGTTCTGACTGACAGATCTGCTCCTCCCTCAGCCATTATTTTTCAATAAAACATATATATCATAGCCCCCCACCCCCATTTTAGAAGTCTTGTTTGCTGGTGTTCATCCTATACTGTCTCTGCATCAAGACAGCCCAGAGGTCTGCTCCTATGTGTACCAGGAGCCGGCTTTCTCTGACTGTGCCTGTGGTGTAATGATATCTGAGTTAGCTCATTTGCATCTCTGACACAGCACGATGCTGTATGAAATGCTAAAGCATGAGCCAGCTGGGGGATGAACCTGTTTGTTCTAAGATGTCGGGTCTGAGATCATGCATTCCTGTGCACCCATGGCTGGAGTCATTTCTCTGTCTTTTGTGTCAGTGCCCTTTCTCATTTTGTGTCTTTCAGTTTCAGTTTGGTCTGACTGTGATGGTGTGTATGGAGTCACATTGTACAGTGCATCAGCTTGTGTCATAGAGTATCTGTCCCAGTGTGTGCATGCTGACATTATCCTCCGTATTGGCGGGAGTTGACGTGCGTGTGTGGGGCCTTCTGCACCACAGTTTTCATGTTGGTAATGTGCAGTGTTTCAGTGTGGGCTGGTAATGATTAGACTGTGTGTTCTTGTGTGTATTTGTGTGTTTGTGTGTGCATATGTGTGTATGTGGCTGTGTATGAATGTGTGTGTGTGTGTGTATATGAATGTAAGTGTATGTGTGTGCATGTGTATGTGTCTGTGAGTGAGTGTGTGTGTGTGTGTGTGTGTGTCTGTGAGTGAGTGAGTGAGTGAATGAGTGTGTGTGTGTGTGTGTGTGTGTGTGTGTGTGTCTGTGAGTGAGTGAGTGAGTGAGTGAGTGAGTAAGTGAGTGAGTGTGTGTGTGTGTGTGTGTGTGTGTGTTTGTGAGTGTGTGTGTGTGTCTGTGTGTGTGTGTGTTTGTGAGTGAGTGTGTGTGTGTGTGTGTCTGTGTGTGTGTGTGTGTGTGTGTGTGTGTGTGTGTCTGTCTGTGAGTGAGTGAATGAGTGTGTGTGTGTGTGTGTGTGTCTGTGAGTGAGTGAGTGAGTGAGTGAGTGAGTGAGTGAGTGTGTGTGTGTGTGTGTGTGTGTGTGTGTGTGTGTGTGTGTGTGTGTGTCTGTGCGTGGAGCAGGGTGTTTCTGTTCCCGTGTTTATGCTCAATGTCAGTGTCAGCCCTGCTGTCTCCCTCCTTTCGTTTTGATAACTCCTTATCAGAGCTGAGCAGCCACGTCCCTCGCCTTCGCACTCTCCTCACAGACCCAACTGTATACTCAGCCTGCTCTGCTCTCCTCTCTGCCCCCCTCACTCTCCTCCTCTGTGGGGACAGGCAGCGACAGTCATCCACTTACTCTCTCTCCTCCATTTTGGACTCAAATCCTCCATTCCATTATCAATACATTGTTCAAAAGAAGGAAGCACATAACTCTTATCTTTACACATGCAAAGACTGACAGATTTAGTTGCCCCAGTTACTATTAATACCTCTGTGATTGTTATTATCACTATTAAAATCACTGTATATTGTGAAGTTTTTTTTTTTTTTTTTTTACCACGTTGCACCACCATGACAACCCCAAAGCCCCACTGACTGATATAAAATGTGCTACCTGTTCTGTTGTGCTGTTACTTTTACAGTTGTCTGATCCTGTCCATCACATTTTGGGGAACTGGCACAGGTGTACAGGGCACTTTCTGCAAAGACCAATCTCTGAATGCCTTGTTACTAAATACTGTAAGTACTTGGATAACTTAAAAGGTTGTGGAGTCATGTAGGTGGTTTATACTGTTGTTAAACCCTATATTGCTCAACCAGGCTTACCAACTGTACTGAAATACAGAACACTTGTCAGGCCCAGTTTTAACACCCGTGTCCAGTGTGTGTTGACTTTGTAAGTATTTGCATGTATATTTGCATGGTTATAGGCCTGTAAAATTGCATTAAGGAAAAAAAATTAAGGGGAAAAAAAAAACACCATCACAACATTTAAATGACCAAATGAATCGATTGTGCATGAAGTTCCTAAGAGGATGCCATTTATCGGTTACCCAACAGCGGTGGGACGCATACGGAATCCTGCCTCCCTCTCAGTCCCTAATTTCCCTGAAAACTGTAAATGTACAGATGAGGAGGAAAGGTGGAGGCACTTTGCTTAACAAATTATTGGCACAGTCCGGGCTCTGTCTGCACCCGGGCTTGGCCTGGCCGCTATCGCTTGCCATGATTACAGCATTTGTCACAATTTGCATTACTGTTCTCAGCTCAACTGTGGGGTCAGCCCTAGTGAGAGCGCCTTTTTTGCATTTTTATTGGCTTTGTTTAAGCACCTTTCTCCTCTGCATGTGCGTGTGTGTGTGTGCATGCATGTGTGTGTATGTGCGTGCTTGCGTGTGTGTGTGTGTGTGTGTGTGTGTGTGTGTGTGTGTGTGTGTGTATGCTCTCTTTTTTTAATGTTCCCGTGTGGGCAGCTTCATGTGGGTTGGGAAACAGGGTAGGTTGCTCGTTTGGGGAAGAGGACAGAGATGTTCTGAAAAGGCCTGAGCAGTGATAAGAATGACACAACCTGTTTTGAGGTGATGTATGGGATAGAGCTGTGTCTGGGACTTGAATTTACTTTTATAATATTAGGGTAGAATCGGCTTAAAACACACAAAAAGCTCAAGGTTCATTAGTCTAAAGGAAGTCTCCACAAGTGCCAAGTGTTGTAGGCTTATTGTAACTATCCAGCAAATACAATTTCAAAGGGAATGAAGGTTGCAAATGGCGAGTTTGTTTGGAGTTTGTGTCCAGAGTTTCAGACAAAGACTTTGCCAAAAGCAGTAGTTTTATAGAGAGATTGTCACCAAATACATCAAAAGGGGTTAAATACTTCAAATGTTTGTATTAGATGTATGTTATTTAAGCATTTCTTCCTTGATGCATTTCCTGCTTTTAGTCGATGACACATTATTTGTGTTACTGAGGGCATTTAGTAGCAATTGATGTAAAACAGATGATATCATAAACACGGTAAGGAAGAGAAAACTGATGAAATAAATGGCTGAATGACAGTTATAATTTCCTATATGATAGACATTAATTTAGATTTCTGCAATGATATAGAATTCTGCAACCTGTTTTCACAAGTTGGAATGGGAGGCTTCGCTGCACTTACTTTCTGTAGTCTGTCTGTTCATGTAAAAGAGTATTTTGAGGTTTACTTGCATGTATGTGGAACGTGTCAGCATCATATCTGGAAAGGCGTAATCCTTAACTCATACATATAACTTGTACATGTCAATATAGGCATACGGCTGCGGTCTCAACGCTCAGCATGTTTGGCACCGATGTTCGTTCATGTGTGGTTAGTGGTGTCCTGCTCTTGCAAACGTTTTCATGCCATGTTATTCCCTGCACAGTGGAAGTCTCTGTGAACAAACACGTCTGCTAAATGACAATAATGTAATGTAATAATGTAGCAGTGACCAGATTAGCAGCTACTTGTCTGGTATCCTATCGCAGCGTTGATTGTATAGGATCCTTTGGTATTTTTATTGAAGTCGGGAACGAGGGCAGGAGGGTGTCTCTGTACATGAGCTGAATAGCTTGAATGGAAGGTTTGTGACATTTGATTTGTGCATTTCTCTGGGTGTCTACCTGTTTTGTAATCAATATTTCATAACATTTTGTGAGGTTGCCAGGTAGGAGAGTACAGTTGACTATGCAAAGATGTCATTGCTGGGCTATTACTACCTGCTTCTAATTTTTCAATACATTCAGATCAATTTATCTTGTTTAAACTTGCAAAACCTGATTTACATACCAGTGAGCAATAGGTGTTACAGCTGAAATGTGTCAGTGGTCCACCAGCTTTAATTCCCCATACAGATATTTCAGAAATTAACGAATTAATAAAGATGGCCTTTATTAAAATTATATAAATGATGTAAATGGTCCTCTCTGTCTTCTGGACCAACATTTTTTGACTCAGCAGCCTAAAGCTGTGCACTCTCTGTTCTCTTCCTCTGTTCCGGGAGCAGAACCTGTAATACCGAAAATAATCAAGCCAAAGGGTGGTAAGTAAACCCAGAATAAGGAAGTTGGATATCTTAGAACAAACCAGACTTAAAGGGGGAGGGGGCTCTTCCCTTGGGCTGGCTGCCCAGCTCTTGCCCAAATGTGATTGTTGGTGCAGATCTGACCTACACTGCGCACAAGGAGATGCAGGCAATGGTGGTTGTTTCCACGGAATCCCAAACCTTCGGGATGCTCAATGGAAGACAGATCTTTGGCGTCTCGTCAGGTGTGACGGCTTTTGGTGGCATGACACGTGGTGAGAGACTGAAGTGTAACAGAGGGCTCTATTAAGTTAATCGGAACATGCAACACAGTGTAGCCTGAGCGGCGAATAAAAAAAGCCACAGAGTTTTAGGCTGGTGACTCAGCAGACACTGAGCTTTTTTCTGCTCCTGATTCCCTGAGTTCTGGGGACTTCGGTTTTTACCGGCCGTAGACCTCACTTGCACAGCTGAAAGTGACGCACTTTTGCTCTGTCATGTTTCACACGGTGCGTAAGGGTTTCATTCCCCGTATAGCCGGTGATATGTGTGAGGACTCACGTTTCCTACACATTTTTCTGTCAGCATAAGTGTGAGCCCGGAGTGAGATAAGATTCCCGCTGGAAGCAGTTTTTATTTCTGTATAATGTGATGTTAGAGGAAAAAGGTAAAAAATCGCATGGAACAACATCATGTCTGGGAGTAGCTTGTAATACAACTGATAAGTGAAATTAGTTATTTGTAAAATAACATTGTCTGGATATTTTTGTAAAACACATACACACATACATGCACACACACATACATTCACATGCACATGTGCACACACATACTGGATATAACAGCATCATTGCCCAAATGGTAGGACATACAGTTGAAGTCGTTTGAATACCATCCCTGTTAAGCTTTACACAATAAAGATGAGTCGTGAATTCTCTCAGATTTATTTTATGCCTGAGAGGTTGTGCTCAATGAGAAGCCACATACGTGTGATTGAATCTGTTCATCTGATGACCAGAGAAAAGAGAAAAGTGAGTGTTAATCTTTGAAAGGGAAATGTGATATCAGTTCTCAACTGTGGCCAACGTCTGTCCCCCCCACCATCACAAACAGTGCCACAGAAGAGGAGGGACAGAGGGGTGTGTCTTTCAGAGACAAAAAAAAAAAAAGTACATCTCTAAAAGTTGACCCTCCGCCCCTCCCAACACCCTACCCCTCCTTCTAACCTCAGTAACTGGTAGCCAGAGTACTAGAGCTCAGATACTCTGCTGAAGAGTGCCCCACCGAATATCCGCCTCACTTGCCCCCCTCTCTCACACCTCACTGCTCAGTCTGCGGCCTCTTCACCTGCCTCGCGTGGCCTGGGAGTGCACACCGCTGCTCCACACATCCAGGACAGAGATCCTCTCCAGAGAGTCCACAGTCAGGTATGTGCTGCTTTTTTTTTATCAAGGTTTCCACCATAACACTGAATGTTTCTTTATCTGTCACTGCCTTGATTGTTACTGTGGCTGATTAGGGAAGGAAACACAGAAGAAGCACTTCACCTCTGCTTTCCGCAGAGCCTTTTAGTCACAGGGCACAGGTGAGCCTGTCCAAGAAAATATGTGATTCATAACTTTTTCCGTGGCTACTTTTAGTTCCTCAGAGTATGCAATGTTCAATACGGCATGTTCTAGTTTGGGAAAACAGAAACATCTACCTCAGAGCAATAACCTGAAAGTGGACTTAAAATCTTCAATGTCGTTGAACACGTATGAATACAAATTCTGTCCTGGGGCGATATGTCTGGAATAATTAGGTGATTTTGAATGAACAATTTTTATTTACCTGGCTGTTTTGTGCATTGTGGCGATGCTGCTGTTTGCTTCATTTCGTAAGAACACCAGTTTTCAAATTCCTGTAGTCTTGAGTGCTGAAGAAATTCAGAAGAAATTCACAAGGAAAAAAAAAAAAAAACGTGTAAGAGCATTAATCACTTGGATTTAACATTTATTTGCATGCTTTCCCATGCCACTGTTGACCACTGTGTAAAGTCTGTGTAGAAGGGTCTGCTCAGTGCTCGGGTGGGGTAAACATCCTCAGTGTGAAGGGCAGATCTGGGAATTGTAAACGAGAGGGTCCGTGCAGTCTGCTGTAATTTCTGCGCTGGGCGCCATTCCCCTGCGCTCTGTTCAGCGCCGCGTCGGTGGCCCCCCTGTTCGCACGGCCATGTCTGAACATCTCTGCTCGCTCTGGCCTGCAGTGGGCAGCACTGCCATTGCCTCGGCGCCGGGCGGCTCGCCGTCTCGCCGTCTCGCGATCTCGTGCACGCGTCTCTCACTGCGGCACAAAATGGCACCCCCGACGCCAAGGTGCTCTGGCCTGCATGTGGAAATTTTCTGCAAAAGAAAAAAAAAAAAAAACGCTCAAACCAAATGCAATTTTTCACTGCTTCCTCAGAGGGTGGTGTGCTGTGGCTCAGCTCTTTAGTCTTAATAATGGACCAAGTAAAATAAGCCATTACCTAAAGAGGCATTCCAATTCAATATCGAACAGAATTCTTCATGCCTCACAAAACTGGAGAACATGCCAAAAAATGTCATTTAAATAAACAGTGCTGATGTATTTGCAAAACGACTGGATTCCCTGAGCACGACAGTACTATTAATGAATGACATGTGACAACAGCATTAGATTAACCACTTAAACCATACAGTAAAGATTCATGAAAGATTTGGCCTATTTCTTAGGCATATTACTTTTTAAACAGGATATTTTTAAAAATCAAATACAGTAGTTAAATGATTCGGTAAACCCTACACAAGGCTTTAGTGATGTGCAGCATTAACAAAATATTGTAAATAGTCATTACTTTCTCACTGATCATTATGAAAGATAATAGCTATCAGCCTTGCTGATTTATGCATGTTTCCAGGTGTATGTTATATTTCACATCTGGCATGATGAAGTTTTTTTACTTTTAAAATTATTTTAACAACCTTCACCTGAGTATGTCTTCTAAGTTATAGCAATATAACATTCAAGTTTTATTCATAAGTAGATAGAAATTGTATGCAAACAATTCTTTAACCTTTATGTTCTCAGGATCAACAAGATGACATCTCTTGATTCAACAGACTGGGTTAGACTAAAGATTGCTGTTAATTTCACCCCTTGCATAGCCTTGCTTTTAAGTATTGTTACTCACAGACACCTTCAGTGTTACCTGGGGTAATACAGATTTCAGCCATAAGCGCTAACCCAAAGGCACTGCACCCCCAGACATACACTTCATCCACAACCTGCAAACCTCGAGTTCACTCAGGGCTTATCTATGTGAACCCTTATCTTTAATTACACTTGAGGACACACATAAGAATGGCACCACAACAGTGCAGTGGTGCTTTCTGGCTCTGAATGGAGGCGTCTGCGCAGGCAGAAGCTGCAGACAGGGCGGATGCGCAGTCAGGACCAGGCTGGTGCTGTAACCCTGTATGGAAGGTGTCTGCGCAGGCAGAAGCTGCAGACAGGGCGGATGCACAGTCATGGCTGTGTCGGGCCAGCCTCGTGCCGTAACCCTGTTCCTGTGGGCTGGTGCGCCTCGTGCTTGGATGAGCAGATCCCCTTTCTGCTTGTTTCCTCAGAACGATGCCATGCAAATTCACTCCCCCCCCACACACACACATACACACACACTTCCTCTACAGGCTGTGCCACCCCTGCCCCACAGAACGCATGCAAAAATATTCTGGAAACAATTTACAAATTGTTGCATGCTGGGATTACAGCTTTAAACTGCTGTTTGGGTCCATGCTCATTTTGTGAGTCAAACTCTGAAAGGGTAAACTTTGTCTCAGACGTCACTTAATGACACTGTAGTGGAGTACGCTGGTAGGTACATGTAGTTTGTCCAAAATGCCCAGAATTTAGCAGCTGAGACTGTAATGTTGCATCTTGATGTTGCCCATGTTGCCTAACTGTGATTAAAGTGACACTGAGAATCTTTATCCACTCTGTGATGAGTGGTTCCACACATCACTGTCCTGCCGGAGTCTGAGCGAAAACAGAACGCTCTGTATTCAGTAGCGGCGTAGTTCACGTGTCAGCAGATGAGAGTAGCGGATTTGACGCGGCTGATGTCTTAAAAAGCAGAGGCTGGTGAGTATTGAAAGTTCTCTCTGGGCTGTGGTAAAGAGTGGAGGCTTTGGTCTGTTATCTCTTTTCCTGGTGCGCTCTGTCGTCTGATACCACTTTCATCACCCAGTCCCCAGCGCCACCACAGCTGAGATCTGCGCGTGGAGCCGTGCAGACCTGCGCCAGAGCGCAGGCGGGCAGCGCCTGTTGCACCACTCCGCTTACCCACCGCTCCTCTGCACATCTCCCAGCTCGGCTCTGTTCAAACCCTGAGCACAAGCCAGCACTCACAGCATCCACTGAACTTCCCTGCGGGAGCCGATAGCCCACCGCCCCTCTCAGCTCTGTTCAGCTGCGCATTAACTCCTCACAGACAAAACAACACAAAATAGTACTCGACATTCGTCAGCTTGACACATCGCACTTCTGGGTCTCTGTACCCACGCTTGATTGAAAATAGTAAGCAGTCAAGCTTATCAAGAAAGGTTTATTAATATATTATGCAATTCATGATAATTGAGCATATTTTAAGTTGACGTGTCCTGCCATTTGAAGTGGATTCAGCCAGAGTGTGACACTAATACCATACTACTATACTACTATGGACTGTTAATTTGCAAAAGTTTCAAACATAGGAAATACTTCTTTCCACAGGTGTTGGTTTGTCAATGGATGTGATTGCTTTACAGAATCTGGGGAGGGGTGACAGTGTTTCCTAGTTCTGACGTGCCTCTGACTATTTGGAGAGACCCCAATAATCTGCAGAACTTTACTTCTCTAGGAACCAGGTTGTTTTAAAGATAAGCATTACCACACATTTAATTACCACAAGAAGATTGCTATGCAAATGAAGGCACAGTGATGGATCACAAGAGATGAGCTCAGGGACAGATGTGAGAAGTCAGGTGAAGGTCAGCTAAGCACGCTTGTGTGTGTGTGCGTGCGCGTATGTGTGTGTGTGTGTGTGTGTGTGTGTGTGTGTGTGCGGGCGCATGTGTGTTTTGGAATGTTTTTTTTAAAAAACTAATTAAATTGCTTTGCCAATTTCATAATAATCAATAATCAAAACAATACACCCCTTTAAAAATGCACAGTTTATTATAGATTTATAAAGTTAACGTTTGGACATGTGGTAATGGTCAAACACTGAAACCAGTAGAGGGCTGTAGGATTGTAGAGGTATCAGTCAAAATAAATAACAATCAGCTGTGCTTCATTTGTTATCAGCCTCTATGGGCAGGCAGTGTGCAGTTGTGCTGAAGAGTGAGGCTTGCAACCCAAAGGGTGCTTGTTCACTTCCCCGGTAAGGCACTGACTGCTGTTGTACCCCCGGTCAAGGTGCTTAAGTCGAATTGCATCTATATGTATTCAGTTGTATAAATGGATTGCGTGTAGGTTATTCAAGTCTCTCTGGACAGGAGCAAGTACAGTAATGTGATGTCTGGGGTTTGTTGACGAACACTGATTCAGTACCAGGAAGCTGCAGTGGACTGAGTCGAAAGTGAGAGATCTGAAGAGTGTCATGCTCTGGAGCAGGAGAGATTTATTTTTTGTCCTTTCAGGTTATCGTAGGCCTCACTGATCATGTGCATGAGTCAGGCTGTGCTGGCGCAGCTGCAAGCGTAACCAGATTGACTTCTTGGGAAATTTACCATGAGAACCTTCCACTGCTTTGTGCTGATTCATATTGAGAAATGGTTCTTCAACAAGTGACTTCTATTAATCAGATGTGACTGTGTTTTCCCCTCTGCCCATTTCTGTCATTTTGTTATGATAGTAACGCTGCCTATCTGGTTCTTTCAAACCCTATCAACCTCCTAACGTTCCCCTTATCTTAAGTGAGTAAAGATATCTTGTGCTAGATATCTGTGATCTCCGTAAAGCTGTTACTGCACTGTCACTGTGTATGTGGGTGTGTGTGTGTGTGTGTGTGTGTGTGTGTTTATCCGAGAGCATGTGAGTGTGTGTGTCTGTGCGTATGTGTGTGGAGATGCACATGTGTATGAGCTTGCAGTGTTTCAAGTGTGAATTGCATCAGGACAACAAGAATCAGCAACAATCATGCACAATCTGTTCCTTCCTCCGTCCCAGCAGGGTCCTGCCTGTTACCGTCTTTAGCCCTGTATTAGTGGAATGAGCTAGTCACCGGAGGGAGGCTTGTACCCTCTGCTGCCTTATGAAGACCCACCCATTTGACAATTTCTTGTCTTCCCCTTTATTCTCAGTCCCAGGATCTTAGGAAACTCATTGAGTGACAATTATTGGACTGAGAGTCTGAGATTAAGCCTCTTAATCAGGACTGTAAACAAATTTGAAGCACTGTATTGTTAACCGTATCAGTAGGTTTTGGTTTTTACAGATAGCACTGAAGTTGTTCTCGTAATGATGAATTGTAACATCATTGACTTCTGCTCAGTATATTGAAGCTTGCACTGACATTTGAAATTTTACTTTGCACTTATTTAGCATTGTACACTGAACTTTCACCTTCTAACTGAACTGCTGAATTTTATGCCTTAGGGCAACTGCCAAAATAAACAGAGAGAGAAAAACGTTTTAAAAATAAATGCAGATTCTTAAAAAGGAATCTGTTGGTGCAGTAACATCTTCTGCTCCTCTCGAACAGATTAATATGTGAGCACAGGCTCCTTCAGATTTGAACCCTTAAAAGGGCTCTTTGAAAGGGTTCTGTAAAAGTGTAGAATTAACAGCCGGAATTAACACCATATCTGATGATCTTAGAGTTTTCAGTGAAACAGCATCAACAAAACCTATAAACAGGTTCTCTGGCAACATGCAAATTCTGACTGTTGCTGCGGCTTGTTCTTCACTGTCACTCCTACATGCTCTGGCAGGAAGGTGTCAGTCACAAGAGATAAAACAATGAATTACATTACTAAATACAGACATACAAGAATGCATATGCAAATATTTATATTATGAAAAATGGCAGCATTAACCATCATGCATTAAGATTGGAATGAATTAACTTCTCTTTGTTAAACAAATATTTTATTTCTGTGTAACTGAAGTGGTATGACCTCAAGATAATCTAAAAGATAAATTGAAACTTCTCAATCAATAAGTCTCAATCAACCAAAAGGATCAACCACTGTGCATCCCTCTCTTACTTCAATAGAGAAGGCTTGTCCTTTAATTCACCTTAAATCACCATCCTACAAAAAGTGAACTTAAAATGTAAAAAATACTGGCATTTGATTAAAAACAACTGGAACAAAAAGGTGAAAATCCTTTTTGCTGTACCCTTAACAGACTTGTTTTTGACACAGGGACAGCGCTAACCTCTCGTGGCCCCACCCCCTCACCTCGTCCCCCCTGCTCACTCACCAATCTGCGTAACCATGGAGGACGCCGTGGAGCAGTCTCGCTGGGTGTCGCCGTCGGCGATCGGGCCTGAGGCGATGAGCAGCTTCACCTCGGAGCCGGGCCTGCTACCTCAGGGCGAGGAGGAGGAGTCGCTGTACTCCAGTGCCGATTCGGACTTCGCCACCCTGCCCTCCTACTTCTCCAGCCCCAGCCACAGTCGGGCCACTCCGGTCTACAGGCACAGCCCAGGTCCGAAACTCCACCCCCCTGCCGCCTGCCTGCGGCCCACTGAAATCACACAGCCTCATCTGGAACCATCTCCTGTTGTTCTATTAACATTTATAATCTGTGTCAATTTACTAAATAATGGCTACTGTATGGCTACTGTATGACATGTTTTTTAAGCATAAAGACTCAAGAGTGAAACATACTGGCGTATCGTATGTTAGATCGTTTCACCTTGGCTTCTTTTGCAACATGACTTGTGGACAGAAGCATCATAAATTATTTTAAAAGTCACTTGCTCTCTCTCTCTCTCTCTCTCTCCTCCTCTCAGTTCGCCAGGTCTACTCCTCCTCCTCCCTCCTCAACAACATCCCGTGGCTTGAGGGCTCCGGAGGCCATGCCCTGAGCTCCCCCTATACCCCTCCGCCCTCCTCCTGGCCCGGCAGTCCTTTCGGAAAGACTCCTCTGCACCCCCATACCTCGTCCTCCCTCTACCAGCCCACCCCCACCTCCTCGTTCTCGTCCACCAGGGACGGGGTCCCTTCCCCAGGCCAGGATGGCAAGGACACCCTCCGGCTACAGGAGGCCATGAAGGGTGAGAGGCTGAGCCCCATAGAGGGAGGTGGGGGCAGTTTCCTGACCCTGGGTTCGGCCGCCGGGGGGATCTACCCGCACCCTCCCCACTCGCACTCCCACTCGCTGGGGCACTATAACTCCTACATGGCCTCCCCGCAGGAGTACAGCACCGCGGCGCTCTACTCCTCCCCAGGGGGCTGGATGAGCCCCTCCTCCTACTCCCCAAAACTGCGCAATAAGATGAGACTCTCCCCACCTGGTGAGGAATCTTTACCAAACGTACTCAAATCACATATCACAGGTCATGACAGACAGAGCTGTGGATAAATGAAAACTGATTATAGTGGATTCTCATGTTATTCTACCCTCTGCACTTATATTCCCATATTATTTGTGAGTTATCATGTGCATCTTGGGCCAGCTACAGTGGAGCAAAGGGAATACAAAGGGCCTTTAAGGGTAGGTGAGCAGCACCAGTGTACTCTCAGCGTGTAGTGTAGGAGTGTAGAGTGTAGTGAAATGAAAGTGCATGAAAGTACAGTGATGTCATAGTGATGCAGTAACAGTCTGTGTGACAGCAACAGCATGAACAATGACTGATGTCATAGTGATGCAGTGACAGTCTGTGTGGCTGCATGAAAATACAGTGATGTCATAGTGGTGCAGTAAGAGGCCTTGTGGAATGTCGATGCTGACTGTTCTCTCTGCGTGTGCTGGGACAGAGGCCCGGGAGTGTGTGAACTGCGGGGCCACTGCCACCCCGCTGTGGCGCCGTGATGGGACAGGCCACTACCTGTGCAACGCCTGCGGGCTGTACCACAAGATGAACGGACAGAACCGACCCCTCATTCGGCCAAAGAAGAGACTGGTACATTCCAACAGCTAACAGGGATGGGAGACTGGGAGGGGGGAAGGGTGAATACTTATACTTCACAATGTCACTCTGCATGACGTACCCCTCCAGGATCAATCCGTCACTGAATTCTTACATCGTTGTCTGTCTGTCTCTGTCAGATTGTCAGCAAGAGGGCAGGCACTCAGTGCGCAAACTGCCACACCAGCACCACCACCCTGTGGAGGCGCAATGCCAGTGGAGAGCCCGTGTGCAACGCCTGCGGACTCTACTTCAAACTGCACAATGTGAGCACCTGACTGCGCTGCCTCACACCCCGCCTCACACCTCTGTTTAGACCAGTGTTTCTCAACACTCTCCTGGAGGGCCCCCTGCCCTGCATGTTTTAGATCTCTCCCTGCTCCAACGCAGCTGATTCAAATGATCAATTCGTTACGAACCCCTGAAGCTGTTCTTGGGAACTGATCATTTGAATCAGCTGTGTTGGAGCAGGGAGAGATCTAAAACGTGCAGGGCAGGGGGCCCTCCAGGAGAGGGTTGAGAAACACTAGTTTAGATGTTATCATCTGTAGGAATTCCAATTGTTAGGTTTACACCATAGTGATGTGGGTGATTGGTTATCCAGAAAGGGACATAAGCATGATTTTCTGTCTTTTATCTGAATCGATATCACTCATCACAGCATAACTGAGAAAAAGTGGCAGTTTCTCTCCCTTTCCTCCCTCCACACACAGATATTTACAGTATAGGCACTGTGGTACATTTTTCTTGGCATTTAGCAGACACTCTTGTCCAGAGTGACTTACAATGTTATCCATTTATACAGCTGGATATTTTTACTGAGGTAGTTGTGGGTTACGTACCTTACCCAAGGGTACAGCAGCAATGTCCCAGTGGCGAATCAAACCAGCGACTTTTCGGTCATAAGTCCTGCTCCTTAACCACTATGCTACACTGCCGCCAACAAGCTGGTATCTGGTAACCCAGATATTCTACAACCACCTCTAATGGAGTTTAACACACTCTGAAGAGCATACACTGAGTTACGCTACAATATTGTCATTTCACAGATGCTTATCCAGAGCAACTCACATAGGTTGCAATTTTGTCATCCATTTATACAGCTGGAGATTTACTTAGGCCATTGTGAGTTAAGTGCCTTGCCCAAGAGTCCAGCAGCAGTGCCACAGCGGGGAATCAAACCTGCAACCTCTTGGTTATGAGTCCTGGTCCTTAATGCTAAGTCACACTGCTGCACGGTTGAATATACAATGAATTCTCCCTCTGCCACTCCTCAGGTGAACAGACCCCTCACCATGAAGAAGGACGGCATCCAGACACGGAACCGCAAAGTGTCCAACAAGAACAAAAAGGGGAAGAAGAGTGTGGGGGCTGACCCGTACGCTGACCCACCCCGGGGACCCCCTTCTGAGCAGCATGCTGGCCCCTACCCTCTGGGCTCCGGGCCCCTGCTCTCGTACAGCCACTCCCCACACCTGCTGCCCCAGTCCAACTCCCTGTACCCGTCCGCCTCACTGCCCTACTCCTACCATCCAACCTCCGGCATGGTGCCCACACTGGTGTGAGGAGCACAAAGGGAGGCAGCATGGGCACCTAGTCATAGGATTGTACAGACATAGAAGGAGACACACACACACACACACACACACACACACACACACACACACACACACACACACACACACACATAAACACACATAAACACACACACACACACTCACAGAGACACTCTCTCTCTCTCTCTCACACACACACACACACACATAGAAAAAGAAGAGAAAGACAGGCAAACAATCACTAACAGATAAACAGATAATCAGACTCACAGACGTGCTTCGCTGTAAAACTGGGGGATAGAATCATAGTCACACATAAACCAAAAGAGATACACTGGACACTATAAATGTATTTTTACTCAATGACAAAAAATAACTTTTTAACATGGTACATTTTCTATCGTTTGTTTTATGTGAAAAGGTGAAGGATGTAGATATGAATATATTGTTATACATTTTTGTAAGGTTTTGTGAGAATTTTGAATATGGGTCTGCTATAATTTTTGACTTTTACGCATTGAAAAAAAAACATGAAAAAATGCTAATAAATGTCTTCGTGAACACAAAAAGCAGAGTGGTTAAGACTTATTAAAGTGATGGAGAAAATGCAATACCCACAATAACACACTTTTTACTTAATCTGGGCTGCTCCAGTAGTGGAGTATTGTGGCATTAACAAAAAAAACTAGCTCAAAGTCATTCTCTGTCTCTGTAGATTGGATTAATGGCTCTAATGTCCCATCAATCAGCAGATCACAGACAAAACACAATGTCTGAGGCTACATGTTTATTTTTTCATTAGGTTCTACCAAAGTTAATATAACTTAATAAATAATTATAACTTAATAACCAAAGTACTAATGTACACCCCCCATCTACACACACTCTGTGATATAACACCACAATATGTAAACACAGAATAATTGTAATCAAACACAACAAATGCATTTATGAAAAGGTTCTGTAAACTGACGGCTTAATGTTTTGAGGGACGGATGTGTGCACTGCTATTATTGAAATAACGATATTTAGGAGAAAATTGTTAAAGCAGAAGGATTTTTTCAGTGGTACTTGATTATAGGTTATCTTCAAAAGCAGTCATATATAAACAGTCTAACTGGAATTTTAAAACCAGTTACAATATTTTATCTAAACATTTTGGTATTTTAAAAGCTAATCCAAATATCTATAATGAACTCAGAACATACATTTCTAGTTTTAAAAAAGGAGTCAGCAATATATTATGACACCCTGTCATATCAACTTGTGGGGTTGGGTGTGTGTGTGTGTGTGAGAGAGAGTTTGTGTCTTCATGAAAGACGCTTATTTTCCAACCCTGTCTATCGTGTTTTACTTACTCAAGGTGGCCACATAACTTGCCCTCTCTTAAGCAAAAAAACTCCATAAATTTGTTTGGATTATTGAATCCACAAAATACCCCTGTCCTTCCAGTAACAGGTTTGTTAAGCTGATTGCAAGATATTATTATAATTATAATTAATTATAATAATATCTTAATTATAATTATAATTATAATTTTAATCATATTTTTATCATATGTCACAATGCTAAAAAAAATGTTGAATTGGTTAGAGTTATTTTAGAAATGGAATCTGCTAATCAAAATGCTTTTAAAGTGTGCTAGTTTGAGGAATTTTTGGCAGGTGTAAGAAAACCAATATATATTCTGAAAATAAATATTAAATATTAAAACAAGCACTGATCTTTGAGGTTAAAAGATAGGATGCCCCCCAGCTCCATTTAAATCAGTAATCCTCTAAGAGCAGAAGGTGCTTATTACATTATTCTCATTTAGCAGTGGCTCTTACCCAGAGTGACATACAGTAGATTACAACTTTATCCATTTATTATCAGCTGGATATTTACTGAGGCAATTCTGGGTTAAGTGCCTTGACCAAGGGTACAGCAGCAGTGCCTCAGCAGGTAAATTGAACCAGCAACTTTTCAGTTACAGGCCCTGCTCCTTGCCAGTACAAGTACTTGCCAGCACTTGCCACACTGCCAGTTCAGCTAAACAAATGACTCCTGGCTCGTGATGAAGCACTTGGGTTAAATGAAATGCTTGAATGCTTGAAGTAGAGCAGAGGTACTGGACTCCCCCTGGCAGCTTGTGTGTTTCCTTGTTGGCCTCTTCCAATGAATTGGACATGCAAAGCTCTGGCTGATAGGGCTGAAGACCCATCTCTTCAGACTGCATCTCGGTTCCACTTTGATCCCCACCCCCTAACACCCGCTGCTTGTATGACTTTCTGTTCATTTTACGTGTAGTATCGCAGTTGTTTTGGGTTCTGTGATCTAGTGACTGTGATGTATGGTAATATACTTGGCTCCTCTTGTCTAGTTAAGTTGCCCAAGTCAGCTTGTGGTAAGGCTTGAATGGTGTTATGATCGCACTCACTGGTCTGGGAGTGTTGTTGGCTGGGCTGTTTATTCAACTTGAATGGATATGCTTCTGTTTTGTTGTGCTGGAAGTCACTCTGGATAAGAGTGTCTGTTAAATGAATATAATGTAATGTAATGTAATGATAAGAGTGTAGCAGCCTTTGTTTGTATTTTGAAAGAGGGGGGGAGGCCCAGCAAAGTGTTATGCCTTCTCTCCTTCCTTTGGTCTGAGCAACAGTAGCAGACATTTATCCATATCTTCTTATTCATTCCTTGCTGTAGGCTGCACTCTAAATCCCATTGAATGCTTGTAGGCAGAGATGTGATGATCAGGCTTGCGCTTGTTAAGATACAACATGCCATAATAAGCCCAATGGTACAACGTTATATACTAGAAGGAATCACAAACTTGGCTTGGTGAGAGCAATTAAATATTTGTGCCCCAACAGGGCTTTTTAAAAATTATTGGAGTGACGCGGTTTTTAAAATCTCAGAGTTGGTGAAGGTCTCATGAAGGTACAGGTGATTTTGGAGCTTGTGCAAAGAGTAAAGTCCATCATTTGAGGTGATGAACAAAGAACAGTGGCGTGTATGTCAATCCCAGGAAGAAACTGACTGACTCTAAAATTACAATCTGCTTTACAGAAATTGACCGCAGATCATTTGTAAAGCAGCATTCACTGTTTTGTAGTTTTAGTCCCATTGCTAAATGGAATATGCAATACAAAGGACTGAACACTTCATGGGCTTTATATATAATAACTCCTGTTCATTTGGGAAATCCCTGCCTTGTGTTTGCAGTGTTGTGCGGTTAGTTAGCTGGCACTTACTAAGCAATTTTATATTAAAATTAGGAACATTTACAAAACACTTCATGAGAACAGAGAGAACTTTAAATGATCCAAAACATATGGCCGCAACTGTTCTATACAAATGACGGGGTTCAGCTTACAAAGGTCATTATTTGTCGGTGTGTAAATGACATTTAAATTCTCCGGACTGTTTTCGGTGCTGCGGTCTGTCCATACTGTAGCGCCATTGTCATCGCTGGTTACTCGGCTATAAACGCCTCTTTGTCTGCGGACGCAGCCCCGGCATCCAGAGTGAGAGGGTGTCAGGAACACGGCCTATGCAAATCCAGCACTTTCCATAAACTCCGGGAATTTCACAAATCATTTAACTGAAGTGTCACGCTCGTTTCAATTTCTGAATTTAGATACCGTTTGAACAACTGGCTTGGACGAACACCCACCCACACACTCATTTACAGATGCTCTCAACACAGTTGAATGGAGGCGGTTTAATATCATAAAAGTCCCTTCATGTTTTTTTTTTTCCTTTTAATTGGCAGCAATTAAGTGCTGTATGTTTAACACATTCTTGAACGAATCAATGATTAAAAGTAAGATGTAAGAGGATTTCCTTGACTGAGGTGGTGTATCTGAATTTCTCCAGTCTAAATCCAGCCATGAATAGATAATACAGAGCACAGGCAACTGAAGTCACCCTCTACAAGAATGCAAATTAAACATGTGGAAGGCATTCATCAATACATATTACAGGAATTCATTGAATGCGACACATGATACAAGTATTTTCGAGTCCTTGCTGTAGTTTCCTCTTTTCTTTCTCTTTCTTCATCATCTCCTTCCTCAGTGGTGTATTATCTGTTCTTCTGGTATGTGTATTTTCTTGTCCCTATGTAAACTCAAAGGTATCGATTTTGATGAAAAATTATCTTCAGTGTATCGTCTTGCAATTTCCTCATGGCTGAGAAGTCTCGTCAGGTCATCTTAACTCTCGGCGTGTACCAGCCCTAAGGGAGTGGAACATAGTTTTCTATGGTACATGGGCTGCCCGGCTACTGATAACTTATCAGTAGAGTTGCAGACTCACGGACCCCTACCTACTACCAAAACACATGCTCTCACACACAAATTCATTCTGTCGTGCGGTCATGCGTGCACAGGTACCCAAACGTGACCACTGCCGAAAATATCCTCATGGTTATTTCTGAAAATGATCAGTGACGATGCAGCCCCTCGGTGCCTCCATACCCACGCGATTTGGGACGCACTGACTAATATTACCACATATCGGTCAGCAGAAAACGCATCTAGTGTATGGAAACATTTTGCATGTTCAAGCTGGCTGTGACTGCGATTCAAATATGAGTCAAACAGATATACGACAGCTTGCGCACTAAATTTAACATCAATCAAAAAACATTCACTCTTTTCTTATCTGGCCAGCTGAATAATAACACACATGATATTTAGAACCAGCCATCAACACTTATCTTTTTATTTTGGATAAGACTTCCTGTGAAGCCTTCGGTATGGAAATAAACAAATCAATTTTTCCTCAATCTTCAATGCAAGGAGATATTACAAAATGCATATGTAATGGAATATAAGCAATAAGGAAAACAAGAGGGCATTCATTTAAAAAAATGTGGTAGACAATAGGTTTGCTCTATAGATAGTGGCAGATAATATTAACCAAAAGAATAACTGGGGTTGCATTCTAATCAGCTGTGTGGAATGTGTTTCATTTTAACTTGTGATTCAGTCAGCAGCTTTCCTTTCCTAGCCAGGTATGTGAGCTGCAGGGATGGTGAATGATTTGCATGCAGGTGTGCAGGTGACACAGTGGAGGAATGAGACGAGGTCAGGTGAGTGGCTTTCAGGTGATCAGCGTGGTGCCTGTGCTATTGTATTAAAACTGATTTTGCTATCCACTCAATGGCCCCAAGGGGCAGCAGGGTGAGTGACACTTAAGTCTTAATGCATGGAATAGAGAATCACTGAACAGCGAACACAGTATTAGCCAGACCATCAGTGGGAAACTGATGGTCCTTAGGGTTATTAATCTTGGTTGCTATTGGACAAAGTGCCAACATAAGAACATAAAACTATTTAATAATGAACAGAAGAACAGACCATCCTGCCCAGTTAGGCTTGTCATTTTGCCTATAATCTAATGAATTCATGCCTGTTTTTGAACAAACCTATGGTCTCTGCTTACACTGCAAGTACAAATAAGTGATTCTGTACACACCTCATTTTGAAAGTGAAAAATGTATCTTTTACCAGTTTCTCTGTTTGATACCCTTGGCCAGTTTTGTGACCGTATCAGTCCTTCTTGAAAAGCTGCCAGGTCCCTATTTAAGTGTTTTTAAAGTTTGGTAATGGGGGCCTTAAAAGGCAAGCAGACAAACATGTTTTTGCATTATGGAAGACACTGGGTCTCTGGGCCTAATGGTAAACTTGGTCTTAAGGTCTTCATTGGAAGGTTCCCATCCTTACTTAGGATCAACCTGACCATGTCATTGTAAAAAGTCTAATAGAATTCTTTACTTTATCCTGTCTTTCTTGATAGAATAAATCCAATTCATCTAAGACTGAGTTGTTTTTTCATGATCTGCTAAAATGACCTTTATCTCTTTTTCAGACTCAGCGGTGACAAAGTTCACCACCTTCAGGTCCTCATCCTTCGGGTCCTTCAGTCCTGAGATGTGAGTATGTCAAAATGTCTGCAGGTGAATGACATTTACATGTTATTCAATTTCAAGTTAACCTTCCCCTGCTTGAATTTCTCATGGTCATCAACAGATACATGGTAATCTTGGGTCGATTTGCAGCGAAAAACTCTCTGCATGAATCCTTTTTGATTGAGCAATGAGAGGGTTTCAGCAGATGCAAAAACCCGACACTCTATAGAAACCAGGTTGTGGATTCTGGGATGCAGTAGCTAAGGGGCTATCGGACCAGGTGCAACATGCGGAAGACCTGGATTGTGCTGGTGGAGAGCTGTCCTCATGACTCCACCGCAAGCTTCTCTCCCCATCCCCTCCCCCCTCCCTCCCTTTCTCTCTCTCTCTCTCTGTCACACACTTTCAGGGTTGACCACATAGCTCTCCTGTTCACGACTTGGTAGGAGCCCAGTTGTGCAACGCAAGAGGCTTATGGTTTTCCGGACTTTTAGAAAAAAAGGCAAAAGGAAAGGAGAGACGCGCAGAAGGAGGTTGGTGGTGACGGTATGGGGTTTATTTATTCGTTTATCAGAGTGGCAGGCGGGTCACGTTAGTCTTTCTTTGTCTTTTTGGCAAAGCGGATTTATCTGGTGGGGCGGGCAGTTCTGAGCTGGGGAAATGGCAGTGAATGACGGGGAGAGATTAGCAACCACAGGACAAGTCCAACCAACTCACAGGCCCATCCGTTGGTGCCCGTGCACCCTCAGTCTCCCTCCTTCCCCTCTTGGCTTTTGCTCGCTCTCTCTCTCTCGCTTGCTTACTTGCTCTCCATGTTCTCTCTCCTTCTTTCTGTTGGCGTTCAGTTATTTGTCACCCCCAATAACACAAAACCTCCTTTTTCCTGAACCCCTTGCCCCATATTTATCTATTTCCAACTCAGCACATGTACCGACTGTATCCTGTTCGGTTATCGTGCTGCTCTCCTGGTTCAGCTTTGTTGGTGTTTCTGCAGAATGCAATGCTTCATCTCTGTTTGCTCATATCTGTTGGTATATGACCTTCTGAGTAAAGAGTCCTTAACCATTACCTTCAGTAAACACCAACTGATAAGGAAAAATGACATGGTGGGACTAGAATCTTGAAGCCACTGGCCATCATGGTGTTCTTTACAGCCAGGAAACTGTAGCATGCTGACAATGTTCTCCTACACATTACAGAACCTAGCACCAAAATATTTTTCTTAATATCTTGCTTAACATGTTAAGCTATGGTTAAAAATGGTTTCCTCTGAGCAGTCAAATAAACAATCCCTTGAGCCATGACCTTTTAGCAGTTTTAGGGGTCGCTGTAAGTCAAAACTGCAGAAAATTCACAAAACATAGCACAGTACAGAGCACTGCACACTAAGCATATCCACTCTCCCCTACAGGCCATGTCAAACCAATAAAATCAGTTACAAATCCTTTACCACAGTACTATCCCTGTTTTCATAACAGATTCACTGTTTTTTATGTAAATCAAGTAAAGCTTGCAAAACTAATTCCCAAATTCTGAAAACACATATTGTACACGTTCAAAAAAAAAAAGAAAAAAAAAAACAGGGTAGTCCCATTCTGACACAGTTCTTACCTTGGGATGTCAGTACATTTTGAGTTATATTTGTAAACTTCACATTAGTATTTTTATTTGCATTATTTGGAAATAAAGGTCATGTTGACACCATGTCTCCACTACCAGCATGTCTAAACATATATTTGAGAAAATTAACGTATTAAAACCTTGCTGGGGACTTTGGTACTGAACTACCATACCTGACAGAGTTGACAGCTCACTGCTAAAAAGGGTCCATTCCTCATCCTTGTATATCATACCTAGCCATGTATATCACACCTGGTTTATCATACTCAGGCCATAACAAAAGTCTTAATTTTACCATACAAAAATCATTCTTTGTCTTCATCTCTCCAGAAAAAAACTTGCCAGTATCTATACTATCTGGAGCTACTTTCACTTTTAATGTATAATATGCTATCAAGCACCTGCTATATCCCAGCTCTTGGTTTTCCTTGTTAAACATTACATTTGGTAACTATGCTCTCACTCACACATTTCTCCTCACTGTCAATATGAAGTGAAGGTCATTGTCCCCAGTTCCTTTCTATAGCCAAATAACAGCGTGTGTGATGGATCTGTCTTTGAACATCTTGGCAAATACTTCAGTCTATGCTCTCAAGCCAATTAGACAAACACCACGTTGTGAGCAGGACCTAAAGAGATGTAGGGCGGGGATGTAGTGGATAAAACCCATATGGTACTTCCTAGGCTGTTAAATAAAAACCACCTGAGGATGGCAGCAGAGTGCAAACTGATCCATGCACCCTTCTTTCACTTTCTGCTCAATTCCAATGTTGCCTTGCCTTAGAAGGGAGCTATATATCACAGGTGTGAGCATGATGTATACTGCATGTGACTTGATGTGGTATATACACTGTGGGTCATGCAGGCTGTGTGTGTGTTTGGGGGGGAGGTTGAATGAAATAGGGGACAGATTGGACTCGATGGTGCTATCTAATGCTATCTAACTTCCATTAAATGCCATTGTCAAGCTGCCCCAAACTTTGTGTCCATCTCTGTTTATGTGTATATGTCTGGACCCACAGCCAGCTCTGCCTCCCAACACCACACTGACATTCCCCCTCAGCAGAGTGGACCAGGAGCAAGCTCTTCCTGCCTGAAAGATTAGACTCCCAGCCCCCAGCTGATCATCACAATATCTGTGCTTTTTAATTCCATACACAGGAGAGCAAACACATTTTTTCATGACTCAAGTACTGTGTGGGTTAAGCCCAAATGTATTGTCTGATATTAAAACATTACTAAATAAATTGCACTCAATTGGTAATGTTTCATCTTTCCTTGTAAAGGCTGCTATATTGTTCAACATCAGTAAAGCTTTACTCACAAACATTTTATTGTTCACTGATGGTATGTGAGTCTGTTACAGCTAGGAGCTGGTAGTAGCTATTGCTGTAATGGAATTGTGCAAATGCAATGTTTTGAATAAAACGGCTGAGTCATTTATCACACACTCCTGCTATAGCACTGAGAGGTGAGAGCACTTTGCTTTATAGCTGCTCGCCTTTTGTCTGTAACCAGATGACAACTCATATTACAGCTATGCAAATGAAGCAGCGCTCTGCCCGTTGTATTAATCCCAGGTGATAGATTGGGGCCTGTGCTCTCTCAGGGATTCGGGTAGGTTTTTTTAGGATGACTTCTTACCTTAAATAAACCGTTCAAATGTTCCCATTTCACCTGGGTTTGCCCCTATACAAACAGACCCCAGGCACGCAAGAGGAAGGAACCGGAATGCCCAGCATATACAGTTGATGGAGAATGTAACAGGGTAGAGGTTTTTGTTGGTTTAATATTTTTAAAAGATTTTCTGCTGTGATATGTATTACCTAATTGCTTTCAGGTGCAGAATCCTTGGGTCTATTGTACACACTTCATGGGCTCGGGTACTTTTAATAATGTCACAGTGGATGTAACCTGTTAGATGGAGTAGAGACAAGGATGATGGAACTGTAAAGTCCAGAATGAGGCAGTTGGCCACTATATGTCTTTTTTCTTGTTCCTACACTCAGAAGTTGTGTTTTCACTATTTAGGTAGTCTGAACTGTATGATTTGGAGATCTAAACTGAGTTTGTTTGAAAAGATTCAAAACATGGAAATGTGAAGAAATGAGATGTGATTTTGCTCAGGCTGTGGGACATTACTGATTTGTCATATCATTGATGGCTACTTCATCAAATACCAATTCATGCCATATCTCATTTTTGACATTACAGCATATAGGTTCAATAAACTAAGTTTAATTTTCAAAATTGAACAAGAAGCCCAGATGATTTGCAGATTTGAACATACTATAATTATACTGGCAAAAACAGGCAAACTGCAACAACAAAACAGTATCAAGCATTAACACAGACAGCAAACATGCTATTGATGGAAACTACCAGATACTACCAAATGAAACGAGCCACACTTTTGCATTGATGGAGTAAAACCTGTTGTCAGAAGCCCTAAACTTCACTCCTTCAAAGATTGGTTGACTAAGCCTCCAGGTTAGTGTACCCTAAACCAAACTGGTCACTTTTCACCCAACTGTGCTGCTGTGATCAGACTCCCAGAGTTCCCTCAGATTCCATGCTCTACAAAGGCCTGCATATCTCTTCTGGGCATTTCCAGAGATGTCCTAGATACTGTTATTCCCTTATACTTTTTTCCACTGTTACATGCTTTCACCATATGTCTGGACACAGGGGTGTAGTATGAGAAGGCTGAGAAGATACATTAACCTGTAACAAAGAAAAGATTTTTTGAAATGGCTTAACAACAGCTGTAAACAACTTCAGTCTGTTGGATACATCGACTCAACTAAGCATAAAAGACAATGGGGATAAAAACAAAAAACACCCTTTGGACTTGGAAAGTCGTGGTTGAGGTGAATTTCGTCCTCACAATATTTGCTTTATTACAGCGACCTCACATGGTGAAGTTGGTCGTCACACAGTGAAGCTGTCAATCCCGCTCCTGACGTCATCACCTTGCGCCCTAGCCGGACTAGGGGCGTGTACGCATTGACAATTTGAGCGGTGAAGAAACTAACGTCTCAGAGTAAGTTGCTACGGATTGCACATTGCCTTAAATAAACAAGATGCAGCAGGTTACTCATCGGGGTTCATTTGAAATGTCACATTTTCGGCGATCTGAATAGCGAACTAGATGGCTGGCGATCTAGACACAGTCAGTTTGTTTGAAGCCGGGAGAGTTACATCAAGCAAGCGCCAAGACAGTTTCCAAAATGGCAAGCAAATAACGTTAGGGTTCGGTATTAGCTGGCTAGCTACCGTATACTTAACTAGCTAGTTGTCATGCTATATTGTTAAATTGGTTGGTTACTAATTAGCTAAAACGGAAGGACGCATTTGCGGCTGCTGGGTAGCTAGCTAGTTGTTCTGCTTTCGAAGGATGGGATTTCCTTTATTGTCTAGCCGGTGGGGAAAAATGAACTAGTTACCAGGTTAGCCAAATAGCTTGCCATTTTTTCCAAAAGCCTTTAACGTTACTCATGTAGCAAGTGTGTCATTCGCCTCTGGTTAAAATTAATTCCTGAAGGCAAATGTCAAACCATTAGCGGATTTGTGAAGATTTCTGGACCTCGTCCATCTGGCTTACCAAATGAATCTGGCAGTGATCTCCTTGGTCAATGAATGGAAATTGTCTGGCTTGCTATTTTTAGGAAGCTGGTGACAGATCAGCGTCTTATCTCCAAAGCCGTTGCTAGGTACCACTCTGAAGTTTGCTTTTTTGATCGGTCAAGGCACGAGAAATGTCTTACTGAAGTAAAGTATTCAGTTAGTATTAAAATAGTTGTTATTACTCGTGCTGGTAAAAAGTAATATTTCGCCACTCCAAAAAAAAAAAAAATGTAGAATGTACCGGGCATGATTTTTGTTACAGTAACCACACTTTGCATACATTATCACAAGAACCCAGTAGAAACGCCCACCACTGATTCAATTAAAAGAACACTATATTATTTGAGATACAGATTTGACATTTGCCGGGTATACTTCATATATTGGGGAAATCCTATGGCTTTCAGGATAATGTAAGACTTTCAGAATAATTACACATAATTAGCCAGGACTGTAGATTTGTGTGTTTAAGATCATAGTTGGTATGATTTGACAGCAAGTGATAACAGTGCTGGGGTCACGCTGTGTTTGCACATCTGTGTAAAAACAAGTAACAGGACTATGTGTAAAATCAAGCCTGTTATTTTATGTAGTCATATGTAGTAGTGTACCTTTGAGTGTGCCATAGATATTTGAGTGTAGGAATGCACTGACATCATAGGTGTTGACATGCCTGCATGAAATGAGCACCTCTGTGGTCAGGGTGACCAAGTGATCACCTGTTTAAATTTGTTCCTCTTTACTGCTGACCACTATGAAAGGAGACTGATGCAAAAACGGCCAAATGCAGTGGGTCATGCAGAAATTGTGGTGACACTGTGAAGAGGCAGCCAGTGGTGATGAGATTTTCAGGGTAGCTATGAGCTCACCAAATAGCAGGGGGAAATCGGGTTCTTCTGCCATTTGTAGGGTCATAGGCCTACGCCAGACTGCTGTTTCTCCACTGCATTTTCTTTTTATAATCGGGTTGCGGATGAAGCATGACATTGCTGCAGCTGTTTTCAGTTAGCCCAGTGTCAATTTTTATTTTATTTTGGCTATTTAAATCGCTGAGCGCCTCATCAGAATCACCTGTTTCTTTACAGACAGCCTCACAAAACTGCAGTAAATTTCACAGCTTTTACTAGTTCTGCTTAACCAACATTTCAGTGGAACAGAGTGCAGTGCGGCAGGTAGCTTAGTTTAAAGCAGCCTTGACTGCCCACCAAGCAAGTGATGGAGTAACGCTAAAGATTGTGTTTGCTTTTTTCGATCTCCCTGCAGGGTACTTAGTAGCGTGGGGAAGTTATGGATTCCATACCCGACCCCTCAGGGTCAAGGGTCCTCCGAGGCTCCAGCCGGTCACCAAGGTCACCAGACTCTGCGACCAAAGTAAACCTCTTATCCTCTCCACTCATAAAGCCAACCATTTGAAGATTTCTTATGCTGGGTTATGAAGAATAGCTAAAAAGTGGAAAAAAAAATTGCTCCTATTGTCCTGTAACAGTGGTGAAAATGAATTGGAAATCATGAACATATTTCCTCTTCCGTAACTCTCCTGTAACTTTTAATGAAAAGATTTAAAGACTATCAATAGTTGTAGTGACCTGAAAATATTATATTTTTGGTTACTCAGTATTTAATTTAGGAAAAGTAGTAACCTCTTGAGGTAATGTTTTTCAGTGCATTGATCCAGCGACTGGGCTCGCAAATGCAATACAAGCTTAATTTACCTTAATTTAGCTTTATTGCCAATCTCTTAATAAATGGGGTGGCCACAGCACAGAATTTTTGTTAGGTTGCTCTCCCTGAGTACTACACTGCTCCTGTTGTGCCCAGTCATAAAGACTCTCTGGCACGATGCAGCTAGTGTGTCCTGGCCGAGTGTCAGTGGCAGTTTATTATTGTCCTGGCTGAGTACAGCTGTGGACCTTCTCACCCTGTTGGGTTTAATATTTAAGTTTCTGTTTCGGAAAATACAAAACCCCAGAGTGCCAGTATACCTGTCTAGCTATTTCATGTGGGAGTAACAGTTGGTGGTGGAGCCACCAGCACCATCAGCCAGGAAAAGTAAGTCCTGATTTCACAGTGAGTAAATAAAAACCACTAGGTAGTTTAGCAACAGACTGGATAAATGAAGATGGATCGTTCCTATCCCCCCTTTTTCATTCAGAGATCATTTTACCCAGTTGCTCATGTAAGTCGCTTTGGATAAAAGCGTCTGCCAAATGAGTAAATGTAAATGTCATGCCTCACCACAGAAGAAAACCGGCAAGCCGAGCAGCAAGAAGCCCAGCCTGCAGGAGGCCCGCAAGAAAGGGAGGATGGACAGAAGCAAAGGAGAAGAGGAGATGACCAACCAGCTCAAAAACCTGGTGAGAGAGAGAGACACACACACACACACAGAGGGTGGATGGAGAGGAAGAGAGAGAGAGTTAGAGTGGAGGGAGAAAAAGAGGGAGTGTGAGAGAGAGAGAGGGAGGAGGGAGAGAGAGAGAGAGATTGGCTTTCGTCAATAGTCCTGCATTGCTGATCGCATGTACAGCCTCATATGACCTTATATAAAAATCATTAACTGTAAATAAAAAGGATCTCACTGCCAGACTTCAATAAAACCCCCATCCTCCATGGCAGCAAATCAGAGCTGAGTATGTGGTTGAAGGTGGAAGGGTGGACGTACAGAATTCTGTGTATTTATTTTATTTACCTATTTACTATGACTTGTGACTCATCACCTGGTAATTAATATATAAGTATTGTTTTGGCAGGACATATTACCATGCCTGTGTTTTTTGGTCTGATAAGATCAGATTATAGCTGTCCTTTGTAGTGTGAGTACTTATTTTAGTGGGACTGTTTACATGAAGGTTTCTGTGGGAAGAGCCTGCTGCTTTGCCTGTAATTTGCCAAAAAAGGCCCTTTGGGCATCTTTCAAATCAAAATTCTAATTAGACAATGGCATAATACTCACATTGGTTCATTCAAAATGAGGAAATGCATCCAATGCATGTTGTGTTTGTGTGCGTACAGGACCTGCGCAGCAAGCCAAAAGCCACTGGGACTGGCCTGGTCTTCTCTGATGCCTTTACTCACCATCGTTGCCTCTGGGACACCAGGTCATCACCTTACCTCTGAGCTGTCCATTTGTCTGTCTATATGTCTGCCTGTGTATCATTTTCTGTCACCTACACTAGCTTACAGTTGACTCCCCAGGGTTCCTATAAAGTGTTCTTTCCACTGGCCGTGCTTACCTTTACCCTACCTGTGCTGTGATGTTTCGGAGTCATTCAAAATTTCTGCTTCCATTTCATATTTCCTCCCACCTGTTTAATATCTTATTTTTCATCTGGGTACCTGTGTGTTATTATAGATAGATAGATAAATATCCATTTCTATTAAAATGATTTACGTAACTCCAGCAATGTCATCAATTAATCTGGTCCCAGTTGTATTTTAAAAGAAAAATGGTTAACTTGGATGTTGCTTTGAGACTTCCCAGAGTCTTTGCACCCACTGTCACAGTTAATATATACTCCCTGATAAAAGAGCATACAATAGGTCTATGAAAGTGGAAGAAACATACATTACACCCCTACTGTGGATATGTACTCCGGATTTCTGTAGCATTCAGATCTCCTGAAAATATTATTTTGCACTGAAATAATTCATGAGGTGTTTGTGTTGAAGAAAATATTTTCGAGTCATGTTGTTCAAAGTAATTTTTCAACATGCAGTTAAATACTTAACTTTGATTCATTAAAAATGAAAACATATTCCATTTGAAGTGTGCACTGAAGACTCATTACCACAGTTACTGTAGTGTCTTTAAAGATTTAATGCAAGTACAGTGTTGTTAGAGCATAACCAAGGGACACTAATGAGTGTATTTGGTACTGTAAATGGAATACTACAGTGTCTGGCTGCTGGCATTTTATCGGATGTCTTGTACATCCCCAGAAACGTGGGTATGTAAAGTCCATGAGAATATAAAGAGGGCATGCTAGAGGCATTGCTAGGTATTGAGGTAACACATATTGAGGTGTGTGGTGTACTTCATCCTGCAGCCATCCCGAATGTCCAGAGAGAGTGACCACCATAATGGACATGACGGAGAAAGAGGGCCTGCTCTCCCGTTGTGTACGGGTGGAGGTAAGGGCCAAACAGAACGACCCATAGAGAGACTGCTCTCCTGTTGTGTGCGGGTGGAGGCAAGGGACAAATAGTGCAACCTATGATCCCATGACTGTCCTAAGACAGTAGCCCTTTTGTTTCGTCAGTTCTAATGACTAAAGTCAGAAATAAAACCTCATCACTTTCATCATACTCTTATCACTGCTCAATATCAATGTATGGCTCTTTCATTTTCGTATGTCGGTGTCCATTTCCCTTTATGTTTCAGGCCAGGGCTGCAACTGAAGATGAGCTTTTATTGGTTCACACGTAAGTAGGCTTACAATACAGTGCTTGTGTTGTAATGTGTCATATTGTGGTCGTCAGTTGCGTTACACAAATTTTTACAGTGTTTTGCCATGGTGTGTGTCAATTATACATTCTTTAGAAGGAGGTTATTCGTCGAAATGGGTACATAATCAAGTGTCTGTGTGTCTGTAGGAAGGAGTATCTGGAACTGATGAAGTCTACGCAGAGAATGAGCGAGAGTGAGCTCCGGTCTCTCTCTGAGACATACGACTCGATCTACCTCCACCCTGTGAGTGCTTCCTGTCCTGTTCACTTTGTCTGTGATGTAAGAGCATTCTCAGAGTGGGCCATTGTGGGTAATGGTGTTCATTTACTTACAGATTCTCACCGAGGTGTGGTTTGTGTCTCCATGTTTGTTGTGCTCTGTTCTGTGGGAAAGTTTAACGATCGGTATTGCACGGTCGAAGTTATATCTTGCGTAATAGGAATAATTGCTTCTGTAGCCTATATGTGAACATGGATGTGAGTCCTGTGCAGTGGGAATCTTGTCTGTTTTGCCCTAGATAGCGTGTCCTCCTTGATGGCTTTTTGCAGTGTGAAAGTGGAAGTGTGTTTGAGGGTCCTCACTGCCGGTTCCTCCCTCCCTTCAGGAGTTCTTCCTCTGCGCCACTCTGGCCGTTGGGTCCGTCCTTCAGCTTGTTGACAAAGTGATGACATCAGAGCTGAGGAACGGGTTCTCTGTTGCTAGGTAACTACTTCAAAGCCAAGGAGGAAGGGTTTGCGGTAGTAGTATATGTTCAGATTTTTAAATGTATAAATCAAGTTTATAGTTTACATTTGTACATTGAGGGTTATGTTTTTAAAATTTAGTAAAGAGATTTTGATTTAGTGGTTTAGATATATTGGTATTGCATCATGTTGTATTGATGTATATGTGCCACTTGTGTGTTACAGAAATAATCCGGGCCCCCAGCTGTCTTATTGTGTGCCTCTGGCCTATTATTTATGACAGGACAAATTGTATCCAATCCAGGCTTTATCTTTATTGTCTCTTATTGGGCCCAGCACTGACTGTGCTCAGGGACTCAGCTGTTTTCCTCAGGCTGTTGCTACTTCCTTCTCCCAGTTCCTCACACTTGGCATCCTGAGAAAGCTGCTTGCACCCTCTGCTGTATCTGGTGTTATTGCCTTCTGTTTTCGAGCCATTGTGACGCTGGTGATCTTTTCTTCCATGTTGCCAGACCTCCAGGCCACCACGCCCAGGTGGATAAGATGAACGGTTACTGCATGTTCAATAACCTGGCCATCGCAGCACGCTACGCCCAACGACAGCACGGCCTGGAACGGTAACTTCATATTCTGCAGATGCCCCAGCCATAACAATAACACCCCCCCCCTACCATGAGGGTCCACGGCACCTGCTGTCCACCCACACTGTTGCATTGTGGGAGAAGAACTGAGTTGATGGACTTTAATTCACTCCGCTGCTTTTAATGTCAATATTGTCTCTATTTAAGTGACACATTTTAAATATGTGAAACAGCTCACAATCCACACTGTGAACAAAACCAGAACAGCATCTTCTCTTTGATATTCCACTGTGTGTTACCCTGGTTTCTGAGGTTCTGTGGTTCTGTTGGAACCAGGCTTGGCTGAGCCCATCTTCCCTGTTTGTTGCAGAGTTCTGATTGTGGACTGGGATGTGCATCACGGCCAGGGGATCCAGTACATATTTCAGGAGGATCCCAGGTATAACTCCGCCCTCCTGGGACCACTTTCTCTGTGCCTGCATACCCATGGCAATGAATACGGTGATAAAGGTATAGTGAAAACACACCTCCAAGGCTTACCTGGGATAAGTGAAAAGTAGCAGCTGTAATGCAGGATGAGTGCGTCTCTGCGTGTGGACAGGTAGTGCTCTTTGTGACTGTCCTGTTTCTCCCCGCAGCGTGCTGTACTTCTCAGTGCACAGATATGAGCAGGGCTCGTTCTGGCCTCACCTGCCTGAGTCAGACAGCAGTGCGGTGGGAGTGGGGCAGGGAGAGGGCTACAACATCAACCTGCCGTGGAACAAGGTACGCGCTGCGCCCAAGCCCTTCCCCTGATCTGTGCAATTTTTTCTGCATTATCTCGAGGTGTGTGGAATAAGAGATTTGATTGGACTGACCAAACACCCAAGGGCACAGCCCCTTATTAAGCTGGTGTGAAATTGCTTGCTTAGCCCAGTCAAACTTTGTTTAATTTCTCTCAGGATAACCACAGCTGCTCCTGAAATTGGCAACGGAGCAGTTATGGAGGTTTACATTTCTCCAATGCTTAGCCTAGAGCAGAAAGTCCCAAAACAGACTGCGGTTGTTTAAAAACTGCAGTTGTGAGGAAGAAGTTTGTGAATTACTTGGAATTACCTGAATTACTGCATTAATTGCTTCTAAAATGTGGTCTGATCCTGATCTAAGTCTAAGTAATAGATAAACACTATAAACAAATAAAACACAAAAATTGTTCTTTTACATGTCTTCATTGAACACATGATTTAAACAGTCACAGTTTAGTCTGGGAAAAGTATATGAACCTCGAGGATAATGACTTCTATGCAAGTAGGTAATTCAGTTGTCGAGTCAGTTGTTCCAATCAATGAGATGATATTCAGGTGTGGGTTGGAGGTTCCCTGCCCTATATGAAAAACAAAATGTTTGGTTAAAAGCAGAGTCTGCTCTTCACAGCAGCCGTGTGACACTGTAAAAGAATGTTACAGTGTAATGTAGTGTAATGTAATGTTATTGTGTATTGTATTATGTGTATATAATGTTATGTTATTGTGTACTGTATTCCGTGTAAATAATGTATATTGGATTCTGTGTATATAATGTAATGCTGCTGTGTACTGTATTCTGTGTACGTAATGTATATCTACATGTGCAAGGTGTTCATAGTCTGTGTAGGTCTGTAGTGTCCTTCTTTGTTGGTTTTGTGACGGTGTGCCCTTCGTGTTAAGGCAGAGAGAGTCGGAGCACAAGTATGCCATTGTATTGTTAATACACATGACAATAAAGTTGAACTTGAATTAGGGTCCCTCTCTCCCGCAGATCGGCATGAAGGATGGAGACTACCTCGCCGCCTTCCAGCAGCTGCTTCTGCCAGTGGCCTATGAGGTACCGTGCTGCCGTGTCCATTCGGCAGCCAGCTGGCCGGCTGATGGACAGCCTCTCCGTCTCGCTGAGGAGTTACACCTTCATTAGATTGTCAAATGCTGCATGAAAGTTAAATGAGACTTAAATGTGTGACAGTACAGATGGTGTCTGTGGACGGTCTGTAATAGGGTTGTGTTCTCCCTGCAGTTCCAGCCCCAGCTGGTGCTTGTGGCCGCAGGCTTTGACTCTGTTGCCGGGGACCCAAAGGTAAGCGCCTCCCACTGTTCGTCTTAGAATTGTCCTGATGGTAGGAACTGCATTCTCTATTAGTGTGCACAAGTGTTTGGTAGCAAAGCTGGCATATATACCCATGCACTTCTGCAATAAAATGAATTGTTAATTAATTATTATTGTGTTGCCAGTTATTGTAGCGTAGAGTATTTAGTATAGTATGTAGTGTTTGTGTGTTGTTGTAAATATGTTCCTGTATGTGATCTGTTGAGCTGCAGCGTCTGTGCATGTGTGAGTTTGTCGGATCGTTTGTTTGTTCCAGGGAGAGATGTCTGCCAGTCCGCAGTGCTTCTCCATCCTCACCCACCTGCTGCAGGGCCTGGCGCAGGGCAGGCTGGTGCTCGCGCTGGAGGTAAAACGCCCTCATTACAGCCAAACTGTCACGTAGCAGCTAATGGCTAACCAATCACAGGCAAATTGTTTGCTAACCAGAAGCAGATGTGATTACCTGTAAACAGTCAGAGATACATCTAGGTGGAGGGGGCTCCCGAGTGGCTCAGCCAATAAAAGCACTTGCCATTGCAAGCGCAAGGCTGAGCACCACAGCCAAGGCTCGATCCCAGCCGTGTCATCAGTTGATGATTATGAGTGTGGGAGCTGCAGTGTGTGAGGAAGTGGAGGCCGACATCACGTGTCACGTGTTGGAGAGCACGTGTTTGCCCGAACCCTCCCGCATTGATAGTGGGGGTTGCAGCAATAGGAGCAGCGTCTAAACATATAATTGGATGTTCCAAATTGGGAGAAAAAAGGGATGAGTGCATAGGCGAAAAAGTAAGCAATGGCACTAGAGCTTCACAAAAATGATTCAAAATGACGCCTTTTCTGTCAGGGAGGATATAACCTGCAGTCCTTGGCAGAAGGGGCGTGTGCCTGCATGAGGTCACTGCTGGGAGACTCCTGCCCCCGCCTGGAGCCCCCACCAGCCCCCAGTGAGAGGTGAGAGTGTGGGGGACATGAGGGAGAGTTTGGGGTTACTGAGCTTCTCATTGTCGTTGATGTTTTAGTTTGCAGAGGATGGATGTTGCTGGAATGTTATCATTCGGCCTGTAAAACTAACCCCCAGCTTGTTTGCTCTCCTTCTGCCTGTATGATTGTGGACCTGGTTGTCCGTGTGTTTATCCTTGTGTTTATCTCTCTGTCTGTCTTTTCTGTCCACATACGGTCCACATACGGACTATCTATGCGTGCATGCGTGCATGTGTGCTTGTGTATGCGTGTGTGTGTGTGTGTGAGAACATGTATTACTCATGTCTTTTTTTGTATATATATGTCCCCATTCCCATGTGGCTATCTGTGTTTGCAATGTCTGTACTCTGTGTGTATCTGTGTGTGTTCCAGTGCTCTGAAGTCAATATCCCAGACTATCTCCTCACTTTACCCCTTCTGGACCAGCCTGCAGATACTGGGTGAGTGTTGAAGTGAACATAACACCCTTGTAATCAAGCTTTAGAGGACAGTGTTTTAATACACTGGAGTAGCGATAGAGATCTCTGTTTCCAGTGAGGCAGGGTTGTTGTGATATGTCAGGTAATGGCTGCATGTGTGTTATTTACTGTCTGGCTGCGTTGGGGTCACGCGGGTGAATATGTTCTCTGCAGAGGGGGGGACCCTCCGGGAGGGCGACCCTGTGACCCAGGCAGAGGGGGATGGTCTCGGGCAGGGCTGGGGAAACGGCCCCGCCCAGGTCACAGGCCTGGTGTACGACCAGAGGATGATGGAGCACCACAACATGTGGGACGCGTAAGTGGCCAGCGGCCGGCGCCTGGGGGTGGGTCCTCATCAGAGCCACACCCATCCTTCAAGCCTTAGCTCTGTGTATGGTCGCTTTATAATTATTTAATATTTACACTTTGTGATATTAAAATGATATTTCTGTGTCAGGTAATGTCTTCAGTTTGACTATGCCTGGAGCACTGCTTGTGTTTTCACGAACTGTTGAAGGTCGTGGTTGGTCCTCCCACTCTCAGTGAATGGGAGGGTGGAACTCCTGCAGGGGACTCGGGGCAGAGAGCCCATAGTAACCCTCTGTGCTCCACTGCATGCTTTCTTAAGAGGAGACTGTGGAAAGCTGATCTACTGTTTGAGAAGTTTACAGAAAGTACATAATATTACTGCCTTTTCACTGTGCCCAATTACATGGAGCTCTTTGCGTGATGTATGAGGTAAATCCATATTAATATCCCATTGGAAAAAACTGATCACCTGCTGTACAGCTTTCCCTGTCCTCCAGCTCTGTACACACTATTTTACCTCTTTTGTCTTTCACATTCTTCACCATGTTTGTTCTTCACACCACATTGGAAACATGTCTCTCTTAATATTTCATAGGCATGTGCACACATCAGCATTTGCCTGCATACATTACTGGCGTGTTATAAAAAAGTAATTTCCCTGTGTGCTTGTGTGTGTGCGTGTGTGTGTTTCGCCCTCGCAGCCATCACCCAGAACTTCCTCAGCGGATTTTGCGTATTTTCTCTCGGCACGAGGACCTGGGCCTGGTATCCAGGTGCCAGCGGATTCCGGCCCGCCTGGCCACTGAGGAGGAGCTGGCCATGTGTCACAGGTACCGCGGCAGGGTCCTGTCACCTCACGCACACCCTCACAGCAACAGGCATTTCACCAGCCTGACTGGTGAAAAATGGGTTAACAATATGTCCATAACTGACAGAGAAATTTACTGACTGCATTTTATGGATTGTGAACTGAAGTTGTTTTGTGTTTGTTTTTGAAAATTAATCTGCAAGCATGCTGTTAAAGACAGCTGCCTCTTGAGCTTAGTCGTATATGTAGTCAATATCAGTATGATGGCAACAATCAATAGATGAAACACTGAGTAGCAGTCTGTGGAGTAATGGCTCTTTCTGTGTGTGAGGCAATGCAGACAAAGTGATCCACTGTAACTTGGCATCATATTGATCTGCTAAATGATGTAATGTAATGTAATGTACCTGTTAGTAACATACTGCGTTTGCACACTGACAGTAGTTTTGTTAGGGGTTGGGCGCACTGTTCGTTTCCTCTGAATGTGGCCGTTTGTTCACAGCCGGGAACATATTGCCAAGATCAAATCAACGGAGGGCATGAAGCCGAGAGACCTGCACAGGCTGGGAGACGAGTACAACTCCATCTACATCTGCGCTCAGAGCTACAGGAGTGCGCTGCTGGCTGCCGGGGCGTGCTTCAACGCGGCGCAGGCCGTACTGACCGGACAGGTACGCACACTTCCAACCTGCACTGCTGAGGGGGGGGGGATGGCCGCGCTCTGCAGTGTATCAGCTCGGGGGGGTCACTCGTTTGACAGGGACTTATATTCACCTCCAAACAGATTAGACAGATTTTTCACACACTATAGTCTACTATGTTTTGTGGACAGGTACTCATATTTTACACATTGGTGAAACAGCTACCCAAACACTGTACTAATGAGACACTAATGAGGCACTAATTCTGTCCTTCATACTGACTGGACAGGCTTCACTCTTCAGTATATGGGCTAAAGTAATGTGCTGTGTGCTGATTGCATAGGCTTCAGTGTCAGTGTTTGGGCTGAAATAGTGTGCTCTGTGCTGATTGGACAGGCATCACTGTCAGTGTTTGGGCTGAAATAGTGTGCTCTGTGCTGATTGGACAGGCTGTGGGTTGTGTGACTGTGGCCAGTGACCGCCTGTGTGTATGTGTGTGTGTGTGCCGTGCAGGTGAGGAACGCGGCAGCCATCGTGCGTCCCCCGGGTCACCACGCCGAGAAGGACGCCGCCTGCGGCTTCTGCTTCTTCAACACGGCGGCCCTGACCGCCCGCTACGCCCAGACCCTCGCCAAGAGGCCCCTCCGCGTCCTCATCCTGGACTGGGATGTTCACCATGGCAACGGCACCCAGCACATTTTCGAGGACGATGACAGGTAGCGGAGCTCAAAGCGGAAGCTCTCTGGGCGTCGGATTCTCGAGCTGTGCTTGGCTGTGCTTCTCCTGGCAACTTAAGGGAGTTTTGCTTTGTGTGGAGTGCAGTCTTTGCACATCATGGAAAATTACAAGTAGTGGGCCCCTTTGCCTTGATGGCAATGGGGAGATGCACACAGCAAGCCAGCTGCTCTCAGGCTGTACTTCAGTCCAGCACTGGACAGCTGTATTGGGTAAAGTCTTGCCAGGATGGGTCTTAAATGCAAAAATGTAGCCCCCTCCACTTTGTGGAGAATCTCTCAGATACTGTAACTGCATTGGCTAAAAACTCACAGCAGGTAATGGTAGTCGTTGATGAGATGACTGGTGATGTGTTGCATTTGGTTGTCATTATTCTGGTGGCGTGATTTGAGTACAGTGGAAAAATGGGAACATTCCTGCTGCAGGATAGTTGTCGATATCACTAAATCATTCCAGCAGCACAATCCAGCACAATCATTTGTCACAATCGCAATCACTCCGGTTTTAATGATCTTTATAGTCTGGTAACTGGCAGTGCTCAATTTCTGAAGAATTTTTTTTCTTTATTATTTTTTTGACGTCTCAGTTTTTTTCCACACATCGCAGAGGCAGATGAAGCAGTTGCAGTAGTTCCTTCTCCTCACTGTCCTGTCTTCTCTGCTGTTCACCTCTATTTTTCAGCGTGCTGTACGTCTCACTCCATCGCTATGACGACGGCCTGTTCTTCCCCTCCTCTGAGGATGCAGACTGTGATAGGGTGGGGCAGGGCAAGGGGCGGGGCTTCAATGTCAACATTCCCTGGAGTGGCGGCAAGATGGGCGACTCAGAATACCTGGCGGCCTTTCACACAGTGGTCATGCCCATCGCCAGACAGGTACCCAAACACGTACCCACAGACACAGAGTACTGGCATGCCATTAACAGAAAACATCAGAGCAATGCACGCTACATTTAGTTACTTAGCAGATGCTCTTATCCAGAGCAACTTACATAGGTTACAGTCCTTACATGTTGTTCATTAATACAGCAGGATTTTACTGAGGCAATTATGGGTTAAGTACCTTGCCCAAGGTGAAAACAGCAGTGCCCTGGTGGGGAACCAGCAAGCTTTGGGTTACAGCCCCTTTTCATCACTTTGTCTTTATTTTGAAATTAGGCTTTGGTCATCACGTTCCTGGGATGTGTATTAACTGGCCTTTTCCTCCACCTCTAACCACCCAGTTTGACCCAGAGCTGGTGTTGGTGTCTGCAGGGTTTGACGCAGCGCGGGGTGACCCGCTGGGAGGGTACCAAGTGACGCCTGAGGGTTACGCCCACCTGACGCACTTGCTGATGAGCTTGGCAGGTGGCAGAGTGCTGCTCATACTGGAGGTCAGCTGTGTGTATGCACTGCACGCACGCACGCACGCGCACACACACACTTAACACACACACCATCACACACTCACACACACACACGTACCATCATGCACTCTTTCTCTCTCTCACACACACACACACACACACACACACACTAAGCACGCATTAAACACACACCATATCCAGTACATGCTCACACACTGTCACACACTCTCCATGAGATGCTTGTGCACCATCACACACACACACACACACACACACACTAAGCACGCATTAAACACACACCATATCCAGTACATGCTCACACACTGTCACACACTCTCCGTGAGATGCTTCTGCACCATCACACACCCACACACACACACACACACACACAGTACACACACCATCACACACTCACTAGCCTCACCAGAGATGAGTAGCATCCGCAGCAGCTGCAGTCTTTGAGTCTGTATGGCTCACCATTGCTCTGTTCTGCCTCTGATTCTGTGCGTTAGGGGGGCTACAACCTGAACTCAATTTCCGAGTCCATGTCCATGTGCACCAGCATGCTCCTGGGAGACGCGCCCCCCACCCTTCCTTCCCTGCAGCCTCCTCATCCGAACGCAGCCAAGACCATCAACCATGTCCTGCGCACACATGCCCCCTACTGGAGTTCCCTACGAATACAAAGTGAGTGTCAGTGCAGGTTTAGCTAAAATTGCTAATAATGCAGCTGTGGAAACTTACACATACAAGATATCACATTTGTGCTGTGTTACAAAGTGATAGTAATTAAATGACAAGTTTAACTACTGTTACTCGGTAAGGCGCTGTGGTTAATTGTGACGTGAATGAAAAGATAATGACACTGAAATAAAATAAACTCTGTAAGGTAGTGATGATGTAATGGACGTGGAGAGATGAAGAATTGTTCATGGAGGGAGGGTGTTTAGGGAAAATGATAGGAGCCGTGGAACATCATTACAGTTTTATTTGTTTGTTCTCTCTGCACAGTTCCTGAGTCTCTGCGCCTGTCCCTGCCCTCCCCCAACCCAAGGGGTAAACGAACCTCGGGAGGCAAAGGCAAAAAGTCACCGAAACAGAGAACCCCAGCAAAGAGTCCTGGGCAAGACTCACTACCCGTGACCCCGCTGCCAGCAGCAGCAACAACGCCAGCATCGCCCCCTGTTGGCCCGGAGGACAAAGGACTGCAGGACATCACACAGGGACTGCTCTCTCTGGACCTGGACAAAGCTGCTTCACCCAACTCCAGCCCTGCATCAGTGCCTGTGGGAGGAGCCAGGCCAAAGGTTAAACCCACCAATCCGCAGAGCCCAGGAGAGGGTGAAAGGTCAACGCCTGCTCAATTAGTGCCTGAAAAAAGTGAGGTGGAAGAGAGTATGTCCCACAGCCCGCTCCATGGCCAGGCAGGGATACAGGTGGGCTGGCGTGAAGCTGCATTTGATTCAAGTGGCCGGTTTTATGGGAACAGGAACAAACATTTGTATCATATTTCTGTTTATCTTTCTCCAGCCAACCCCTGAGCCTGCCTCTGATGCTGTTGCCATGGCAGATCCAGAGAGAGCAGAGCTGGATGAAGCTTCTGGTTGGTCAAAATCTTTGAAGGATCAGCCAGTCTTTGAGCTTTTCTGTGGAGGCCAGAACATGGAGGGGGTACAGTATCACTTAAGCACCTTTTTTCGAAAGATATAAAATGATAGAACAAAAACAGCTCCCAGCTGCTTCAGCTTAATAAACCTGATGCACTTTCATTCTTGGTGCTCAACAGTACCTGGAAGGGACCAGCTGTTCACAGTGATTTTCTGTTGACTCATAGCTTCCAAACCCAATAAAAAACAACGGTAATCATGCATTAGCAACAGTTTAAATATTTCCACTGAAAACACATTTTGCTAACCTGCTGTAATCTTATTATATATCCTATTTGTCACACATTTATTTTTTGCATTCAGCAGTGAAAGTAGTTGCTTGTGTGTTCTCTTGTGGATGGGAGCGGAACTTTCAGTGCTGTGTCAATGTGTCATTGTTTCCAGGGGACAATGTTTATGGTGGAACCCTTGCCATGGTGCCCTCATCTGGAGGCTGTGAGACCCTTGCCTGCCGGGGGCATAGATGTATTTCTGCCTTGTGAGGACTGCGGTACAGATGCTGAGAACTGGATCTGTCTCAGCTGCTACAAGGTACCGAGCAACACCACTGTGACGTTTCCATTGTGCTGCACGTAGATACATTTAAAATACATTATTTACATTATCATCATTTCGGAGACGCTCTTACCCAGAGGCTACAATTTTAGATGCTTTCGATTTATACAGCTAGATATTTACTGAGGTGAGTACCTTTCCCATGGGTACAACAGCCGTGCTCCAGTGGGGGGTTCGAACCAGCAACCTTTAGGTTACTAGCCTTACCACTGTGCTACAATGGTGCCCATATATAGAAATATAGAAAATATATATATATGACAGAGAGAGGGAAACAGAGAAAAATACAACCCATATACTCATACAGCTCATATTCAAGAATATTCAATAAAGTGTATTAACGTAAAGAGCGTATTTAAATATACCACCCACCCCCTCTCCAGGTGTACTGTGGCCGCTACGTGAACCAGCACATGGTGACCCACGGCCTGGTCTCAGAACACCCGCTGGTGCTCAGCTTTTCGGACCTGTCTGTCTGGTGCTATTCCTGCGAGGCCTATGTTCACAACAAGGTACTGGCAAACTGTGCTCCGTCAGTTAGGTGGTGCGTTACGCTTTGTGCCAGTGTCAGACACTGTAATGTCTCTCTCTCTCTCTCTCTCTCTCTCTCTCTCTCTATCTCTCCTGCCACCCGCTTCTCTCTGTCCCATCAGGTGCTATATGAAGCCCGAAATGCTGCTCATCTCGTCAAATTTGGGGAGGATATTCCCCACGCCGACGAGCGCAACTGAGAGCACAGAGGCGAACTGGCGGGCAGAGGGAGGGGCGGTGCATGAGGGAGGAGGACTGAGGGAGGAGAGTGAAGGGAGCACTTTTACCGATCGCATGAGCGACAGATTGGCTGGGGAGTGAGTGAGTATGTGGACGAGGGAGAGAGTGTATGTATGCGTATGTGAGTGTGTGTGTGTGGGTGTGTGTGTGTGTGTGTGTGTGTGTGTCAATGAGTGAGTGTGTTTGTGATTGACTCACTGAGTGTGTGTGTATGTGAGTGTGTGTGAGTGAGTCACTGAGTGTGTGTGTGTGTGTGTGTGAGTGTATGTCTCAGTGAGTGATTGAGGGACTGAGTGAGTGATTCTATGTATATGTATGTGAGTGAGTATATGTCGTAGAATGAGTGAGTAGTATGTGTGTGTCTTAGAGTGAATGACTGATTGTGTGTGTCTTTGAGTGAGTGAGAGAGAGAGTGTGTATGTGTGTGTGTGTGTGAGAGAATAAGTAATGAATGCAGAATAAAAAGGGAATCCAGCCTGACAGGGCAAACAGCAGCCTAGCCCCTCCAGCAGTTACAGCAGTGCCTTCAATACAGCTCTGTCCCTTCTCCTTCACCCGAACTCCTCTCAGACCTCTCCTTCACAGCCACCCACACAGAGAGAGGAGCTCATAACACCCCCCAGTGGAGCTCCCCTCATACCCCCTCTCTCTCTCACTGGAGCTCCGCTCAGATCTCTTCACCACAGCCACCTCCACCGCAAGCACTGACATCAAACTCCAGTGCAAAACAAGCCTACTGTCACCGTGGGATTCTTACAATCAAGATGGTTTTATTATGGTTTCACTTCTGCTTTGACTTTGAAAATCTCTGAATCTTCTTCAGCAGCAACAGTGGTGGGTTCTGTGCCAAAACCGAAGTTATTTGCCAAATCTTTTGAATCGGTTACTGCACCAGGAAAGCACCGTATCTTAGCAGTATACAGTAGTAATTCATCTGTTTCCAGGGTGGTTTCCGATTTGTTTAAATGAAGGAGCCAGCTGTCCCACGGTAATCACCAGCAGCAGAAAAGACTTTTATCACTGTCTTCACTTTGTATGATTTTTCTTTTCTTGCATGTTCAATGCACGTAGTATTAACATAAGCTGCAATCCTCAACCTAACTTACTGACACAAAAAGAAATGCTGTATTGCAAACTTGGTGCAGGAAAGCATTCACTTTATTCAGTCATCTGCCAGAAACCCTGAACCTCAGATGTTTTCAGAGAGCAGACAGCCCTGCTTTCATGCAGAACCTCGTAATTACTTCAAGCAATACAGTGCAATATTACCATTTTGTAAACATTTACTCTTTAATTAACCTTTTCTTTATAATTATTCTTGGTATGTAATTATTTTATTGGTCTTAGTTTGTCCTTTTTCCTTCATATACTGGATGCACAAACAGGTTTTGACTGTATTTCTATAATATTCCTTTTTTATATAACTCAAATCACAGTAATTTATGGTTTATTATTCCTCAAGAATCTTTTGTATGTCTGTGTCATAGCTGTTTTTCTCTTGTGCCATTTGAGTTTGGACTTTGGTACTGTATGCCAATATTACTGAATACAAGACAATGGTTTGGAGTTTGACCTTGTGGTGCTTCCTTTGTGATAATGGCTGTTTCCCAGTGATCGGTGTCAGCTCCAGTGATGTCACAAAGGGCTGTCCATATAGCATAGTGCATTTATTAGAGGGAATGAAAAAAAACAGGCCAACTGGGGAAAAAACCTGCGAAATTATTCCCTGACCCACTCTGAGAAAAGGTGGTTGAGAGACCCCTGGAAAATAATAATAGAAAAGGTAACACTGGCATAACAAAAGGCATCAGTTCATTTGAACAGTTCATCCCAACAGTTCCACTCCACAGCCAATGAGGTGGTCAGGGGTTGGAAATATTGGCCGCAGGCAGGTTATGAGGGGGGGGGGGGGGGGGGGCTCCAGAGAGTGGGGGGTTCTGCAGTGGTCCAGGCATTGTATTTGTTGTGGCCATTTAACATGCCTAGTTAACATGCGGTTGAAGTGCTTGTGGATATCTGTTGCTCTTTATATTTAAACACAGAAATGCAGATCAACTGTACAAACAGTATCTTTGAGGCAAGCTGTATAACTCCAAATGACCTCATACCCATCTCTAAATTGCACTCAATCAGAGAGCATACACCACAGGATTGCCCCACCTTTGCCACTTCCATGTGGCTGTTATTTGTGAACAGGTTTTTCATATTTAATACCATGTGGAAATGAGGAGCAGTGGAAGAAAACCCTGAATTTGGAGTGGGGTCCGTGGGATCCAGGCTGGGGCCTTCTTATCTGTGTTCTGGAACAAATACAGGGAAGAATGGTGATGGACCAAAATTCAGGAGAGAATAATGTAAGACAAAAATGCATCACAAAAATATGTCAAAAGGGAGGCAGAATTACAGTGTGTGTATGTCATTAGATTAGACAATCTAATCTGAAGCCCATTTGATTAACAAACCCCATAACAAGCATTTGCCTTTGCTCTACACTGCCAACCCACCAGCAAGCACTTGCTGCAACAAGTAATTGAATTATTTCTTTTCGAAATTATATGAAAACGGCTCATTATTAAAGTAGTAAACCTCAGATTTTTTGGAAAACATGGAGGAACGCTTGGAAGAGCAAGAGGTGAATGCAGTCTTGCTCACAACATTGTGAGGTTTTTAATGCTTGAGAACAGCAAGTATCTAACAACCTGTGTTTCTTCTTTTCCACATTGTTTTCCCTCTGCACGTATCTTTTTTTTTCAGTAACCATGCCATCCATTGTTTTACATTAAAGCCAATAACATCAAATCTACAATCATTAGCTTCTGTTGCTTATTGGCAGTTAAGGGCAGATTAAAGATTTGGGCAGACTACCTAGGGGAGAGCTTTCAGTTACATTAGTGGTGTATTTGAAGGAGACTGTTGATAAGTGTTTTGTCTTAATCACACTGTCCCTGTTAAAAGTGTTCCCTGAGCTGATCGATTCATTGTTGAAAAACTGCAATGGAGACACGCAGTACATCTGGGGCCTGAGGGACAAATGGTTTTGATCCAGGACCGCCAGGAGGTGTCATTGGCCATGCACCGTGTCGCTTCATCATCCAAGAAGTTTCATTGGCCACATACCATGTCACTTCATCATCTAAGAGGTTTCATTGGCCAGGCACCACGTCGCTTCATCATCCTTGAGGATCAGTTATGCCCTGATCCTAGAGCAGTAAATTCAAGGCATGCCATCTAATTCAGCTGTATATTCACTCTTCCACATTTGCCTCTTTGACAGAACATACTCACAGTTACAAGCTCAGCACCTAGATTACCCTCTTAGCAGGGTGAATACCAATTGGACACTTCCACTGTTCAGCGCAGTTCATCGGCTCTTGAGCTTTAGATAAGGAGATGCCAGGGCCCTCTGGGCATTGAGAATTAATGAAGGATTTAATGAAAGAGATTTAATACAGACACAGCCACCAGCTTGTACCAAAAACAACAACAAAAGAATAAAAAGCAGTCTACCTCTCTCAGAATAACTGCATCTTTCTTACCCTCCCTAAACACCTGCTTTTAACAGGCACTGGTGCCTCAGTGCTTCTGAATCATATTAACAGAAATCTGTTTGCAAATGGCAGATCAATTTAAAAAGGAATTATATTGATGATAGAAAAGCGGCTCCTCTAAAATTACATTAACCCAACAATCAAATTATGTCCCTTTCTTTGTGTTCATTTTGAGTGATAAAATGAAAGTTTAAATGCCAAGGGGACAAATGAAGGCTCCTTGTCACAATTTGTCCTGCAGCCAGAGAGAGGCTGGTGTGTGGAAGCGTGCAGTGATTCAGCATAGATTTATACCTGCAGTATCAATCCATCCAACCCCCCCTCCCGCCCCCCTTCCTGTCCCTCCCTCCCTTTCTCCTCAATTTTCTCACCCTCTGTCCTCTGAAGTCTTCTGCCAATGCAGCTACAGCCTGAAATACAGCCCCCTAACCCCCCATTATCTCTCCCTTAGTGTATCTCCTGTCTGCTTCCTTTTTTCTATTTTTCTCTATTAATATGTCACATGACTGGGCTGTGACATATAGCCCCCCTCCCCCCTTCCCCATTCCCTATGATCACTCTATATTACATTCGACACCATCGAGCGGCTCTGCAGTAATGTGAGGCAGAAACCCTCCCCCAAGAAGATGCACGACGCAGTCTCTCTCTCTCTCTCTCTCCCCCCCCCCAGCCTCTCTTTCTCCCCCCCTCTCTCTCTCACTTCCTCCCTCTCTCTCTCACTTCCTCCCTCCCTCTCTCTCCCCTGCATTCTCTCCACATGTGACCAGGAGATCCTCTCTCCCGTGTTTATTATTTTGGGGCCTGAGATTGTGGCGGCAGAATCAGCCACGGTAAGTACCCTGGGAAACGGGAGAGATCCTCGCCGCCTCTGTCCTGTGCTTTTCTTTTCTATTCCCTCAGTCATTCCTGGCCGCGTTGGCAGGTCTCTCCTGTCTTGTTTTTGATTTGAATTCACACTGGTCTCCAGCTGGAAGAGAGAGGCTCGGTCAGAGGCAGCCAAAGAGGAGGTGATTTTACACGGCTCTTTTGCATCACAGCATTTCATCCATTTTCTGAGCAGTTTCTAGAGGAAAAAAAATGCCTTTCATCCTCTCCTCCTAACCAGATTTAATTTCGTTCTCATCCTCATCCTCTTGACAACAGTCTATTACTGTAGATAAATATTATTGCTGTTTATGCTGTTATGTTAAATGCTAAATTCTTTACATTTGTTGTAATATGTGCCTTTCTATCTTTTCTCTAAACTTTGTAGTCCATGTCATATCTTTTCTCTGCCATACTTTATTTGTAGAAAATTATGCTTCAATAAAATCATTGATAAAGACATTGTTACCTGTTCATTGAGCATGCCATAGCAAAGAGGTACTGAGCAGGAAGTAAATGGATTGTTGACATCTAAGTTTAGAGTTAAATTTTTTAGAAATAAGTAGACATTTGCTCATATTAGTTATTTTGAATTAATACAATGTATGAAAAATGGGTATTTGCAGTTAAAGACAATTAAGTCTCTACCTGACAAAAGTGGTATACTAACAACCAAAATGGAATTCATATGACATATTTACTACAGGTGTATAATCTGTTTATCAACGGTTACAAAAGACTGCATCATTATTAATTAATAAGTGGTAACATGTTTATTGAACATTTTCTAAGAGCACAGGCAGGACCTCATGCTTTTAGTGTAATGTAAAGTCACCCTGTTGTGTTCTATGCTGTACATCTGTTGGATGCATTCACCTTAACAGAGGTGACTCTGACCCTGTCAATTCCACCTGTAGTGAACCAAGTGAAGATGGAGGGAGAGAGGGAGGAAGTGGAAAGGGAGAAGAGATGGGTGACAGAAGAGAGAAAGAGAAAGTGGAGAGAGGGAAAACAAAGAGAGAGGGAGGGAAGAAAAGAGAGACTGCAGCTTTACCTGACTGTAGTGACGCTCCTATCATTGTCTTTTGTTGTAGGTGTAGTGACTCTGTCTGTGGGAGTGTAACTTTGCCTCTGTCCTTTCTGCCCCCCCCCAGCAGCCCGGTCGCCATGCAGCCCCACACGGCGGAGGTGGCGCGCCTGTACCAGACGGAGTTTGTGCGCAGCGCGCGGGCGGTGGGGGCACTGTGGGCCGTGTGCACGCTATGCTTCGCTGTCATCGAGGTGGTCATCCTCATCCAGCCGTCCTGGGTGGGCACCCGCGAGCTGCGCTACCAGGGCGGGGCCCCGCCGCCCCCCGCCGGCACCCTGGGCCTGTTTGAGGTGTGCCTGGAGTCGGACTGGCCCGTGCCGGAGTGCCGGGGGTCGCTGCGCACCCTCACCCCGCTGCCGGCCTTCCAGTCCCCCGCCGTGCTGGTGTGCGTGTCGCTGGCCATGGTGTGGGCCAGTGTGGGCTGCCTCTGCCTCTTCCGCTTCTGCAACGCCGCTACCGTCTACAAGATCTGCGCCTGGCTGCAGCTTACAGCCGGTGAGGGGGCGAGGGGAGGGGCCAAGGGAAAGGGGAGTGGTCAGAGGGTGTTGCGAGGGGGCAGGGAGCAGGGGTCGGCGGGCAGGGGTTGAGGGGAGTGGTCAAGGGGCCTGGGGAGGAGACGGGAGCGGGGGTACAGGAGCGTGTGACTGAGAGGGTAGGGTGCCTGGCCTTGGATGATGTACACTTGTGGGTGGTCTGAGCCGTTTGAGTGGGCATATGTGTGTGTGTGTGTGTGTGTGTGTGTGTATATGTGTGTGTGCGCATGCATGTGCACATGTGCTGGTTCAGATGAGGTAAGAATGTAGAATAGGTTAACACTTCAGGAACATGGTGTAATCACTATGGTTAGCATTCCTGGGTTGTCGCTGTTGGGTCTAAAATGTGACCATATGTCCCGCCCCCCCTGTCTCAGGGTTCTGCCTGGCCCTGGCCTGTGTGCTGTTCCCTGATTCGTGGGAGTGTGCGGAGATGCGCGCGCTGTGTGGAGAGGGGGTGAGCAGCTTCTCCCCGGGAAACTGCTCTGTCCACTGGGCCTTCGTGCTGGCCATGCTGGGCGTGCTGGATGCTGCCATTCTGGCCACGCTGGCCTTCGTTCTGGGCAACCGACAAGATGCTCTGCTGCCCCAGGACGGCAAGGATGGTGAGAGACCCACGCAGGGTGCACCAGCACAACACACTCACACACAGTCTTCACCACCTGTCTGATCTGAACGCAAAGGGATGCTTCTATTACTCTAGAAACAAATTACTCTAGAAAACAATATTAAAGCCGTTTTCCTAAGAGCCTCTAAGAATCGGTTTGTTTTGGTATCATGTGCATGTACCATAAATGACCCTTGCCAGGCTGGCTTGTAAGTGCTTGGTACAACAGCATTTACTGAGTTTCTCACAGAACCACAAGGTATCTTTTAAACCATCACTGGGTGTAGTGTCCCAATCCTCTGTGCTTAGACTGTAACTAACACAAGTAAAAACTGAAAGCATGAACAAGCCGGATGTTCATATTGTATAAAGAAATCCACTGTTTCTAAAGCATTGTCTTTTCTTGTATTATTAACTCCACATTCATTTTTCCTTGTTTCCAGTGACTGGGTTCCTCTTATCAGCATAGGGCTTGTTTGATTCTACCAGCAGGTGAGACTTTTGTATCTTCATGGTAACTGCAGACTGATGTTTTTTGAAGGGAGACGTTCCCTAACATTTAGACCTCTCAGGAATGGACGTCCAAGGCCAGCTTTTAAAACAGTGTAGGATGCATATAACAAAAAATACATTTTCTGTCATAAAAATAATAAAATAACAAAACCCAGTTATAATGAGTCAGAAATTTTTAAACAAATTTAAAGTACATTAAATATATTCTCATATGATTTTTCCAATATTTCCTTCAGAAGGTAAAGACACCATAAATAAGTTTTCTGTTTTTAAAAGCTTACTTTAATTATACTGTGGACCAATAATTACATGTATTTCCTAAATACTGTAAATATTGGTGTGATTTACTGAAGCTTAATTGAATGTGTGAAAATATGCTCCCCAAGTGTGCAGTAACATTCAGTGTGAGTAAACACACTCCAGTGTGTGAGACGGATGTGTCAAAGTAACAATACTGCTGACATTCCAGAATCCTCTCGCAGATACTAAGTTTGCATTCTTCCAGCAGGCATTCCATTACCCACTTTATTAATATAGTTGGAAGGAAACAAAATATTATATTATATATAATAATATAATGACAGGATGAATCACTTGACTATTTTGACAAAATGGAGAATAAAAATGAACTGGTGCAATAGGAATGTATACTGGTCAAACTGGCAAAACTGGAACCAGTCTGTAATAAGTTACATCACTTTAAATGCAATGGCAGAAGTGTTAATGATTTATTTTGGTTCATGAAAATCACATTATGAAATGTCCCCAAGTATTTATTCTGCTCTACTGTCTTGCTGCACACAGTGCTTTCACTTTTTCGTTAATATGTCTAATGTTGAGATTCTAGGCCCAAGACATCCGTAATCAGGTATCCGTGGAATGATTCCACCTCATGTATAGCTTTACGAAATACAGGCCAGAGTTCCAGATTTGTTAGGATTAAGGCACTGCACACTAAACATTTAAATCCCTTTTATCTAATGAGAAACTCTGCCTCAGAGACAAAGTCGATGGCTTCCATTGAAACCCTGTTCTGTATTCGTAAATTATTCATATTTTACCCAGATATATATCAATGAATTATTTAATACTATGCTATGTTTAGCTGCTAACATCTTTCCATTTTAGACAATGGCCATCTCAGCTTTTATACAGTTTTTTAGGTCTGACGCAGATATCTCTTTTCATATGAGTGCCAGTTTAGTCATGACATTCTCAGACTGGGTAATGACATTATGCTTTTAATTCATGCTTTTAATGGCACTGTAGCATAGTGGTAAGGAACAGGGCTCGTAACAGAAAGGTTGCTGGTTTGAATCCCCACTGGGGCACTGCTGCTGTCCCCTTGGGCAAGGTACATAGAATGGCCTCAGTAAAGTCACTCTGGATAAGAGCGTCTGCTAAATGACAATAATGTAATGTACTGTAATTCATACCCACTGTTGAAAGGATATGTGCCATATGACTGACCTTACTAATATCTTCTTGCAGAGTTGTTGTTTCATAAGATGTCCTATTTAGTAAATCTTACTTCTATCTTTCCCTGTCTCCGTTTCTTCGTTTGTCTCGTCCCCTGTCTCTCCCATTCTCTGTTTCCCTCTCCCACCCTCTGACCGTCCCCCAGTGTCCTCCCTTAATCCTGTTTCTCTTCTCTCTCTTTTTCTTTTCCTCCCCTGCGGCTTCCTCATCCCTTTTAGAGATGATGTGTCTCTGGTGACGAAATTGCTCTCTCTTAGAAAAGGAAAAAACACAAGCAAGAAAAACAAATATACCCCTCCTTCGCAGCATTACATCACCTCCCAGTGAAATTCTGGTTACGTAAGCCCTCGCTATAGAAACTGTCACCTGGCAACAGCATCTCGGTCTTTTCCATGTGATGAGAGACAGGCCTTTTTCCCCGGACTTGGCACCCTGTTGTTCTCGGTCAAGCTGATGGAGAAACGTGGATAAATGAGAACAGACAGCGGTGGTGCTCACGTGATCAGTAACAGTGTTTTTGTCTTCAGTAGTGCCAGTACTGTAAACTGTATGTAGGAATTTTATGAATTCAGTTTCATAATGAATATGTTTAAGTCTGCATCAATGAGGCAATAACAACAAACAACCAAAATATTTAAGCACCAAACAAAGCAGCAAATGGTGCTTTTCCTTGTATTTCAAATGTGTTTTCTTTCTGTGTTTTATTTATTTTTCAGAGAGTATTTTCCAGTCATTATGTTTCTATGCTATGTGGATTGTGTGATCATTTTAATTAATGTCTTTGAAAACTGAATGAATATTAAATATTGAAATGATATTAGTCATACTGACTTTGGGTTATTTAACAATTTCCCTAATAAAAATCCTGAAATTAAGAATATGCATTACTGTAAATGAATAATCAATCTGTTTTGAAATACCACCATTAATTAAGTTTTAATTGTATGAGAAGTAATGCCTTTCCCTTGTATCTGACAGGACAGTATCCTTGGAACAGTTAGTCAGTCTGCTTAATTGACCCTTAATGAAATGATAGATCCAGCAGCTAAATATCACTTGCAGATATTTCATTGAAGAGAGGCAGTGAGATATTATAATGTCAGATTACTCTCCAATTTCATATTCAGATGGTATGATTAAAGTCCTACCATCTTATCTAATCTTACCACCTTTTGATCACTTGGATATGTTTTGCTCTTTGTAGCCTGTGAATTTTGTAAGATTAATAAGGCTTTGGTGTGTGTGTTTTGACGTTTAATACCATAGTTCCTGCTCCCCTGGGGCGTTTTTGTTGCTTTTTGCTTGTTCCCCATTTTCCATCCTTACTGGAATGGGTAGATATACTACATTACGCTCGACTCTGCAGCCTCCTCACCACTCCTGGAGGGGCATTAAATTCTGGTGTTTTTAATGTGTTTAATGTGTGTGCGTCATTACAGACAAAGCTCCAGAATGTTAAATGGCTGGCAATCTTTCAATAATGATAAATAATAACACAAGGGTGTAGCTTTTGTGTCAGGAAAACAGTGCAGTCAGTCTCCTTGAGAGTAGATGGAGGACTCTCCACAGTACAAACCTGAGCACCTGGTTCAGAACTAGTGAAGCTGCTGAAATTATTGTTAATCATTTTCATACTTATTATCAAAGTTGAAAGAGATTAAACGTTTGTAATTACAGTGGTCATATTTATATATAGATATGTATGTATGTACGAATCAAAGTAATTAAAATGTTGCAATAACATGGCAAAAACATTGCTTCTCAAATCCAAGATTTATTTTTCTTTTCTTTAGTGTGATCATAGCATGACTTCCTGTTCTAAACATGCTTGCAGTTGGAGGGCATTGATTTCACACCAATTAAAAACATTGATAACCGAACACAAATATTCGTCAACGATATATATAAAGCAAAACTGAGCCTGGGACCGCAACAAGAAACAAAGAGCACATTTTCACATAGAAATTTATTATAACGTACTGTGATCCAATCTGCGGAAAAAATTCACTGAGCGAGTATGTCTTTTTTTGTCCAAGATCTCAGACTGCACAAGATATTGAAAAAGCCACAATAATTGGAACCACTTTTTTTTTCTCCACAAAGTCACAGGATAGAGGAGTGAGGGTCAAAGAAGGAAAAGAAGGACAAGGGAAGCCAAAGAATCTGGTACAGGATCTGCATTGGCGCTTATGCAAGCTATTGGCAAAGCAGAAGGGAAAATGCTGTCAGTAAGAACGAGATGGCAAGCTGGGGTACATTTGCAGTATATCCATGGGACTGGGTCCGGGTGTGTACATGAGAGGCTGGCAGCCTGTGAGTCTGGGATTGGTTCTCTCTGCTCTAAAGGAGATCTTGCTGGCTTTGAGTCGTCAGTCACAAAACAAAGCACTTTGGACGTGCTTTCGTTGCTGTGCAATCGCTATATATTAAAGTGATATACTCTTTCATTGGCTTGTCGCTGTCAGCCTGAGTGTGATTGGTAGGAGGGCCTCTCTGAAGGTATGACCAAGGGTGTAAACTGTGTCATGCAACAACCGCCTGCTATGTCAAAATTACTGTGAAAAAAGTGAATGCGCCATCATAATACATTTTAATGACTATCTTTCATTAATTTGAGAGTGATATTTGTGCATTTCTTATTAATGGTCTATCTGTGAACACAGTGCTATGTTGTTTTTGCGATGCTTGTGACTATTCGGTGCGCTGGTTTACATGTGTGCAGAGGGCTGCCATGTTTACCTTTGAGTCTCACTGGTGTTCATTAATAATAAGGATAGGGAAGGCCATGGACATACTCTGCACATTTTCAATGTGAGGAAAAAACAGCTGGCAACTCATGTCTAAACTGTAAAAACAGCACCATGGATTGTTTTATCATTTGTGAGGTGAAGCTTTTTTCGCCATGGCTATCTCAGTACAGGCTTCTGCAGAGCCATTCAGACATGGTCTTCTATTAAACCCAAAACTGCCTCAGTAAACATCCAGCTGTATAAATGGACACAACTGAAAGTCGTTCTGGATAAGAGTGTCTGATAAATGACATAATGTAAATCTAATGCGATGTGGTAATATAATACTGGTGGACAAACCAAAGGGGTACACACACTCTTCCCATAATGCCATAGTGCAGTTTGCATTTTATAACTGGAACAGGATCTGTACAGACTGCAGGAAGGAAAGACCAAACAGGCTTGGGGGCACTGAGAATAAATGGAGCAGAACAGCACACCACGGGTGCGGAGCTCTTTCAGGCCTGCAATGTGTTTAACACCACCTGCTCCTACACCCACGACAGCCTCTGCACAGCCAGGGTACCAAGGAGTAGCGTGAACGACGTTATCGCCACACGCTGGTCGGACATTCGCTGTTTGCCTCAAGGGTGCAGGGGAGTGAGAGAGTGAGAGAGTGAGGGAGTGATGTTAGAGATCTGTGCAAGTGTGCTATGTTCCTTGCGCAGTTAAAAGGTGGTTGTGTTAGATGTGCTGAGTATGAATTCTGCACCACCATTTCAGTGCCTATTAAGAAGTCTTAAAACAGTAGCCAGCAAAAATGCCAAACGTTCCATATGTTTTCCCCTCAGGCGGCAGCCAGTGCATGTTTAGATTTAGAGTAATATTTAGAAATATTAATATTGGGCCAAAATCTGAGTATGGCTTCACACAAAGGCCTCACTATACACAAGGTGGTCCAATTTCTGCAGCTGAGAATAGTCAAGACTCTTCAGAGACTCATAATCACACCAGTTTCACATTTCTTTTTTCTATGTGCAAAAAGAATTTGCACTTTCATAGCATTCTGGAGCAACACGTAAAATCGTGATAAATTATAATAATAAAAAAGATAAAATCATGTTCATTTATATCAAATGATCATTATTTTGGTAAGGCTAGTTTGATGTGTTTTCTGTCAGGGTTGTAAAGTTCCTCTCTGGCAGAGATCGGATTCTGCCTGCGCTAACCTCAGGTGATGCCACAGGCAGCCATGTCAGACATGAAGAGACCTCTCAGCAGTGTTCTCTCTCTCTCGTCTCCTCTCAGCTCCAGAATGGTACGAGGCAGAGGAAAGGAAACAAAGTGTTCCAAAATGTGTTTGTTTGGTGTTCTTTTTTAAATAAAGCTATGCTTTTCCAAGATCTATGACTCTGTTGCCGATCGAATAAGAACAGAAGTGAATTTGACAAGCACACTGACTGACTCAAAAGCTAAAATGATCTCAAGGGAGCATTTTCAAAGCTGTGGGTCTGCTCCCCCTGTCAAAATTTGCTCCACCTGTTACAGTCATTTTTAAAATTACACCGAAGCAGTAACTGATTTTTCAGCCTAGGCTGGGTGGCATAGGGGGATATTTTTTTTCTCCAGTGCTCAGAGGCAAATTTTCTCAGGAGCAGACAGCTTTGACTACCTCCTTGCAAGCTAGTAAGTATTGTTTTCGAGTGGGTGTCCATGTACAGCGTGAATGCATGTGCGTTTGGTGTGGCCACGCCTTTCTCCGCCCCGCCTCCCCACCTTCCTCTATTGGGGCAGGTACTGTAAGATGCGCTGGGCCAGCAGGTTGGGGTCGTAGGTCAGGGCCCGCCTCCTGCGCTTGTGCTTCTGCTGCTGCAGGTCGCTGTCGATGCGTTTCATTCTCTGCAGGCCGACGTGGGCCTCCCCACGGACCCCCGCCGCCGCCGGCCCGTCCGCCATCTTCTCTTCCTCGTCTCCGAGTCTCTTCACCCTGAGCAGCGAGGGCTCGTAATTTTGGGAGGGGAGCGGGGCGGAGTCCGCCGAGCGGCGGGATCTCTTCCGGCCCCCCCCCATCCCACCGCTCACGGCCCCCAGGTCACGTTTCGCCAGGCGGCCGGGGGAGCTCTGGGGGGTGTCGGACGCTAGGCTGGACAGTATGCGTCCAACAAGGTACCTGAATGATAAAATGAGGCAGGTGTGTAGCTGTCAGGTTTTCCAACACAACATCAGATGACAATACACTTGCCTACACTGACCTGTTAGTGATGCAATAATGTATTCAATAAGCCACAAGAGCTGGTGAAAGTTTTGTGTCAGCCTCTACCATGACACTCGTAGTCAGTCATTTTGCATTTTACCGTCATCAGTGCTGATGACTAGTGTGAGTGCCATCAATGCTGCCAAAAGAATGTCATTTAAGAACCGAGTGACATCATAGTAACTGTGCAGGTGACATCATAGTAACTGTGGAAATTCCTATCTGCCTTTACCTTCTGAAGACCCATAATTTTAGATTAAATCAGATCTGTCCTGAAACCATGTTTGAACTGTGCCAGCTGAATTAGCAGGCCTGGTTTGGGTGCTGTTATTGAAGGACTCAGACAAGCAAATGTGCGATGTCAGAATATTGGCAGGGTCCATTTGACAACACAGAAAATCACAGCAAGAGAACAGCGCCCTGCCTGTAGACCCATAATTTCAATTTAATGTCTAATTATGTCTGATCTCCTTGAACTGTGCCAGTGCAATGAGCACATTTCAGCAAATGGGGTCTTGGTTTGGGTTCTGTTCTGTTGGGAACCAGGAGAACATCTCCATGGCTATGCAGACAAACACGTTAGACTGAGAATATTCACAGGGTCCATTTGGCATGGAAACTCATGACAGGAGAATAAAACCCTGCCTTTACCTCTTTCTCTACTAATGCTCTGTCAGACACTGTGGGTAAGGGCAGACAGTTTAATAAGTAAATAGCTCCCTGTTTTGTGTGTTCGATCCCCTGTCCCCTCACCTCAGAACCTCCTCTTCCCTCTCCTCGGCCGCTGGGTCCCCCCCGCTCTCCTGCAGCCTGTTGCTGTTCAGTCCGGCCTGCAGCAGCCTCTCCTGCCTGTAGCGGTTCAGCAGGGCCTGAGTAAGCTGAGGGTCCAGCAGGCCCTGCCACACAGCCTGGGGCTTGGCCATGCTGATGCCCTGATCCGTCTCGTCGTAGTCGGGTGGATAGGGCCCCTGGAAGTCCCCGGGGCCCTCCTCTTCCTCCTCCTCTTCCTCCTCCCCCTTTGCTGCCCTCTGGGTGCTGCCGTCAGCCTCGCTGAGGAGGCGGAGCAAACCGGTCAGATAGGCCGCCTCCTGGTCCCGCCTCCGGTCATCCTCCACCAATCGCTGTAGGGCCTGTCCCAAGCCCTGCCCCCTCCGCCCTTCTGGTTGGTAGAAGAGCTCATTGCCCCTCCCCTCCATGGCTGCCGGTGGGTATGACATCATCTGGGCCTCGTAGGGCAGGGAGTCGCGGAGCTCCCGACGGAGACGCAGAACCGCACCTGTCCCTCGTGATCCAGACAACGACTGAGAGAGACACAGAAACGCTCACGGGTTAGCCATGGCAACCAGAGGCTGCACTCACTGCATAAACCACTGAATAATACACGGTAATGTCCACAAATGAACCCTTTTTTTGTTAACAATTATGATTAACCATCTGTGTGAAAGTTCAGTAAATATTATGGATAGGTTATCAAGGGTGACAGTTGATAGATGGTTTCAGGAACAGCCTGCATACAAATCATACAGAGCATTCAGATCTGAATACACACACAACTGTTATCAAAAGAGATGTTTTAAAGCGGTGGGATGGTTGGTAAAATGTTTCTGTTGTGCCGACACTCAAATCTCCAAACTGCTTTGCAGAGATATGCCTTCTGTGGTATCATTGTGTTAAATCACTTAACTGTAGCATGTTAAAATGAAACACCATTCAATACCATAGACCCTTTTCAAATATTGTAACAGGAGACAGGAGGAGCTAGAATCACTAATCAATAACAATAAAGGTGAGAGGGTTCTTATTTATTCTCTTATTATATTTCCTTACAGGGTAGTTTCCTCCTACCACTGAGCCCAGTCAATCAGAGACTGAGAGGTATCATGTTTCTTCAATAAGACTGGAGACAATCTGCCCGTACTAAAATCTGAAAAGCAATGGACAAATGTTTGCTTTTAATTTGTTAACAAAATTTAGGACTTATCTTTGATCTGTCCTGAGCTCAGTCAGCTTAAATATGTGAACAAAGCTCGTTAATCCTAAAACAGACACAGCCTGACAGTTTGCTGTGGTCTTCTAGGGTCTTATATACTATAGACCCTTTTCCTTCTGGCTCCCACAGCAAATGTTTAAACTGTCTTCACTGGACAGCCATCTCGGCTAAACTGATTGCTAATAGTGTCTTGTTTATTTCTGGTAAGCCGGTGTTGTGCCAGAAATTACAAAATTGCTTACTCACAAGCCAATACAGTTTAACCCTGGCGGAGGCTGCCAGAGTAGAGCTGCCATCGATAGTAGGCGAGAGCAAACTTTCGAGTGACTCTCTGTTCATTAGCAAGCAGGCTGTGAACACATATTTGAGCTGGACAATCATTTCTAAACCAAATATAAATTTTTTCATTACTTCAGTTAGCCTAAAAGGAAAGATTTTTTTCCGGAAAGAGCTATTTGCCTTTGGGATTTTTTTCCAGTCACTTGTCTACCATTTTTAAAAGAATTTTGATAGTCTCATGTGATTGGCTGTTCTGGCAACAGGCGCAACTATCCTGGCTCCTGGTAATTAGTTAGCACCAGCTGTGTTAAAGGGCTGCTGTGATATTATTCCCACATGGGGTGGTGATTCATTGCCTCTGGGTTTGTATTCAGCTACAGCAGGTTGCTGAGAGGTTGATTAATAATGTACAGAGACAGAAAGGATAAAAAAAAAATCGGCTGAATCCACGGCACTCCACCTCTGATATGATGGCGTTCTATGGCAACCACTGCACTCCGTTTACCTCCGTTTGTGAACTTTACTACAGACCTTCTCTTGCTGTTCATTATGATCAAAACACATCTCTCACCGTGGAGTTCTGTGAAGTTCAGTGTACGCTAATGTGATAAGATCAAGCCTTTTTCAGTCCCCTTGTGTCTGGGCATATTGGACTCTTTTATAATGTCATTATTTTGTCATAATATATTATTTTGTCTTTCCAAACAAATTTAAACTTATTTAAAGTTCATAAATAACTTATGTATGTGTATATTTGTTTTCTGTTGTCAATCAAACCATGTAAAATGAAGAGAAGAGCCAGCATTTTATGCACAGATTTTTCCAGCTGTTTCTTCTCCTTAGACAGGTTGAGCTTGTGAATTTGAGACAGAACGTTCTCTCTGTGTTACATTAATATGCTGTCGACAAAGATGTTTAAAATGTTCTGAGAGGAAGGGAGGCTGTAGGCGCAAGAGCCTGAAACATAAAGGGAAAGTGTCTGGTACCGGGAATCTCATTTCCATATCTGGGCAGAAATTCAAACAGGTAGAGATTAATGCAGAACGACATTTCAGGTATTAGGCAGCTGTGCGAACAGCAAGACTGCAGCATCAGCAGGTTTTCACAAAAAGGGCCATCTAATGAGCTCTACTTAACGACAAATGCTCTTCATGATGGAGGAGTCCTCGTGTTTTTATTCTTCTCTCCTTCCCAAAATGTCCTCCTCTCCACCCCCACCTCCCCATCCTCCCCACCCCCTCGTGTCCTCAGTAGAGCATGAGTCAGAGGTGTTTGGCACATGAGGGACATTTACACCACAGTCACTCTCACCCTCCCTCAGCACGGATGCTCATCCTGTTATTATTCACACTCTACTACGCGCAGACGCACACACACACACACACACACACACACATGCACAGCAGTTTGAAATAAACAGCATCACCAAAGAAACCCAAAGAAGAGATCTGTTCTCAAACGAACACATATATACACACACACACACACACACATAGAAATACACCTGCAGACACACAGGCACAATTAAACGCCCATCCGCAACAACAAATCTAGCCGCGCACCCACCCCACCCCCGCTCCCAACCCACCCACACACTGAGTCATCCACCTACCCATCAAACGCGCTTCTCAGTATAGCTCAGCCTCTGTTGAGCTGCAATCTGCCCGGCTTCAGACATGCCCCATGCACAGAGAGAGGGGTACCTGTGTGCTGTAGCGGTTCAGCATTGTCACCCAAAAGTTGCCAGTTTGATTCCCCGGTGGGGCACTGCTGTTATACTGTTAGGCAAGGTGCTTAGTCTTAATTGCCTTTGTAAATATCTGTCTCTGTATGCGGATAACTTTTAAATAGGGGAATAACCTGTAAGCTATGTACCATCTAAATGAGAGCATCTGGTGAGTAACTGAATATACTGAATATTGTTGGGTGGAAATGAGTGAGCTGCAGCAGGAGCGCAACTCACAGCGGCCCTTCCAGGTGTCTATTTAAGCCTCCCGATCTGTCTGCGGTGAGATCCTGCACTTTCAGCAGCCCCCGGGAATGGAAATGCTGAGCAGTTTCTCAGCAGCGAGACGTCTGGTGCTCGTACATTCATTCGGCTGCCATTTTGACTGCGTGAGTAACAGCAGAGGAACTGCATGAATATGGATGGCACCGGTGGCATGATGCTGCCGAAGCCCTGAATACTGATGCGTCAGGACTTGGCACGTCACTGGTTCTGAGGGATGAAGGGAAGGACTGAAGGTGAATGGTGGAGGAGAGATATAGGGATAGAAGGTTCTGGTGGGAGAAAACTCACAGGCCTGCATAAGGCACAGGGAATATGAGGATCTGCCAGAAACAGGCTCGGGATAGAGTGAAAAAGGAAGGGTGGAAAAAGGAAATGAACAAAAAAGAAATAAGGATGATCCGTAAGAGGGAGATGGCAGAGTGATACAGACTGAGAGATCTTAATGTTAATATCTGTTTTAAAATACCATTAAAACAGTATCACTACTGGAGTCTTCTAAGAAGAGGAAAAATGAGAAGTTATGACGCAGTGAAAGGTGAATGTAGGACAGAGGGGTGAAATTGTTTTACCGAGAAAAGAGCGCAGTTAGAAAACAGAGGAATCCCTAATGCATTTAGTTCCTTCTCTTCCCATCCAATCCTTGGATGACCTTCTCAAAAACACAACGTCCTGTACCATTAAAGGATGCAACAGCCCACTGCTGTATTTATTGAGCAAACAACCACCACTGAGTACCAACACGGAGCAAAGTCTGCATTAGCAAAGTGACGACAGGCTGCCAGAGACCCGTCCATTACTCATGTGACACTGCCTTACTGCACTGAGCTGCACAGTGATATATTCCTGCTTTTATATTTATTACCTTTCCCTCATTTCAGATTAGCAGCTCCGCCTCTCTCTCTCGCTCTTTATCGATGTGAATGTAGCTGTAACTCACTCATTGGAAGGCTGTAAATAACACAGATGTTTGACACTCTACGCAGTGAGCCCAGGTCACGTCGCTGCGCAGATTTGACATGGTGTTAATTGTTTTACTTTAACAAATAAATTTTCCAAACATGAGGCTTGCACTAGGGCGCACTCCTATCTCACTGACCTTGCACATCTTCAGTGAGTCATACGGCAAACTAAGAGTTTGCAGGGATACGTATCTAACCTTGTTTCATGAGCCTCAGCTGTCTGGTGTTGGGCAGATTTTTGCGGGTGAGTGATTAATACAAGCCTGGAGCTGGGTGTTTAATAATGGAGAAGAATGACGTACACGCGTGTGTGAGTGCAGGAGTGGGATTCCTTCAGGGTCTGTGTGAGTCAGAGAGGCAGCGAGTCACCGTGGCGCACTGTGACGTCCGTGCCTCGCGTGTCTGAGCGTGTGCGCTGCGGGTGTGTGTGTGTGTGTGTGTGTGTGTGTGTGTGTGTGCGTAGGCAAAGATGGCTGTCCACACTGCGGCTGTGGCTGGGCTGAGAACGAATCAGAGTCACCCTCACACCTTCTCCACGCTCATATCCACCAATGAACACACAGCCCACATCCCCATGAACCCCAATACTTTATCTGAAGTCACCAATGTCTTTTTCTTTAGCAATTAAACCTTTCCATAACCTTCATATGGAGCCTGGTAGCGAAAGTAATAACTCTTATGGATTGCAGGTGTAGTTACAGTTGCACTCAGCACTGTATTATCTCTCTAATGCACAGCTTTTGGTTGATCTCATGTTCAGTTTTTTTTTTTAGGCTGGGGACTGTGGGTTGCTGGGAAGACTGAGTGACGCTTCCTGCTGAAGTGATGATCGTGCTACCCCCATTGCACAGCAGATAATGGCACTCCAACCCAAACAAGCTCCAAATTCAGGAAAATAAGCCCCAGCCTGCTAGGGGATGGATTGAAATGTCAGATCAGAAAATTAAGCCATCTATCCATCCATTTTTGTACTGCCCTTCAAACACTGAAGTGCGTGACAAGAAGGCACAAAGAAATGTACATAAATTGTTCAACTGTATTCCAGTTCAATGGAAATTAAATCACTGCTGTATAATTAGGGAAATTTGATTAGGCAAATTCAATTAGATTAGATCCAGTTAGATCCAGCTGAAAACTGTGTGGGTTGGAATAGGTACAGCTGAGGTACAGCTTTATCTGCAGTAAAATTTATATACATCCACAGGCTTGCAAATGCTTAGAAATAAAAGCCAGGTAAAGCTAAACGTTAAAATATACAACAGATTTTCCGCAGACCTATGGGATGTTTTTGTGAATGATTCTGGACATTTTTGATTTGATAAAAATCAAGTTTTCTTTATGTTATTTTAATTCAGTCATTGATCAAACTCACACAGAGAGCTGATGAGAAACTGTGATGTTTGTTTATTCCCTAGAGCCGCATCTGGTGCTAATGTGCTTGTCTATTGAAGGAAAAGAGTATCTTTCAAACATCTTGCTGCAGGTACCAATACTGTTTCCATTTTATTTTAGCAACCTGTCTTAACTGTTACTAACCTCATACGAATATAGCTACTAAGAAAAGCTACTTCAGAAGCAGATATAATTGCAACAATCGAATTAATTCACACATGCGACAGTACAGTTTGGTAATCTTTCATTGGTATAAAAATGCAAAAAAAAAGGAAAAACTGGAATTGCATTCACAATTGAGATGTTCAGATTACTTTCCGATCTATATTCTGATCACTGGTCCCAGCACAATCAAATCCAATGTTTTCCATGTGTTTTCTGTGTTCTTAATACAAATATATTGATCATGTATATTAAGTAAATAAAAGATGACACGGTTTCTAGTTTATTTAGTGTGCATGCACGCTGTAGTGCTTTTGCATGTACCTGTGTGTGATGTGTGGAGCTGTCTGGAGTGCAGCATTGCTTGGCTCTGGATGAGTGAGTACTGTAGTGTATGGTGATGATGATGCTAATACCCTCGGAAGCCTGTTGCCATGACAGCGTCCCTCTCCAGTTCCCAGCAGTATGTTTTTTGATAATTGGATTGTGCTGCCTCAGCTATCGATTGCCTGGAACATTGCAGCCCAAAGCCTTTGGGTTTTACCACATTCACAAAACACAGGCGGCCACCTAACGCCTGTACGGGCATCTGCTCGTTTTCTGCATGTAGGGTCTATACATCATTTATAAATCACTCATTCTAGAAAACAGGCTTAATGCTCTTCGGTTCCAACCATTTTAGTCATGTTTTCTGATCAGTTCATTTAGCTGCTGTTTATTCCTTGCTGCTGTGTGTGTGTGTGTGTGTGTGCACATACATGCATGCAATTGTTTATGTGTGTGTGCATGTATGTTCATGCATGCGTGCATGCACATGTGTGCATATGTGTGTGTGTGCATGTATGTTAATGCATGCGTACATGTGCATGTGTGCATATGTGTGTGTATGTGTGTGTGCGTGTGTGTGTGCATGTACGCACACGTGTGTGAGCATGAGGTAGATGGTGGATGGGGCAAAGGGGGATCACAGTAGTACGCTGTGCTCTGCAGAAGGACACCCTGACCCTGAATGCTCTCTGTCACTGCAGCAAAGCATCAAGAAATTCGCCCCCGTTCTCTCCCCACGCGCACTGATATCGGCCTACAGCCATGTCATCTACACAGCACTGTGCTATTCCACACCAGTGCTCAAATCATTAAAACACACTTCTTTCATTAGACTTCTCTTTGGGAGGTCTGGCACCACGCTGCTTTCCTGCTTTAGGACGTGACTAGTGGTAGCTGTCCGTGGTCCTGAACTGCTATTATTCTACAGAATTACTGGGTCATATAAGGCAAACTGCAACCAAATTAAAATAAGACCGGTGATAGGCTGTGGTCCTTCTGGACTAAGAGCCAGTGGGTTCTATCAAACTCTTCAAATAAACACACATCTTACATTCAATGCCTGTTCCTTAAAATTTTGGTACGCAAAGTGAGAAGAAGGCATCGAATAATTTTTTTCTTCCCTTCATAGACAAGAAAGTTGACGTGAAATTACATATTTATAGAAATATTTTCCTTTATTCTTGCTTGTAAAGGGAGTGTAGGTCCCTCCTCTGAGAATCACAGATTCCATCTCATAAATTAACAGAATGTAAGAATCTTGTTCTTTCAGCAGCGGAAGATGTATTCTATCTTTGCAGTATGCCTGCAGACAATGAGTCAGACAGCACATTGCACCGAGAGCACCCACAGTTTGATGAGTCCTGTTTGATCCAGCTCCAAAGAAAGAAATGGGACTCATTACTAGTGCTTCTCTATCCAAATACTTTGAAAATACCCTTCCCTGAATCCAGACGAATTCAACGCTATATCACAGTTACAGAGTGAAGCTAGCTGTTGTAAGGCCTGGCTCTGAGGTAACATATTTAACATCTTCACAAACCCAGCTACTGGCAATAAATATGCAACTGAGCTGTAATCTAGACAATGACAGAATGCCTTACTGTTCTGCATCTGAAACATGCCAAGGCTGTAGGCATTTGTATGGATTACTTATAGTTATAGTTAGAGTTTTCAACAAATAATCCATCCCCAGTGTTGATACTTACAGACCCGCTAGCAACAAGCGGGGCTTGTCACCCAAAGGTTGCTGGTTCAATTCCCAGGTATGACACTGCTGTTGTACCCTTGTACTCAGGTCAGAGTGAGGTACTTAAACCGAATTGCTCCAGTAAATATGCAGCTGGATGAATGATATGTAATGTATATGTAATGGATGATATACAAACTTTACAAGTCGCTCTAGATAAAAGCATCTGCTAAGCAAAGAATATAATGTGGATTTGTATTGAGTAACTACTTACTCCAACCATACGTTTGTTAAAAATATTTAGAAAGTTGTAAAAAGTCATGTTTAGCCATTTTCTGACATTCGTAAGTGCAACGGAAACTGCACTGAATGCACGTCTTCCTTGTATTGGAACTGCCGCGGATATTTAAACATGTACTATACCTTCTGTAGCCATCTCTTTGTTAACTATGCGTTTGGAATAGTATTTAGCCATACAGCGAAATACTGCCGAAAAGCATTTTTGTTGACAGAAAATATGTTATCTAGTTTGCGGCATTTAAGCTATGTATCTTAAGCACTGTTTAGAAATGCTTGCAAGCTAGTTAAGGAAATGTTTAGCTTTTATTTCTCTAGCTTGCAAGCAATTTACACGAACTACCGTTAACTTGCTGGATCGCCTTGGTTGCATTAGCTATTGCGCATAATTACAGGCGTATGGAGAATAGAAGGACTGGTCACAGCGGGATAGGGACCTAGCCTAGCTACAGTAACTGATTAACTACTGTAGCGACAACTGTCGGTATTATCTTGCGTTGGCAACCCCCACTGATATTGATCCTGGGAGTCTATTAATCTTATCGGGAATATTTTCCCACAAATAACCTTTTGTGACTGGATATACCCCCAAATCAGTGTCCAGGAACTGCGCATCTCTTGACCTAATAAAGCCTGCAAATTCAATTTTCATTAGCGGACTCTCGCTGCGATGTGTGTGGACTCACACGCAATGCTACGCACTACAGACACCCGTACCTAAATTTACGTACACCTGTGAATTTGCTGGGGCTTGGGGGCCGTAGAAAGGACGCGCTAAGTGGTTGCGTTGTTTTCAACTTAACTAACAAATGGCTGCTCATTTTACTTCTCTGTACTTTTAACATTGTGATGTTGATATACTTGTTCACCGCACGATTTCCACTTTAGCAACACAGCAAGGAGAACGCGCGGATTTTAGAGAAAAAGTTGCGTCGATAGAGAAGAGTGATCCGTGGGAGTATTCCTGTCCACCCACTTGCCAGTCCACGCAGTGAACAACCCTGCCGCAGCCAAGTAACAGTATATTAAGATAGCAAACAATACGGAGTGTATAAAAGCATGCAGATTTAATCTGTTCAACTGACAATTCAACATGAGTACTGTTTGACCACTTAATATACTCAGGAAGCCGTTGTCCTCCAGCACAATCATTCGTAAAAGACATACATAGTCGCTCAAGCTACAGCTAATTTAATTACAAACTCGTTGTCCATAGCGTTTACATAAACGGACTTCTTTGCGATCCGCGGCGTTTTATTATAACACCAGAATATTCTAATTCTACACGCGTGAATGAAACACACGATTATTGAATTACTGAAAAATACACTGCGAATCCAAATATAACTTTCTGTTTCGATAATACATTGCATGCACGAATTGCACGCCAAGAGAGTGGAGGTGTGTTCGGGTTGTATGTGTGTTTTGGGGGTGTTACCATTACCTCAGGCGCACGTCTTTTATTTGCTTCCTCATATTCTGGAGTAGGCTGTCTCTACATCTTAACTGCGCGCTCGGATTATGTAGGCTTGTTTGTGTGTTTGTGATAACAATGTTGTTAATCAAATGATTAACAATTATATGAAGGAAATCCCCACAGCGGTGAGGAAAAGCATCCTGGGCCTGAATGATGGTTACAGGTAGGTAGCCTGAAGCAGGTTAGGTGGATTTCAAATCCTTTCCTCCGGGTTAAAACAACTGGAGAGCTGTTAGCATACTGTAGTAGCGTGCAAGAAACAACAGTATAATCGGCTGTTAAATGTACGGTGAAGTTACTCATTATCGTGGCCGATTGAACACATACATTTGAACTGTACCACTTAAAGAGTGGGGAGTCACTATCATGTCTGAATGTTCGGGAAGATCTGATTTCACTCAGATGCTGCCCTTGAATGCACACATCCCTTGCAGTTTACACGCAGAGAGGTACGGAGCTGAGTGACGGAAGAAAACAAACAAACATGGTTTCTCCCGGAGGGCTCGGAAGCCTCTGTGTATTCTGTCCGCTTTGATTACAGAATTTCCAACACGCTGCCTTTTATGACGGTGACGCATTGTCCATAGGGTGTTTTCACTTTCCACGTGGTCATACAAATGTCAGCGACTCTAAAAATATCATCACTCAAACTATGGCGTTGATGACTAAACCTGCGTGGTTATTTCTGAAAGATTTTGGAAAAAGGTATGCTTGAACCTGTTGTTTTTTTTTCTTCTTCATTGCTCAACATTTTTACATATACCACTCAATTTATGGTCATTTTTTTTTCTTCGCCAGTCCTCCTCAACATAAAAAACTTATTCTATTCAAAAACTGCAACACAGGTTTACATGTCATATTTTCAATGAAATGTCTCTGTTCCTTCATGTCACCAGTTTCAATAAAACTCCACCCCATCCTGGTTTCTGTCCTTTTCTGCCGTTGCCTGGCAATGCTGATAAGTATAGTCCCCCTCCATCTCCTCTCTCTCTCTCTCTCTCTCTCTGTCTTATGATTTTGCCAGGGAATCACAGAACAGTTCCAGAGCCACCTCTACTCATAAAAATGCCCAGAGGCTATAGTTAAACCCAGTCCTATTTTTTTAAGTGTCCCCTTCTTTACCCCTCATGTTAGGGAACATAAAGTAAGCCGTGTTTTGATGTATTCCGTTTGTCTCTCTATCTTTCAACATCCCAGTCCATGAACATACACATACAGGGAATTCAGTCCATCTACAGTGTGCTTCAATACATCTTACAGTACCTATTCACTATATCCACGTGAAACCATATTTCCATGATAAATATGACTATATGGGCGTTTTTAGTGATACTGTTTTAGCAGCTTTACTGTTTTTCCTCAAAAATTGTAATGGCTGTGTAGATGAATTCAATTCAGAATTATTCGTATCCCACATAACACCTGTATTTTTGCATCAGCATCAGGATCCATTGCACACAATGTTGTGTAAAAACCATGCAGTTAGCACATACATAACAGTCAATAACAGAACAAATCAGAGGCATGTCTCATTATCTGATATACAGTTCTACCGTTCACTTTGCATCGGTGTGCAAAGTCCCCTCCAGCGTCTCCGAACGGTGGGTTATTGTGAGCGTCAGCTGAATGTGTCTCCGCGCCTAGCGTAGGAAGCGCAGAAGCGTGCGCTGCCCGCGTCCCCGCTTACCTTGGCTTCCAGCGGCCGTGATGGAAGGAGGAAGGCGATGGAGAGCAGCAGAAAGACTGCACCGGTCAGAGGGCCCGACATCCTGGAGGAGAGAATGAGGCTGCCCCAGCGCTGAGGGAAACACTGCCGCTGAGGGAGAGCGAGATGGCCAGAGATATAAGGGAGGGGGCGGGACTTTCGGCGTGGGCGGGGGAGAGAGGGACGAGATAAGGAAAGGGGGGAGGGATGTGAGGTGCGGTTTGGAGAAGACGGACAGCACCGGAGAGGGCAGGGGAGGGGGCGGAGGTAAGGGGAGGGACCTAATGTGTGTCCTTAAGATTACAGGGTGCGTGTAAGGAAACTGGGTTAAAGGAAGAGATGTGGATTTGAACTGTTTGTAAGTTTGTGATAGAAGTAGTAGGCTCTTATGATTTTAATCTTTGTTGTATGAACCGAGATTTAGGTAATGTTTTGTTAATAAAGGTGGAAATTTAAAATGATGATATGACTGCAAGAAAACTGTCTATTGATTTTATTAGGATTTAAAATATATGACATGTTTTGATTTTGATTAACAAATAAAATACTAAAAAGCAAAGCAGCTATCCCCAAAGTTTACCTATTTTGACATGTTTGAAGTATTTCAGAATTATCTATCTTTCAGTTGTTTTTAAAGCTTTAAAATAATAAAGCGCAAAGGCTTAACAACTATTGCAAGGAATTTCAAAAGCAATGCACGTGCAACGTGTGTCATTCAAAGTCATTTTAAATCACAGCATTGTAATCAAAACGTGTGCTGAAGTATCAGTAAATATCCAGATTTTTAAATGGATTACATATAAAAACTGTAACCTATTTAAGCGCTCTGGATAAGAACACCCACTAAGCATTCTTGAGGTTCAATGGTCAGATAAAAACTTTTTCTTCATAGACGTTGTATCTGGAACCACTGGGCAAGCCTGGCAAAGAAAGAAGGACCTTCAGTACATGTGATGCCTGACATTCACTGAATGCCACTTTTAAACCTTCCTAATCTCTATAGGTTGCCTCAGGCCACACTTTGTACAAATAAATAAAGCGGCAAATAGCACCACTACTGTAGGCGTAGAAGCTATACCACTCCAAGTCCTCTATTTAACTATAGATGGTGAGGAATAGGGAGTATCACATAGCCCAAGTACACGTAATTCCACATCCTGTATATTTGTATAATTTTTCAGTAATCAGTTATTTTTTTAGTTATCCCCTTATCTGGGACCAGTATACAATCCATACAATATTGATCAGCTAGCAAAAACAGGAAGCTTTGTATTGGAGCAAAATTCTGAGAACAGAGTAATACATATGCCAAAACATCTCAGTGAATAACCAGATCATTTATACCCGCTTCAGATAAAAATAAACGGCAAAGGTACAAGCGAACGATATGAGTCATGAGATAATTACAGGAGTCTAGTGAACAAAAGAAAGTTAATTGAGGTATAGATTTTGTAAATTTTATGGAATTAAAATAACTGACTATACTTTATATCACAAAAAAGGTTTACAGCATAGGTAACTGCAGTGAAAGGATAGTATCATAAATAATCTTGAGATTTGCAGTCAGGGAAAGGGCTCACACAATATTGTGGACCATTCTGAAGTAAAGAAGCATGTTTACCTTTTTGCCTAGTCCTCAGAGTGGTCACCACAACCGCAACAATCATTGCTGTGAGACCAACCATAATAAAGGCAGAAAAGCCGATGTATGCTGGAGACACAGAGGAGCTGCTCTGGTCTGGAACACAGGGAACAAGGAGAACAGGATTCCGCGTTAGTTTAGGTCCAGAAAAGGAGTCAGATAAAATCTTACTGCATCCTCAAGCCTTTTTGCAACATGATGGTAATTACAGTGGCTGTCTAACTTATGTTTTGAATTAAATACTCTAATATTATTTAAAATATACTATTTCCAGTTAGGCACAATTGTTTCATAAAAGAGAATCTCAAGAATACAAGCACATTTAAGGTGATCATCACTTCATACTACTGAGATTCTCTGCAACTAATCACATTTGCGTGTCACTCAGCCATTCCTATGTGTAGTGCACAGCCATTCAAGTTGGAAAAAATAATCGGATTATGAAGCAAAAACACAATACACTTATTTTTCAAAATTTAGAGGGAAATACATAACCATGAACCATACTGAAGCATAATAAGGACTGTGGTGCTAAGGTCACCCTAAAGATGGTTTACATGGGCGGCAGTGTAACATGGTGGTAAGGAACAGGGCTTGTGCCCGAGAGGTTGCTGGTTCGATTCCTTGCGGGGGCACTGCTGCTGTACCCCTGGGCAAGGTACTTAACCAGCAATTGCATCGTAAATATCCAGCTGTATAAATGGATAACATGTAAAAATTGTAACCTATGTGAGTTGCACTGGATCAAGAGCATCTGCTAAATGACAATAATGTAATGTATAATGTATAATGCAACGTATAGGAATGTGTATTGTATATGCAGACAATAAGAAGCCACACAATTTACCTTGGCTGCTGACAGTGAATGCCTCACTGGTGAAGGCAATAGTCGTTCCAGAGACGTCTACTCTGTGCACACACGTGAAGGAGACCGGCAGCGCAGCGGTGACGTTGAAGCAGCACAGCGCCTCTGAACACACCGGGTTTCTCACGGCGTAGGCGTCGCTGCCCACTACATCCAGCTGAAAGGAGCTCTGCCAGAGTTTCAGGTGGTACAGGCACACCACCTGAAAGCTGTCACTTCTGCCCGCTTGCACATACACCTGAATGTAAGGTTTCGGAATGCCTGTAATTCCGAAAGATGAAACATTTTTCATGTTAAGCTGGAATGAACACTGACAAGCATGTTGTGATGCCTCTGAGCTACAGTACAAGACATTATGTCAGAGGATGATTTTTTTTTTCCATTTTCCTAGATGTCAGCAAGTACCTTAGAAGACTGTTTTATCAGCCTAAACGCACGTGTTGGGTCGTTTAATGGGGCGTGTTGATGAAGACGCTGGACGAGAGGACAGACAATTTAACTGAATTTATTTTAAGACATTAAATACAAATACATCGTTTCCGAGTGACACCGCCCCCCCCCCCCCCCCCCCCCCCACAACAGCACAGGGAACCAGCTATGCCCAGAATTCCTGCTAATTCCAGGGTACGACTTACAAAATCGTGGAAGTTAAGTTTTCTAGCGACGAAATTACAAGTTCTCAGACTTCAGTTTGTCAACTGACATCATATGGATTATAGTTAAAGTGAAATTACAATGGAATTAATTTAGCCTAGCTAACTACATAGCTAGTTTTTGAAAGTGAACGTTAACTGGACACATGACTGCAGGAAGCTTCGTACCAAACAAAATCAGGGATTTTTTTAGTTATTAAAAAATTTCGCGACAGCCGATACAGCGACTAACCACGCAGTACGGACAAAAAAATCGGATCGGATTGATCAGGCGCGGCTGGCAGTGAAAAAAACAGGTGAGTGAAAAATTATGCAATTTTAACGCCTCCACCCGAGCCTTGTGCTTTTGGTAAGGAAATATCCATTTTATGATCAATACCGTTTTCAAAAGAAATAAACCGCTGGTTCGCTGCCGATGAATGAATCCCTTAAAAATAAGCAGGTTTTGTGAAGTCATTTATCTCATCAACATTTGTATTTCAACATTACACATATTTCAGCAGCTTGACAGCTTTCTCCAGACAGAAAACGTGCATGTGAAAATATATTTATGTTGAAAATTAAATATTTCACCATATCAGTCGCACTGTTCTGATCATAATGCACCTGGAAATACAAGAACCGCATGCACTTACTTGGTCTAATCCTTGAAGGCTCTGTAGCTGGGGAGAAAAAAAACACAGATCACTGTTCCAAAGTAGAAGGATAAGCGCATCTGGTAAGTATCTAAATGCATATGAAATGTGATAGTAAGGTTGAAATCTAAACGTTTTTCATAATTTGTATGTGACCCAACACCACCCAAAAAATTCAAAAAGGCAGTTTAGCCATATAATCGCTCATTCTAGTTGTTATAATACCACAGATCAAATATCAGGTTTGAAAAGCACACGAAAAAATAGGGAAACAGACAGTAATGATTGCAATCATTTTGTTGGGGTGAGAAGTATGATCACAAAAAAGTATCAGTAACAATGACTCTCACATAAAATATTCTAAAACATTGGATGTGATGATTCAGTTTCTTTGCAAACTTACAATTACAGCATATGCTAACAATAATAATTCCTGACTGGATACCAATTTGTTACCAAGAGTATGTGCATATCGTCTCAAGAAGACTTAAGTAATTGTAGTGATTTATCCAGAAGGACTACAGACACTTACTAGTTCCCCACCAGTAAGGTTGCTGTGCTGGAAGACAGAGAGTGGAGATATTTACAGATCATCCTCTAGAGATGTAGAGTGCTTACACACAGAACTATCCTCTACTCACTCACTGTAGACTTGCACATTATTGAACCTATTTACATATATTTTGGACTTATATAAGGTGGAAGTGTAGCACAGTGGTAAGGAGCAGGACTTGTAACCAAAAGGTTTTTGGTTTGATTCCACACTGGGACATTGCTACTATATCCTTAGGCAGGGACCTTAACCCAGCATTTCCTAAGTAAACATCCAGTTGTATAAATGGATAACGTGTAAAAACCAGAACCTTTGTAAGTCACTCTGGATATGCTAAATGCTATGCTGCTAAATGACAATAATGTAATGAGCATAAGGGGTATAATCATTGATAATGATGAATGTACACATTGTTTTAAGCATTATGTCCAATAAATATGATCCAACACCACCAAGAGAAAGAAGGAAAAAAAAACAGAAAAAACTTACTTGGTCTCATCCAGTAGGGTTGTTGAGCTGGGAGAATATAGAGAGATTCATCTCATTTAGACAACACGTACTTTTAATCATTACAAATTCACAACAGTTAGAAAGTAATAATAACAAAAATAAAGACAAATGTATCTGATGGTGACTTTTCACTAAATCCATCCCACAGAATAGAGAGGTAATGTGTGGGGAAAGTACCTCACATCTGAATCTATCAGAGGTCCTTTTGATCTTTGCAGTAGGTTTATGTACAGTAGGAGCCTTGGGTAATGTGGACATCGCTAGCATATCCACTGCTGCTTTAATGCCACTGTTGTAATCTTATGGTGGCTCATTAAGTAAGAACGTAAGAAACCTACTTGGCTTGATCCAGTCATGCCAGCGCCACCTTGCTGAAGTAGAACATCAGAGAGAGGTTAAAAAAGGTTTGAACTCTCAAAACTACTCTTTCAGCAATATTACACTCATATATATGAGAACAAAACGTTGGACTATCTTCTACTTACTTACTGTAGGTACGCACATTATTGAACCTATTTACGTATACGTTGGACTTATAAGGCACGGTGTAGCACAGTGGTAAGGAGCAGGGCTTTTAATTGAAAGGTTTCTGGTTCGATTCCCCATTGGGACATCGCTGCTGTACCCTTGGGCAGGGAACTGAACCCAGTATTGACTCAGTAAACATCCAGTTGTCTAAATGGATAACATGTAAAAACTATAACCTTTGTAAGTCACTCTGGATATGCTAAATGCTATGCTGCTAAATGGCAATAATGTAAGGAACATAGTGGGTATAATCATTCATAATGATGAATGTACACACTGATTTAAGCATTATGTCCAATAAATATGATTCAACACCTCCAAAAGGAAGAAAAAAAAAAACAAAAAAGCTTACTTGGTCTCATCCAGTGGGGTTGCTGAGCTGGGAGAATATAGAGAGATTCATCTCATTTAGAGGATGCATACTTTTAACCGTTACAGCTTTTAACCATTACAGTATTACAGCAGTTGGAAAGAAATAATAATAAAAATGAAGACAAATGTATGCGCTGGTTACTTTTCACCAAATCCATCCCACAGAATAGAGAGAGGGAGACCCTCATCTCAACCACCACTGACCGTTAGAACCCATGTGGGTTTCCATGGCAGCCATCATGGGCCATAGTACCCAGAACACACCTAAACCCTCACATACTGTCACAGAAATTACATACAACAGTCTGGCAGTATACAGTAGAATTTAGCATCGGAAAGATAATATAAGATAAATATGAGATTGAAATACTTCCACATAGCATTGAATAAGCTGTCAGTTTGTGTCTCATGTGAAGGGGCAGCTTTACAGCAGGTAACGTGCAGGGAAAGTTCCTCACATCTGAATCTGTCAGAGGTTCTTTTGATTTTTGTTAAAGGTTTGTATATGGTATGAGCCTTGGGTAATGTGAACATCTAAATGCTATGCTGCTAAATGACAATAATGTAATGAACATAAGGGGTATAATCATTGATAATGATGAATGTACACATTGTTTTAAGCATTATGTCCAATAAATATGATCCAACACCACCAAAAGAAAGAAGAAAAAAAAACAGAAAAAACTTACTTGGTCTCATCCAGTAGGGTTGTTGAGCTGGGAGAATATAAATGAAGACAAATGTATGCGCTGGTGACTTTTCGCCAAATCCATCCCACAGAATAGAGAGAGGGAGACCCTCATCTCAACCACCACTGACCGTTAGAACCCATGTGGGTTTCCATGGCAGCCATCATGGGCCATAGTACCCAGAACACACACATAGTACCCTAAACCCTCACATACTGTCACAGAAATTACATACAACAGTCTGGCAGTATACAGTAGAATTTAGCATCGGAAAGATAATATAAGATAAATATGAGATTGAAATACTTCCACATAGCATTGAATAAGCTGTCAGTTTGTGTCTCATGTGAAGGGGCAGCTTTACAGCAGGTAACGTGCAGGGAAAGTTCCTCACATCTGAATCTGTCAGAGGTTCTTTTGATTTTTGTTAAAGGTTTGTATATGGTATGAGCCTTGGGTAATGTGAACATCTAAATGCTATGCTGCTAAATGACAATAATGTAATGAACATAAGGGGTATAATCATTGATAATGATGAATGTACACATTGTTTTAAGCATTATGTCCAATAAATATGATCCAACACCACCAAAAGAAAGAAGAAAAAAAAAACAGAAAAAACTTACTTGGTCTCATCCAGTAGGGTTGTTGAGCTGGGAGAATATAAATGAAGACAAATGTATGCGCTGGTGACTTTTCGCCAAATCCATCCCACAGAATAGAGAGAGGGAGACCCTCATCTCAACCACCACTGACCGTTAGAACCCATGTGGGTTTCCATGGCAGCCATCATGGGCCATAGTACCCAGAACACACACATAGTACCCTAAACCCTCACATACTGTCACAGAAATTACATACAACAGTCTGGCAGTATACAGTAGAATTTAGCATTGGAAAGATAATATAAGATAAATATGAGATTGAAATACTTCCACATAGCATTGAATAAGCTGTCAGTTTGTGTCTCATGTGAAGGGGCAGCTTTACAGCAGGTAACGTGCAGGGAAAGTTCCTCACATCTGAATCTGTCAGAGGTTCTTTTGATTTTTGTTAAAGGTTTGTATATGGTATGAGCCTTGGGTAATGTGAACATCTCTACCCTATCCACTGCTGCTTTTACGCCACTGTTCTAATCTTACTTTGACTCAGTAAGTGAGAACCTTAGAAACCTACTTGGTCTCATCCAGTTATGCCAGCTCCATCTCGCTGAAGTAGAAAAGCAAAGAGAGGTTGAAAGAAGATCTACTTTACAAAAGGAAATCTTTCTGGACAATTAAAGTGAACACAATAGATGTAATCATTGATAATAATTAATGTACATGTTGATTTATTGAAGTATTATTTCCAACCTCCAAAAAACTTACTTGGTTCAATCCAGTATGGTGTCTGAGCTGGAAAGATATGGAGATATTGTTGTTTTTCATACAACACCTACTTTTAACCATTACAGCTTTTAACCTTTGAGCTTCACAGCAGTTGCAAAGTAATAATAATTATAAAAAGCACAATGAAATGTGTCTTTTGGTGACTTTTCACCAAACCCATTCCACAGAATAGAGAGAGGGAGACCCTCATCTCAACCACCACTGACAATTAGGACCCATCTGGGGTTTCCATGGCAGCCATTATGGGCCATAGTACCCAGAACTGTGAGAACCTACTTGGACTCATCCTGTAAGTCATTGGAGCTGGAAAAGATGAAAACATAGGTTACTTCAGCTGTAGTTTTCTTAACACCATATGAAAAGATAAGATATTTTACAGATCCAGATCCTATTTTACAGACACAGATGTGGAGTGTGTTTACACATAGAACCATCATCTACTCATTTACTGTCAGGGTTGGGGAGTAGCGGAATACATGTAACGGAATACATGTAACGGCGTTACATATTTAAAATACAAAATATGAGTAACTGTATTCCGTTACAGTTACCATTTAAATAGATGGTAATCAAATTAGTTACATTTTAAAAATATTTAGATTACTGAAGGGATTACATTGGATGTTTTTCATTTAATTTAATTTATTTTTTCATTTAATGTTTGTTCAGTTGGAAAATCTATACAATTATAGGCAACTCCGGGGTGTATCTCCCATATGCCCCTCATGAAAAAAAAAAGAAGAAAAAAGCGCACAACCTGCCTGACTCACAAGACAGTAGAATGGAGAGGGAGACAGAAAGCAACCAACACAACACGTTTATGTCATGGAAATACCGGGACCTACTTGGTTTGATCCAGTCATGCCAGCGCCATCTTGCTGAAGTAGAAAATCAGAGAGGGGTTAAAAAAGGTTTGAACTCTCAAAACTACTCTTTCAGCAATATTACACTCATATATACGAGAACAAAACATTGGATATGATCAATCATTCTACTTTTCTAAAGTTCATTCATCTGATTCATCTAATTTTCATTCATCTTTCTAAAATGACAATGTCTTGACACCTGGAGAGCACAGGCAGTTTGACAGAATTGTATTTCAGTGTATGTGCAGCTGTTTTCTGGATGAGTAAAAAAGATAATATCAAAATGCTTTATACAAATACGTAGTCAGAAACTCACGTGTTTTCCCAAAGTAAGGCTGCGGTGCTGAAAGACATAGAGGAGATATTTACAATTCCTTCTCTGGAGATGTAGATAGAACTGTCACACAGCAATTTCTGCTTTACCCTTACTGTAGCTAAGCACATCTTGAGAGTATTTATGGAAACGCTGGGGGACTTAGACGAAAACACTAGATATATTCATTGATCATTATGGGTTTTAAACATTTGTCATATTTTGTACATGATCTCAAAATGATCTCAAAAAGGGAAAACCATAAAAAGCTACTTGATATCATTATCTGCCATTCCAGTTTCCATAAGAACACCGATCAAGTATCATCAGAAGGACTAGAGACACTTACTAGCTCCCCACCAGTAAGGTTGCTGTGCTGGAAGACAGAGAGCAGAGATGTATACAGATCATCCTCTGGAGATGTACAGAGTGCTTACACACAGAACTATCCTCTACTTACGTTCTGTAAGTACACACATTATTGAACCTATTTACATATGTGTTGGACTTTCATAAGGTGGAATTGTAGCACAGTGGTAAGGAGCAGGGCTTGTAACCAAAAGGTTTCTGGTTCAATTCCCCACTGGGACATTGTTGCTGTACCCTTGGGCAGGGAACTTATCTCAACCAGCAGGTAACATGTGGGGAAAATACCTCACATCTGAATCTGTCAGAGGTCCTTTTGATCTTTGCAGTAGGTTTATGTACAGTAGGAGCCTTGTACATGATCCAGTAACATCTCAAAAAGGGAAAACCATAAAAATATACTTGATATCATTATCTCTATTCCAGTTTTTGTAAGAGCACAGATCAAGTATCATCAGAAGGACTAGAGACACTTACTAGCTCCCCACCAGTAAGGTTGCTGTGCTGGAAGACAGAGAGCGGAGATGTATACAGATCATCCTCTGGAGATGTACAGAGTGCTTACACACAGAACTATCCTCTACTTACGTTCTGTAAGTACACACATTATTGAACCTATTTACATATGTGTTGGACTTTCATAAGGTGGAATTGTAGCACAGTGGTAAGGAGCAGGGCTTGTAACCAAAAGGTTTCTGGTTCAATTCCCCACTGGGACATTGTTGCTGTACCCTTGGGCAGGGAACTTATCTCAACCAGCAGGTAACATGTGGGGAAAATACCTCACATCTGAATCTGTCAGAGGTCCTTTTGATCTTTGCAGTAGGTTTATGTACAGTAGGAGCCTTGTACATGATCCAGTAACATCTCAAAAAGGGAAAACCATAAAAATATACTTGATATCATTATCTCTATTCCAGTTTTTGTAAGAGCACAGATCAAGTATCATCAGAAGGACTAGAGACACTTACTAGCTCCCCACCAGTAAGGTTGCTGTGCTGGAAGACAGAGAGCGGAGATGTATACAGATCATCCTCTGGAGATGTACAGAGTGCTTACACACAGAACTATCCTCTACTTACGTTCTGTAAGTACACACATTATTGAACCTATTTACATATGTGTTGGACTTTCATAAGGTGGAATTGTAGCACAGTGGTAAGGAGCAGGGCTTGTAACCAAAAGGTTTCTGGTTCAATTCCCCACTGGGATATTGTTGCTGTACCCTTGGGCAGGGAACTTATCTCAACCAGCAGGTAACATGTGGGGAAAATACCTCACATCTGAATCTGTCAGAGGTCCTTTTGATCTTTGCAGTAGGTTTATGTACAGTAGGAGCCTTGTACATGATCCAGTAACATCTCAAAAAGGGAAAACCATAAAAATATACTTGATATCATTATCTCTATTCCAGTTTTTGTAAGAGCACAGATCAAGTATCATCAGAAGGACTAGAGACACTTACTAGCTCCCCACCAGTAAGGTTGCTGTGCTGGAAGACAGAGAGCGGAGATGTATACAGATCATCCTCTGGGATGTACAGAGTGCTTACACACAGAACTATCCTCTACTTACTCACTGTAGATACGCACATTATTGAACCAATTTACACATATGTTGGACTTATATAAGGTGGAAGTGTAGCACAGTGGTAAGGAGCGGGGATGTTAACCGAAAGGTTGCTGGTTCGATTCCCCCTTGGGGTACTGCTGCTATACAATTAGGCAGGGAACTTAACCCTGAAGTACCTTTGTAAATATCCGGCTGTATAAGTGGACAACGTGTAAAAACTACAACCTTCGTAAGTCACCCTGGATGTGCTCAATGCTATGCTGCTAAATGACAATCATGTGATGAACATAATGAGTATAATCTTTGGTAATAATTAATGTACACACTGATTTAAGCATTATGTCCAATAAATATGATCCAACACCTCCAAAAGGAAGAAAAAAAAAACAGAAAAAACTTACTTGGTCTCATCCAGTAGGGTTGTTGAGCTGGAAGGATATGGAGAGATTCATCTCATTTAGAGGACAGATACTTTTAATCATTACAGCTTTTAACCATTACAGCATTACAGCAGTTGGAAAGAAATAATAATAAAAATGAAGACAAATGTATGTTCTGGAGACTTTTCACCAAATCCATCCCACAGAATAGAGAGAGGGAGACCCTCATCTCAACCAGCAGGTAACATGTGGGGAAAATACCTCACAACTGAATCTGTCAGAGGTCCTTTTGATCTTAGCAGTAGGTTATGTACAGTAGGAGCCATGGGTAACGTGGACATCACTATCATATCCAGTGCTGCTTTAACGCCACTGTTGTAATCTTACTGTGGCTCAGTAAGTAAGAACCTTAAAAACCTACTTGGTTTGATCCAGTCATGCCAGTGCCATCTCGCTGAAGTAGAAAATCAGAGAGAGGTTAAAAAAGGTTTGAACTCTCAAAACTACTCTTTCAGCAATATTACACTCATATATATGAGAACAAAACGTTGGACTATCCTCTACTTACTTACTGTAGGTACGCACATTATTGAACCTATTTACGTATACGTTGGACTTTATATTTATGTTGAAAATTAAATATTTCACCATATCAGTCGCACTGTTCTGATCATAATGTACCTGGAAATACAAGAACCGCATGCACTTACTTGGTCTAATCCTTGAAGGCTCTGTAGCTGGGGAGAAAAAAACACAGATCACTGTTCCAAAGTAGAAGGATAAGCGCATCTGGTAAGTATCTAAATGCATATGAAATGTGATAGTAAGGTTGAAATCTAAACGTTTTTCATAATTTGTATGTGACCCAACACCACCCAAAAAATTCAAAAAGGCAGTTTAGCCATATAATCGCTCATTCTAGTTGTTATAATACCACAGATCAAATATCAGGTTTGAAAAGCACACGAAAAAATAGGGAAACAGACAGTAATGATTGCAATCATTTCGTTGGGGTGAGAAGTATGATCACAAAAAAGTATCAGTAACAATGACTCTCACATAAAATATTCTAAAACATTGGATGTGATGATTCAGTTTCTTTGCAAACTTACAATTACAGCATATGCTAACAATAATAATTCCTGACTGGATACCAATTTGTTACCAAGAGTATGTGCATATCGTCTCAAGAAGACTTAAGTAATTGTAGTGATTTATCCAGAAGGACTACAGACACTTACTAGTTCCCCACCAGTAAGGTTGCTGTGCTGGAAGACAGAGAGTGGAGATATTTACAAATCATCCTCTAGAGATGTAGAGTGCTTACACACAGAACTATCCTCTACTCACTCACTGTAGACTTGCACATAATTGAACCTATTTACATATATTTTGGACTTATATAAGGTGGAAGTGTAGCACAGTGGTAAGGAGCAGGACTTGTAACCAAAAGGTTTTTGGTTTGATTCCACACTGGGACATTGCTGCTATACAATTAGGCAGGGACCTTAACCCAGCATTTCCTAAGTAAACATCCAGTTGTATAAATGGATAACGTGTAAAAACCAGAACCTTTGTAAGTCACTCTGGATATGCTAAATGCTATGCTGCTAAATGACAATAATGTAATGAGCATAAGGGGTATAATCATTGATAATGATGAATGTACACACTGATTTAAGCATTATGTCCAATAAATATGATCCAACACCACCAAGAGAAAGAAGAAAAAAAAAACAGAAAAAACTTACTTGGTCTCATCCAGTAGGGTTGTTGAGCTGGAAGGATATGGAGAGATTCATCTCATTTAGAGGACAGATACTTTTAATCATTACAGCTTTTAACCATTACAGCATTACAGCAGTTGGAAAGAAATAATAATAAAAATGAAGACAAATGTATGTTCTGGAGACTTTTCACCAAATCCATCCCACAGAATAGAGAGAGGGAGACCCTCATCTCAACCAGCAGGTAACATGTGGGGAAAATACCTCACAACTGAATCTGTCAGAGGTCCTTTTGATCTTAGCAGTAGGTTATGTACAGTAGGAGCCATGGGTAACGTGGACATCACTATCATATCCAGTGCTGCTTTAACGCCACTGTTGTAATCTTACTGTGGCTCAGTAAGTAAGAACCTTAAAAACCTACTTGGTTTGATCCAGTCATGCCAGTGCCATCTCGCTGAAGTAGAAAATCAGAGAGAGGTTAAAAAAGGTTTGAACTCTCAAAACTACTCTTTCAGCAATATTACACTCATATATATGAGAACAAAACATTGGATATGATCAACCATTCTACTTTTCTAAAGTTCATTCATCTGATTCATCTAATTTTCATTCATCTTTCTAAAGTGACAATGTCTTGACACCTGGAGAGCACAGGCAGTTTGACAGAATTGTATTTCAGTGTATGTGCAGCTGTTTTCTGGATGAGTAAAAAAGATAATATCAAAATGCTTTATACAAATACGTAGTCAGAAACTCACGTGTTTTCCCAAAGTAAGGCTGCGGTGCTGAAAGACAGAGAGGAGGTATTTACAATTCCTTCTCTGGAGATGTAGATAGAACTGTCACACAGCAATTTCTGCTTTACCCTTACTGTAGCTAAGCACATCTTGAGAGTATTTATGGAAACGCTGGGGGACTTAGACGAAAACACTAGATATATTCATTGATCATTATGGGTTTTAAACATTTGTCATATTTTGTACATGATGCAGTAACATCTAACATTTCTAACTTGAGTTTTCGTGTAATGTACAGTTTTTGAATTAACATTTACTTTTCTGAAGAAACTGTGATGAAATGCGCATAGACCTAACACGGGGGTGCCAAAATGTTACCCACAACAATGCTGAACATTCGAAAAATTACTGGTCAGAACCTTAGTCGGATGAACATTCTTTAAAAAACCGTTAAAAACGGTCTCAATTGTCAAAGAAATAGTTTGAAAAAATGGTACTTCAAATGGCTTCTGTATTTCGGTCATGAGAGCAATTTTATTTAAAAAGTATATTAAATTATTTTGAAAACTACTTTTAATGTACTGTTGTGATCATTTCATGCACCTGTTTGTCGTGTAAAGTTCAGTAAAATAGACCTTTTAATTAGTCTTTATCCTTCATCATAAAACATATCGGTGATGAGAATTATACTGGTGCACGTCCTTATAAAACTTTCATAAAATGCTTTTTAATAATAAAATTAAAAAATGTAGACTGTATTTTATGCATTACAGTAAAAAAAATCACTCAAATTTAGCTACTTAGATTTTGATATCACTTGGACATAGTTTGTGAGAATCACCCAACCAGTATATGCCACATTCACACTTTTACTTACATACTTTTAAAAATTAAAAACACAATGTTCAGAAAGTAATCCAAAGTATTTAGATTACGTTACTTACCTTGAGTAATGTAACAGAATATGTTACAAATTACATTTTAGGGCAAGTATTCTGTAATCTGTAGTGGAATACATATTAAAAGTAACCCTCCCAACCCTGTTTACTGTAGATACACAAATTATTGAAATTATTTATTTAAGAATTGGACAATTAAGATGAAAATATTACATATAATTATTGATAATTGACCCAGTAATTGATAACCTTAGAGACTTACTTGGTCTCATCCAGTAAGCTGCTGGAGCTGGAAAAACATAAAAACACAGGTTTTTAGCTCATTGCAGCTGTTCAAAAGACCACAGATCCAATATCATCAATCATTAAGACACTACATATATAATACACAAAAACAACAAATGTGTCACTACTGTCTTTTTACTACTCACAGACAACTGTCCAAAGGGTGAACATCGATAAGACTGAAAGACACTGCATTGTTATCTTAAAATGGTCAATCCTGTAGCTTTCCTTGTCAAGTAGATCATCAGATAGCAGAAGCAGCACATGAAATAAGCTCTGTGCCTGAACTAAAGCATTCTGCTGAGAAACTCCTTTCTATTTTTACTCGAAAGTTATGAGAAATGACTCCTCTCATGCACATGTATTTAACAGCTCCTCTTTACAGAACCCGCCTCTTGTCATCATCTACTGTACACATCAGCCAAATATTCTTAAAAAGAAACCAACACTGTCTACTTTAAGAGCATCTAGTTTAAAAAAAAATGGATGAGGAGACATAAAGGACACTCTATACTTCCCTTTTCTGGTCTGTGAAATGAGTGTGTACCATGGGTGAAACCACAGGAGTGAAATAAAATACAAATACAAAAGTGAGTGATCTCTCCTACATTATGTTATTCAGTCGAACATAATTTTCGATGCAAATGTTAAATTGCTGGTATGTTGCATTTCACGAGTTCATTTCACCCTCCTCCTGCATTTACAAGTTTTTTGGTAGTGAAAGGTTACATGCAGGTTACAGGATGAAGAGGGTCTTTTGACTGAATATTTGCAGCTGTGGATGGTCAGAGATCACAATTCTTGTTCTGCTTTTTTCAGTCTGAGAACTGAAGGAAGTGAAATTAAAAAGAAAACTGAAACAAGACATCTGCCGGATGTTCATACTTCACTTTAGGAAAAGCTTTTAAGGAGTGTTTATTGTATTGTATTGTATTGTATTGTATTGTTTAGTTCTGTCTGCATTTATGTTTTTAATGTCGACACCTGCACCAAGAGAAATTCCTTGTACATTTGTACTTGGCGAATAAAATTCTGATTCTGATTCTGTTAAAACATAATATTACACACTCTGTATATGGGGCGCAATTTATGATCGCCGATCTGGGCAAAAGATGAAATCAGCTTGGAATGAGCTGAGTCCGCAAATGGGAATTGTGTCCACATGTCACATATTAAAAAAAAAAAAATACACGCACAAACACAAAACACATTTACAAGTTGCCTGCTATTAAAGTCCTGTTTATTACAACTCCAGATGAATTTGGTCTGGACTGAACTACAACCCAGCGTTACTGAGCAATTTGTCTCATCGGAGATCTCTGCAGTGGCTGTGGTTGAGTCACAGGCACCTGGTCTGGCGTGTACTTTCAGTTACCTCAAAGAGTCTCTAGCCCACAGCTGAACACAGAGAAACCATCATGTTATCTAGAATCTAGATAGTGTGTAAAAAAAAAAAAAAATGTTGACCGCAAAATCAGCTATGTCACTTTTTTCAAGATCGAATCGTTGATAAGTAGACAGCCCAAGTAACCACAGCTGTTTTAAGTTTTCTCTGAACATCCAGAAATAGGACTCCATGTGAACTCTGCTGTATTGTTAGCTGTTGCATCTCCACAAGGCATGTGTAGCAGATGGGCTGACAAATGATCTTTAAAAGCAGCCACCATATGATATGCATGGTGCTGAACCTGCTTTCTGCTTTCAGTTAGGAGTTTTGAACAGTGCATCGCTTTACATGCACTAAGGTCTGTCACACTGTAAAGATGTAACCTTCACCATGGACACACTCTCCTGTTTCTATTTTTGTTGAATGCATATCTGTCAGGGCCCTGTGTTACTGTGTGTGTTCATGTGTATAAGGCTTGCAGTATAAAGCATCTTTATCACCAGGTTCACCTAGCAGGTAAACACATGAGAATGTGTGTGTCGAAGCTGGAAAGGCATTGAAGCTGGAGACTTCCCATTAATTAAACACAGAGTATTATGTAAATCACAACAGGTAGAAACAGCTGTAAATAACCTATATTTTTATTAGTTTTTTTTGTAGTGATCATACAAACATACAGTGTTCAGACAACAAAGATGAAAAAAAGCCAGACAACAGCTGTTAGGTAGTTCAGTTTGATCATGTAGTGGTTGGTACTCAGCTTAGCTGCTGTGTGGACATAGAAGCCTGGTTCAGACTGCAGATCAAAGCATACAGTGTCTTTGAGATGGGCCTTTTAATGACAGGTGAACAATGGTAATGTTTTCTGCTTAAATGGCCCATGGGTGCGATCCTTAATGACAACAAGCACATTCTACTTGAGGTCAACAGCGAAAGAGTGCTCTTAATTACTTCCCTATGACCTGACCAAAAACATGGTCAACATAACCACGCTGATGAGACCCAGTCAGAAGTCAAAAATGATGCAGCACTGTGTAAAATTTCAGCCAAATTCGAAAAGGTTCCAGCCGTATCATGTAACTTGATAATGATAAGGGTATTTGTCATAAACACAACAAAAATATTGACGGGGATGTTACAACAAAGATGCTAAAAAAAAGAATTACCCAAGAAGGGCGAGTATTCAAACAGACTTAGCTCATTTTAAAAAGTAGGAAAAAGAACCACAGCGTATATATATAAAAATAAATTAACTTCGCTTTTTTTAAAAATCTGTAACATACATATATACCTCTCTTGGAGTTTACTCTTTTGTACACAGCTTGCAAACGCACGTCAGCACAGCCTCCCCAGCTCTGTCTGCTCCATGTGTTCCTACTCTCGGGACTCCTCAGTGAGACTCAGTGGCAGCTGTGCTTAAAAAACCTGGGATGGTAAAAGAAGTGCCCTATTCTGCTGTCCGTGTTGCATCCTAAGTGAGCACTGAAAAACCCACAGAGACGCAGCCAAACACCCACAGACAGAGGCGGGGTCTTCTGCGGGAACACCTTTGATCGACGCTGTAAACTATGGTAAACTATGGTACTAGAATCCTTGTATGAAACTGGAAAAATACAATCAGAAAACTATTTTTCTCTCTCCCCCTATAGAGTTTTTTTTGTTTGAACCTGGTATTAAATAGATTATTGATATCAACAGCAATTGTTCTGGTTCACAGTAGCTGACCAAATCAATTCAAGTTACCAATACAATTATATAATATGCATTGTGGTACATAAAAAATTGCAATAATATGCAGTATAAGCAGTACTACATTTCCCAGTGAGGCACAATGTTAGAGTTTTCCCTAAGTCATCCACCACAGAAAGTTTTGGGGTGTGTCATGTTTAGCCATTTAGCTGCAATACACTTCTTAATGGAGTAGGATCTTTGATTCACAGCTCTATGTAGATAAAAACTCCTATTTTAAACACTGAAAACCCTCCTTTTACATCACACTTAATGATTCAGTTTTGAACAAGTATGTAGTCATAGTGTACAAGTAAAAAAACTAATAACATTTGGAATTTGATTATGAAGTTGTGGATGTCTATGAGTGTGTGTGCATATGTGTGTGTGTGGTGTGTGCGTAAAAGAGCAGTTAAATACATTAGATGTGGCAAGAGTAAATATACTGGTATTTATGATACTCTGTCTATGAAAACAAGACACTTGGTCTGCACCTTCTTTGGGTGGCTTGGAAGGTCCCACCGCTTGTGGGTAGATTCATCACTGTATATGATCTACATGCAAGTGATTTATTGCTGTTTATATAGGAGGAAAGCTGGAGAGAGACTCCCATCAGAGAGGAGGCTCCAGTGCGATTTAAGAGAGAATGCAGTTCTTATCTTTGTCCTTCCCATTGAAGCTCTGTGTCCTCCCCCTTCCCCTCCTCCTCAGACTGTTTCTCAACCCTGCCTCCTTCTCTCCCTCCCTCCCCTCGTCCCTCCCCTCCTCTGCCTGTGGGGGGCGCCGCAGCTGAGGAGGCAGGGGGATGGGCTGGCCCAGGAAGTAGCCCTCTTCCTCGGACTCGGAGGAGGAGGAGCAGGTGGAGCAGCAGTCCTCGTGTTTGTGGAGGGCAGGATAGAGGGTGAGGGGCGGGGCCGCCGGGGCGGGGGTGGGCGATCCTCTCCCATGCTCCGCCCGCCAGTCCAGGGCGTCCAGGCGGGGTCGGTCGGACCGGGTCTGCCGGAAACGCCTCTCTGTCCCCAAGTGGAGCGGAGAGTCGGAGGCCAGGCGACCTCCCCGCCGGTAATTACGCTGTTGGTACGGTCCATCCACTGGCAGCAGAAGAGGGGACCAAAAGGAAGAGGACAGGTGGGAGATGCCATTAGAGTTAAGAAACATGGGGGTGACAGGTTTGTGAGGACAGATGAGGAATAAAGGAAGAGTGGAGGGAGGAGAAAGAAAGAGAGAGTGGGGAGGAAGTAAAAAAGAAAGAACAGGGGGCAGAGAGAGAAGTGAGATGATTTACACAACTGCATTACAAAACATAGCAAGAATATTACCTTTCTGTGATGTGGACTGCTTAAGGTCCATACCACTTCCAATTGCCCACATTTCTGGGTAGCGTTTTGACAACACACAATATTCTGGACATTTCCCAATATGGAGCATTATGAGATTACCACATTCATACAGGTGCATGATGGGTCTAGAGCAACCACATAACCTTTACTTTCAGTTACTCTGTGATGAAACCACAGAACGCCAGAAGTAGCGAGATTTGAGCTAGAATTCCACTAATGCTGAAAAGTGCTAAATAAATCCAATCGCAACTTTGGCTTTCAATTTGTTTTCTACTTTGTAAAGCAAGTCAAAATGAGAAAAAGTGGCATGATTATACTGTTCAGAATAGGCAACACTGAAGTGCTGCACTGCTTCAGACAGCCAGGTTTGTTCGGTGCGCCCAGGGGTGGAGCTCTGTGAAACCCCGGTGTGTTTAGGATGCCCCGCGCGTAGATCTGTGTGCAGGTCCTTACCCAGCAGGTCCATCTGTGGAGGAATCCCGGGTCTGTGAGCCTGCCTCTGGAAACGGAGCCGCCTCCCAAAGCCGCCTGTCGCTTCCTCTCCTTCAGCCTGCTCTTCCAGACCCTCCTCTCGCTCCTCCTCATCCTCCTCTTCCTCCTCCTCCTCCACCAGGTAGCTGCAGCTGATTGGCTCCCTGAAGCTGACCCTGGCACTACCACTGCGACCTGATTGGGCGGCAGGGGGTGGGTGGTGTACGTCGGGTGGAGCTGGGGGCTCTGGTTGGTTGAGCTGGGTCCGGAGCTCGGCAGTGGGGTCTACAGTCTGGGGGGTCAGGCTGGGTACAGGCTCTACTGGACAGAGATGGCTCCCCGAAACTGGCCTGGGGTACACCTGAGAGTGACACGCTGGAGGAGGGAGGCGGGGAGGGGAGAATAAGAAATTTGCTATTAACCATGAAGCTGACATGTTTAAATTAGGTACATGTCTCAGGCTGATGTAATAATCTGTGACAGTCTGATAAGATTACGATCACTCTCTCACTCATTTTTATTTACAGTAAATAAAGATCACTTACATTTCTGTTGATAAAATTTCATGGAGAGTGAGAATAACAGCTCATACTTCAAGAAATTCTCAATCAAAATAAGAACCACGAAGACTATATTCTCCTGCCTACAACTGAACCTTGATGTGTTTTAATACGATTACATTTTACAGAACATTTTGTTCTTGTCTGGAGAGTATCTGCTGGTTACCTTGGATAAATGTAGCAACTGAAAATGAGGACTTGAAAAATAAGTTGTGAAACACACACCTGGCTCCCCCGGCTCTGTGCTCCCACAGTCCTTTGCGGTTGACGTTCCTCTTGAGGTGCTCCGTGGCGGGGAGTGGCCATAGTAGCTATAGTCATTCGAGTCCCCGGAAAATTCCGAACCACTGACTGGCTGCTCAGTTCTGTCATTTCCCGGATAGAAGCTGGTAATTGCTTGGTCCACAGGCCCAAAGTATCCCCAACCGTTTGTTAGGTGGATGTGTGGGATTGGGGAAGGGGAGTTTCTTGAGTGTCCGTTCAGCACGGCAACTCCATTCGGTAAAGGTTGCTGTGGTGTGGAGCTGGGGACCCCTGTGGGATAGGACAACAAAGGTGCAAAGGGGTAGTTAAAGCTAAATTTGCGCGCGTTTCCTGAAGAAAATGCAATGTGTGGGTGTATGTTTGCGTTGTTGACCGTACGCGCAAAAGGGACGCACGTCTGTGTCTGACGTGGCTCCGCAGCTGGGGAGAAAGCAGTGTGGTCACGTGGCTTAGAGTGGAGCCAAACTCTGCTACTAATTAGGCTCATAACTATAAAACCCTTCATCACAGTACTGAACTGAAGGCATTGTGAGAAGCTGCACAATTTTTCCTACATTTCAATGTATAATTTATGCCCCCAGAGCTATGCCCCCAGAGCCAGAGGAGATATGGCTGTGTGGGCAACTACACTAACTAAAAACTAGAAAAAAATTGGTGAAGAAAAAAAAAAAAAAACATGGATGTGGCTGTGCAGTGTTTCTCCACTAGAGGGCACCCTGCCACAGTTAATCTGCTCACTGCCGCTGTCTCCTCCTCCCTCTCTCTCAGTACCTGCGTTCTCCAGCTCCGTGGCTCCACAGCTCCTCCCCAGGTCCGCGGGCGAGCCGTCGGGCGGCGCCGGCTGGTGCTGACGGGCCGGGGTCTTTCCCGCGGAGTCCACGCGCCGACGCTGGGATGGGGCGCTCTGAAACGCTGAGTCGCAGGAGTCGGAGTTGTCAGGGTCCTCGCCCAGGGAGCAGGGGCGCGAGCAGAAGATCAGACCCCCGCGGGGCAGGAAGGGCTGCCCCAGGAGCGGCAGGCGGCAGCGGGCGCAGCAGAAGCACGCCTCTGAGGCGTGCCAGTGCTGGCCCTCGTACGTCATCTGGCCCTGGTCGATGCCTGAGGAGGCGGGGGGGGGAGGGGGCGTGTGCTTAGCTTTACATGAAGCCGATGCTCGGGGGTTGGTATAAACACACTGCTCATTCTTTGAAGCTCATAAAACCACCTCCCACAGCTGGATTCCAGTGAGCTACAGTGCCAACTAGTCATTCATCTGCATTCATCATCTTTAGGAGGACCCAAACACACACACTTATACACTGACACACACACGTAAACACACACACAACCTCTCAAACTGCAAGCTGACACCATACAGCATTCCCGCAGGCACGCAGACAGGCTCAGGCCTCAGGGCGCAGTACCTATGTGCTCCCCGCAGGTGTCGCAGTACTCCGCGTACAGGGACTCGTAGCAGGAACAGCAGTACGGCCTGCTCTCCCTCATGATGTAGCGCTGCCCTCCCAGCGCCGCCTCGCACTCAAAGCAGCAGAAGTGCTTCATGTGCCAGTGCCGGCCCTCCGCCTCCGTGCACTCGTCTGCCAGGATGATCTGTGAGGGGGCGGGGCATGGGGAGGGGCAAGGGGTGGGTAAGGGGAGGGGCACGGAACCAAGGGGCGGGGTTTATGACAGAATTACAACCTTTCAAATGACATTACATCTCATTATTGTCATATAGCAGACACTCTTATCCACAGCAACGTACATAGGTTACAGTTTGTACGTTATCCATTTATACAACTGGATATTTACTGAGGCAATTCTGGGGTGCCCCAGCAGGGGATCAAACCAGCCACCTTTCGTTTAGGAGCCCTACTCCTTACCATTATGCTACACTGCTGTCCCAAATATTGAGAAAAGGAAACAAAAATCTTGCTGCACACTGCAACAACGCAACAGACACTTAGGTCTATCAAAATATTTCATGTACGTAAGTTGATGAAATAAATATTTTCAGTAGATCTTTTGAGTGTGATTCGTTATTGCAGTGTGCGGACAGTATCTTGTGTTTTTTGTCTCATGGTTTATCTGGCCGAACACCCGCATCTGTACCTCTGAGGCTGAGAGCAAACACTTCTCGCTTTCAAGCTTTAACATTTTAAATATTAAAATGAAACATGTCATTGAGCAAGGGGCTGAAGGGCTTGGTAAAGTAAGATACACTGAAAGGTTTTTATGACATAGTGATACATGAGAGCAACTATGATTAAGTGTGGATGGGCGAGTACATGCGTGAGAATGTGTGCGAATATGCATGTGCAGCTCTAAGTATTTTAAGTATGACGGAAAGGCAAACATACGATAGATTTAGTGTGGGAAGTTCCTTCAGGTTTCATTTTTATACAAAAATTAGTCTCTTTTAACTTTTGCCATTGTTTGACAAGGTCCTGTAAAAAAATATGTTGGTTTTCTGGATTAACTGCTGCTAAAAAAAACCTTAAACATCAGCAGACGCCAACAGCAGCTTTCCAGCTTCAGCTGCTTCATTTTCAGGCGCCTTGGCTTTACGTAAGCAGCACATCCACAGTGTTGCCTCGAGGACAGTAAACGATCCTTCATCCTCCCGCAAACACACCCTGCTCACTGAATGCATACATCCACCCCAGGGTTACCAGCATTCAGGAGCAGAAAAGCCACATTCATGCCAAAGAGCACACAGCTTCTAAAACTAAAAACTCGGATGAGTGCAGTCCTTTCTTTCTATTCTTGACGGATGTAATTGAGGTAAATCAAACGCTTTCTGTAGGCTGACAGTGTATCCGAGCTCTGATCGTGGAATGGCCTTCAGCTCTGAGCATGCGGAGTAAAGTCACGAAGGAGGTCCTGGTGTATTGCGTTTCTGTTTCACGGTGAGAGAGAGGGAGAGCGAGAGAGGCAGAGAAAGTAGAGACAGAGAGAGGTGCAGAGAAAGGAGAGCGAGAGAGAGAGAGAGACGGAGAGACAGAGGGAGAGTGAGAGGGGTGCAGAAAGCAGAGTAGGAGGGAGAACGAGAGACAGAAAAAGAGAAGAGGCAGGGAAAGCAGGACAGAGACAGAGGGAAAAAGAGAAAGAAAGAGAGGGAGGGAGAGAAAGAGAAAGACGGAGAAAAGGGATAAACAGACAGAGAGGCAGGGAAAGCGGAGCGGGACAGAGCCCCGGCGGTCACCTCGTCGCAGGCCTGGCAGCGTGGTTTCAGCCTCTCCGCGTGGTGTCTGCCGCAGTAGATTTTGCCGTCCTGGTAGAAGTAGATGAGGTCCACCAGCAGCTCATTGCAGGAGGCGCACAGGAAGCACTGCGGGTGCCAGCAGGCCCCGTGCCCCGCCCGGCTGGCGAACACGGCGATGTCGCCCCCCCGGATCTGCCTGCCGCACTGCGAAGGGGGGGGTGAGCGTGAGAACAGAGAGAAGTACTGACTGCTCACCTCTAATCCTCTCCAGCCCTCTCTCCTCTCACTCCTATCAACCCCCTGCGTGCTGTCTGCTCTGTGTTCCGTGTTCTTTATTACATCATACTCTCGTTCCTCACTGACCTCCTTGTGACGTAAACACTATCTCTCACCCTGTTCACACTCCCAGGTTTCATGTGAAACAATGCGTTAGGAGCCAGCAGACAGGTTTAAGAGTGAAAGCAAATGCAATTAGCATCTGGCTCTAGCAGGACTCTACTGGCGCCTTCTGGGATGGCTGGAAAATGTCCTCTCCTGTCTCCCATCGCCCTTTGGAAAGGCATGACGGGACCTGCTAATGGCTACCTCCGCTCACTGGCTGCCTCTGTATTTGGTAACCTTCTTGCTGTGGAGAGGTGCACTAGGTAATGTCAGGCATGAAAGTACCTTCACTGCATGTTCCTACAAACACCTTGACCGTGCTGTCAAAGAGGAATGGCCAAATGAGAAATACGAAAGTATGGAAACCTTTCATTGGTTGTGATATTTATATCTTTTTTTTCTTGAGTGATTCAGTTTTCATGTTACACTCTTCAGACACTTCAGGTGCTAGATAGCTAATGCAAGTCATTAGCTTAGCTAAGGGGCAAACCACTGCAAAATCGCATTTATGAGGGAGGAAATAGCTGGCTAGCTACACAATATTGGAAAAGAAAAAAAAAACATGCAAAAGTTAATTAGCTACAGAGCTAATGAACACATGCATGGTTGCCTGGTATATGATAACCCAGGGGAATCTGCACAAACATAATCTTGGTCAGTGCCTCTCTTCTCTGCCCTCCACATTACATAATCCCTCCCTCTCTCTCTTCCCTGCCCTCTTCATTACATAAACCCTCCCCTTCTCTACCTTTTTTCATTACATAATCCCTCCCCTTATGTCTCTCCCCCTCCCCATAACACAGTCCATTTCCCTCTCTCTTGCCTGCCCTCCTTATTACATAATCCTTCCCCTTCTTTGTTCCCCACCCCCTCATTACATAACCCCTCCCCTTCTCCCTCTTCCCCACCTTTCTCATTACATGATCCCTCCCCTTCTCCCTCTTCCCCGCCTTCCTCATTACATAATCCCTCCCCTTCTCTATCTTCCCCACCCTCTTCATTACATAACCCCTCCCCCTCTCTCTTCTCTACCCTCCTCATTACATAACCCCTCCCCCTCTCTCTTCCCTGCCCTCCTCATTACATAACCCTTCCCCCTCTCTCCTCCCTGTCTGTTACCTGTTGGCAGATGGCTCCAGTCATGGTGACGGGGAAGAGTCGCACGGTGCCTCTCCCCAGATTCTCCCTCTTCCTCTGCTGGCTGAACAGCCTCAGCTCCCTCTTCTCATCCTCATCCAGAGAGTTACAGTACTGAGGCTGTGAGAGGGGGACACACACATGCCTGTTGTGATACCATCAGTGACAGCGTGTGTGTGCGCATCCCTGCATGTGACTGTGTGAGTGTGAGTGTGAGTGAGTGTGAGTGAGTGTGAGTGAGTGGGTGGGTGAGTGTGAGTGTGAGTGAGAGAGTGAGAGAGTGAGAGAGTGAGTGAGTGAGTGAGTGAGTGAGTGAGTGAGTGAGTGAGTGAGTGTGTATGTATCCTTGCATGTGAATACCGCTTAGACTGTGTGTACGTAATGGCTGTGAGCAGGGGGAATCCTACCTCACTGTCGTGGGCTGGCAGCTGGTGTAGGAGCTGTTTAATGCGATGTCTTTCTCCAGGGCTGTTCACGTAAGGCACTTTGTCCTCTGGAATACAGCTGAAATACTGGTATACCTGCACACAGAAGGAGAGAGTGAGACACAAAAGTGCAGTGTGTGTGTGTGTGTGTATGTGTGTGTGGTGTGTGTGGTGTGTGTGGTGTGTGTGGTGTGTGTGTTGTGTGTGTTGTGTGTGTTGTGTGTGTGTGTGTGTGTGTGTATGTGTGTGTGTGTGTGTGTGTATGTGTGTGTGTATGGTGTATGTGTGTGTGTGTGAGGTGTGTGTGTGTGTGGGGGGGGGGGGGGGGGGGGTTGGTGGGTGATGCATGGGAAAGTAGGCCATTAAACTATCGGTGATTGTACCCTCTCATTAACACAGCAGATGTAAAGCGGTAGTGTGGTCTGCTTTTATCCCACATGCGTCTGTGTTTGTTCATGTGTGTGAGAGATATAGTGAGAAAGGAATGGGAAAAGAAGAGAAAGCAAGACCAAAAGGAACAGAGACACAAAACTGTGTGTGTGTGTATTTGTGAGAAACAGAGAGAAGTGGAGAGAGAGGGAGAGAGAGCGAGAGAGAGAGAGAGAGAGAGAGAGAGAGAGAGGGAGAGAGAGAGAGAGAGAGAGAGAGAGAGAGAGACAGAAACGGAGAGGGGGAAGGTAATCTTACACCTTCCCAATGCACAAAAGCCCTGTCTGCACAATACACTCCGCAGAATAAGGCTAGTCACACCAAACAGTATAGAGCAACCGTTTAGCCAATCAAATGCTGGCCAGATAAAATATTAATGCCTACACTCCATTAAGAAGGTGCTAGCTTACTGCTAAGTGACTCTGATTAAATAAGGGGAAAGTCTCCTTATGTCTTTTAATGGCAACTTGGTCTACTATACTGACAGCGCGTCAAAAAAGGTGATACCAAATTTCAGTGCTTTGTTAAGTGTCCTAGTAAAAAAGCAGATTTTTCCAGTTTTCTGGTAGCTGTGGTGTGTGTGTGTGCTGGTGTTCTGCAGGTTTGCGGTGCTTTGTGTGTGCGTGTTTGTCTTTCACTGTTTGCCCCTTAGCCCTTCTGGTGCTTCCTGTATCTGACCGAAGAGGAGGGGCCGACCACAGTGCCACATCCTTTATTTCTGATTGGCTGTCCCCCCCTGTTTCCTGCCCGGGGGGCGGGGCTCGGCTCTGACCTGCTCGGGTTTGAGTCCGGGCGGGACCCAGGCGTACTCCTCGGAGGCGCAGCCCGAGTCGTCGTCGGAGATGGAGTGCCTCTGGAAGTCGGACACCAGCTTCATCATCATCCTCTCCAGCTGCCCCGGCACAGAGCGCATCACGTGGTCCTCGCGCACACACTTGCAGTGGACGCAGATCTTCCTGCAGGGGCAGGAGGAGAGGAAAGGGTTAACACGCATCTGCTCGGCAGATAAAGAATGACAGAGCAGGAGAGAGGGATTCAGATTTAGGAGAGTCGAAAGAGATTAACACAGCTGTGGTCAATGCAGTGCATTCTTTTTAAACAGAGAGAGAGAGAGAGAGAGAGGGAGAGAGAAAGAGGTCAGGCATCTGTGTGCCACAGGCTAAAGATAGACAGCTTTGGTTCAATTTATAAGCGAGAAACAAAGGTTAAAGCAGCAATCTGTCAACAATGGGGCAACTGAGAGCCTGGAGGTACACAGCCAGCACACAGATGCAGCTGTTTATGCAGCGGCATGCTGCATGCGCACGCGCGCGCACACACACACACACACACACACTCCCACTCCCACACACACCCCCACTCCCACACATACACTCCCGGGCATGCACATACGCACACACACACGCACGCACACACACACACACTCCTGCATGTGCACATACACATACAGTCCCACATGCACAGCCGAACAGCTGCAACTGTGTGCAGCTCCACAGTACGGAATGGGAACCAGGAGCCATTCAGTGCATTCCAGCAGGACACTTACTCCTTTCTGCACCATCTACCAGCTACCAAGTGACAGCAGAGTACTGGGGTGAGGAGCAATGTAGCATCTCAGAAAAATGGTGCCTGTCTAGTCAATATGCAGACAAACAGTAACATAACACAAAAAACTGAATGATTACTAAAGTGCATGGTTGCCCTCCTTGTTTTAAAAAAAGTATACAGTTTAGACCCACTTAAACTAACACAACAGTGACAGCAACCCTTCTGAGTCACTTTGGAATGTACTCTAACACGTGATTATGGCTTTGGAACATTTGACCTGATTCTGGTCATCACACAGCATCGACTGATGACCCCGTAAAAAAACCTATTTATTCTATGCATCTCACTCCATCACATCAGGACCATTTGCATTTTCAGTTTTCTGTGACAGCCCTGTTAAAATTGTTTTAATAATTTCATATTCCTGTATTAATCAGTCCCTCCGCGCAGCGGATGGCCTAATCCATTTAAAATCATTTGGTTTGCAATTAAGCCGTTTTACTCGTTTCGGAGAAGCTGGAGCATTGAAATGCAGAGTGCTGCTTTGTGTATGTGAGCTGGATTCGTTTGCGTTTCGTTTTGTGGACGGGTCTAAATTTCATTTACATAAATTTAAATTTAGAGAAAAATCGTGTAAAACACATGAGTCACAAACAGGACCCACCCGCACCAGACTCTGCAGGGCGAGCCATGGTGTTGAACAGGGTTCACTTCAAACATCAGGTTTTACAATCGGGTGAAAGCGCCAAAAGAAATACACCATTCAGTGCACTGCAAGTGAGCACCAATTATTTCTCCTTAACAAGACATTAAAAAATGTCATTGTAACCCCCGGCGCTGTGACCTGCTTAGAGTCGCAGGCTTCTTAATCACGCTACCTTGTGTTTTCTGTGAAGTCGCCAGTTAAGTGCTGCGGAGTGTGAGAGTAATTGCTCCTGTCAGTGTCTCTGGTCTCTGCACAGGTCAGAGAGACTGCTAACCCCCCCCCCACCCACCGCCCTGCTACGCCGCTGCACTGTGCTCTGTCCAACTGCGTAATAATCACTCAGTGGGGTATTTGTGGCCTAAGGCCCTGCACTGAGGCACAGATGGGGACAAAGCAGCTTTGCTTGGACTTTCCATCCCCTTTGGACAGCAATCCCTTCTTGTGTATAAAACCCACATTCTTTCCTCCCACTGTCTTCCTCAGTCCCAGACAAATAACTCAGCAGAAGCAGCTCCCAGAAGCTCCCATTGATATACAGACCCAAGAGCGCTGTGCACAGACAAGGCATTACATTGTGATCTGCAGATTACTTTCACTGCGGAGAAAGCTGCAGCATTCCTGTGATTAGCATTTTCCCGTGCTCTCACAACACAGCAAGAAAAAAAAAAAAAAAAAAAAAAAAAGTGTCACCTTTCTACCTCTCACATGAACAAGGACACAGACTCACGATTTCGTAAGGAACGTGTTCGTGCACATACGCAAGCGAGCACACACACGTCGCCTCGCTTTCACAGATCCTTAAAACTCCAAGAAGCAGCCCTAGGATGAGCGATGACAAACACACCAGGTCATGTCAGGTTAAGCTACAGCGGCCAAACTCTGCTGCTGCTTCCTACAATCTGGCCTCACCGGAATCCTCTACCGCGGCGTTTTGGCACAGATGGCCTGACAGCCGGCCGCGCTGAAACCTGCGTGCTGGAACCAAGGTGGGAGCTGACAGGGAACCCTCCATGTGACACTGTTCTGTAAACCTACAGGACAAGCATGTTCCTCTACGTCACAATAGCCCCCATAGCAACTCTACACACAACTGCTTCAGAAGCTCTCTGAAATTCCACACAAAGAATTCCAAACTGGCTCTGGCTTAATGTCCATGAACACTAGTACTATGAAGGCAATGAAGATTAAGAAGGGTGTCCCATACCATCAAGGCTACTGACATCATACAGTGTAAGTTATATGGACAGCTACAGCCATCTACCCGTGATACTGAGCGACAAAGCAAGGAGGATGAGAGGCACAGACAATAAGAAAACACAACAACACAGACAGAGGGAAAGAGAGAGAGAGAGCAAACGACTTTTACAAAGCTGTCGAAGAGCATGAGTAAAGAGGAAAATGACTAAAAGAAATCAGTTTAAAAAACAGGAAACCACAAAAAAGATCCTTACATACTAAAACATTTAAAACATAAATACAAGATTCCCCTTCAGCAGTGAAATCAGACTGCTCCATTTACTTGCCTCTCCTGTTTGAATTATTTAGTTTATAAGCAACACACTCAAATTTCAATATGAACACCAAATATTTTCATATTTATATCATATTTAGGTATCTCGTGTATCTTGGTAAGCCCTCTGAGACATACAGATGGACTGCTTCACTTTGCCAAGAAAGAAGAAACTCAATATGCAATTATTGTTCAATTTGTTACACTTCCCTCCAAAAGAAGAGCTGAGGCAAATAAGAGGGAAACATACGTTCACCTCAGAAATCTGAGAGAGATGGGGGGGGGGGGGGGGGGGTGAGAGGGAGGAATGGGATTATAGTCTGGGTCTGCTGAAATTAGGTTAAACACGGTAATGACTCCTGACAGCTCAGCTCCTGATTAGGCCTCCTACCATGTCCAATGGCAGAAGGTCCAGCAGGAGGCAGGGACTGAACCCAGTCTGATGGAGAACAGAGAGGAGGTGCTCGAAGATCTCCTTCTTTTCCCCTGGCACTCTCTAACTCTTCCTCTATCAGCTCTCTGCTGCCCTTCAGCTCCCCTGTCTCTCATTCATTTATGTTTCTGATGTGATTAGCCTGGGCGCGTTACCCAGACTCTTGCTCTCAGCTAGAAAAACAAAGCTACTCAAAGCCAAATTAGTCACTGTCTGGAACGTTCTCAAAACGTCACTCAGACGGCTTAACTGAGGTATTCCGATTTCGGAACATCCTACGAGAGAGAGAGAGTAAGCGCGTTTTAGTTTCCGAGAGACGTGACGTTGCCTCCGCGGGTTCTGGGTTTGATGCTGAGAGAAAAGACCATGCAGTGACCTGCATTCACTCCTCTCTTCCACTCCTGGAGTCACCCAAACTCATCCACCCTCCATGAGATCCCTGAGGTGCATTAAGATCCTGATTATTTTCATCAACCTCCATGTTTCCAAATCCATCCATGTGCCAAGCTCAAATTAAACCTACCACTCATCAATCTCAATAAAGCATGGGTAACGCTATGATCTCATTGCCATCTCATCACAAACTTTCCATCTGCTATACAGCAAACAGCACACATTTGAAGTGAAAATAAGCATACTTTTTCTGCTGTGCAGTACTATAACAGCTGCCACAGGGTAAACTTACAGAGCACAAAGGTCAACGGACCACAAAACAAGTCTACACAAGGAAGGCGTGCGGTTTATCAAACGGATGCTGAAGATGTCTTGGGTTTTTAAGTTAAATCAATAGCTCCTGACCCAATCAAATTACAGCCCTGCACCATCTGTACTGTGCACCACTGACAGAGGTGTTGTGATTGGGTTTGGGGTCAGATTAGATGAAAACGCATTGACTCCAACCTACTAACTGCTAATTACACACACATTAGTTCTGAGACTGGGAGCTCTTTTCCTTAAACAGTGGTTTCTCCCACACCTCAGACTGACAAAGAGGATTCCTCCTTTAGGCTCTTGCCTCTTGATTTTTCCCTAGTAGGAGAGCAGCCACTAGTGCTGTATCTACAGTTTGTAAAACATGATAAAATCCAGACCACCACAATAAAGGATTAAGTGCAGTTGGCCTGCTGTTTCAGAGATGCCTGGTGTGTGGAAAAGCTCAGTTCTGGAGTCAGTTGATTTATATTGTTCATATAAGTTTTTTTTCTGTTTCTCACATTTGTTACTGAATCAGTAAATTTCAAGACAATCTGCACTGTCACCTAAATATACTGAAGACCAGACAAAAACCCACACATTTCTCAAATAGATTCATTATAGCAGATTAAACATAATAACATCTCTACACACTGGGGACAGACCTGCAGAAAAAATATGTTCAGTCTTATTCCTCCAACAGGAAGCAAATCATTTCATGACAACACATTCAAAGCAAACACAACCATAAAGAGATTAACTATTAATGTCTCTGTTGCGGGAGACAGCATGACTGCATGACTACTCTCACTGGCCCTGCTCACTAACCGTGCATGAAACCTGGAGATTCCAGTTCAACACAGAGCTATGCCAACCAGTAAGAGTGAGGAACTCTACTGAAATACCACATACTGTAATCAGCATCCTCATGACACTTAGAGAGAAAAGAAGGAACATTTCAAGATGTTTACCTTTTCTCAAAGTCGCATGGTAATCCATACTGCTTTTCAAACATCATCAGAGCTCCCAAAAAAAGAAACCCTTCAAATGGAGCCTGGCTGTTTTGTTCTCCTCTGAGGGACTGAGTCACCTGGGCATATCTGTGAGGGAGTGCCTAGGTGCTGTGACAGCCCTTGCTGTGGAGAGATGCTCAGTGTGTCTGTGAGAGACTGACTCTGTGCATCAGTATACAGCAGGATCTTACCCTCCACCTCTCTCTCACACTCTCCTTCCCTCCAACTGGCACTGAGGGACTGAACAATGGACAAACACTACCACCTGCCCCTCCCACACCCACTCACACACTTACAATAGAGCAGCAGCAAAACTAACAGAGAAAAAAAAAACACACACACACACACACACACACACACACACACACAATCAAACCTGTCACTCAGGGACCTTTCATTCAAGTCATCTGTGCCACTACAGGTTGCTCCTAGTATGCAGATATAGCGCATTATTCCTCAACTTCAAAACCCGCAGATTCAAGTCTCTGCTCTCTCACTCTCTCACTCTCTCACTCTTTCACTCTTTCACTCTTTCACTCTTTCACTCTTTCACTCTCTCACTCTCTCACTCTCTCACATACACAAAGCTATGCAGCCTGTTCTGTGCCGTTTCATATTCACAAACTGTCATGCAGGTCATCAACATATAAGTGAAACGTAGCCCCCTATAATTGCTATCCATTTACTCAAAAGCTTCATCCAAGCTGACTTGCACAGCTTTTTTTTTTTAAAAAAAAAAACATATTATCGATTTATACCACTAAACACGTCATTCAGGCAGGTTACGTTCCTAGCTCCAGGGGACAGTGGCAGTGCTTGGAAGTTAAGCCAGTAACTTCCAGCTCACTGGACCAGGGCCTCTTAAGCATCAATCCCCACTGTCCCCTGTACTGAGTACAGGACAACAGAGGACAGAGGAGATCAGGGTGTGAGTGTGACTGTTCTGTCCATGCATGGCATTGTGGGGTTTTTCTCAGTGCCACTATACTCGACCTCCTTGTCCATCACTTTTCAGTGACCTGTCAATCAAGACACACACATAAAGAGCACATTGTTACGGGGTCTTACAGCTCTCCATGCCTGTCAATCTCTCCTTTCTCACCCTTTATCCATCGCTTTTCCTTTCTTCAACTACCTCACACCTCTTTTTTCCCCTGTTCATCTTTTCCTCTAAGAGTGTGGCTCTGCTGGTGACCCTCCCTCTCTCCGTCCATCCACCCACCCATCTCTGGGGCAGATGGGTGCAGTGCTGTCAGTCATTAAAGGGTGATTGAGAATTAAATGAGCAATGATATAGTTTCCCTCTCTGCCCTTCCTTTTCCCAGTGCCCCCTCTCCCCAAGGCTGAGCTTGAACCTCTCCTCCTCATTCTCTGCTGGGAAGGCTGAAATATCAAAAAAAACAATCAGTCTAAAACAAAGTATTTACGATTCTGACAGTTCAATAAAGTTAAGATGATACAACATTTACCTTATGCATTATGTCTAGTAGCTGAGCTTATTTTTTCTCCTTCCTTTCATTCTCTCGGGAATGGTATAATTTCTAGATTTTCATCATGTGACTCACAGAATCTTAGCCAGGAGGTAAGTCCCTGCCCTCCACCAATCATCTTATAGAAATGTCCAGAGAAGCCATTTGCAGTGGATTTTATGCAAATGTTTTATGACTGTCCTACATGAGTAACTTTCAAATCCCTTCCATAGCATGAATACAAATTTAATTAGAAGTGTCTGCAATTTAGGGCTTGGCTTTAATAATTAAATCCCAAAGTCTAACCAAACCCTTTTTATTATTTTTTTCCCCCGAATGGGCAATTGATCATTTCTGTCACAGTTAAAAGGAGAGCAGCATTTTGGCTCAGATTAGACTCCTCTCTAAAGCAGATGGGTCCTCTCCTGAGGGGTGCGGCTGCATTTGGGGAGTGCCCTCGCCGGCTTCACCCATCCTAATTGGGCCAGTGACTCGGGGCCCCGGGTCTGTGTTCCGGGGACCTGTGGGTCAGGGATAACCCAATCCCCTCCGCATGGCAGCGAGATCAGCTGCACGGGGGCGGACCTACACCCCTCCGCTCTGCACCGCGCCGCTTCCCCTGCCTCTTTATTGGACAAGATTGATGACCACGCCGCCTGTTTTCCGCTGGTTAGCTGCCTGGCTGGCTTAGCCCGGGTCTCTTAAGTGCGCGTATGGAGGAGCAGGTGTTACACACACTTACAGCCCTCCGTTTCTGCGTTTCTGTTTTTTTCCCCCTATGTGTTGTTCCCTAAAAGACAAGTTCAGGCTTGCAGTGTCTTGAATTAAAAGGGTTATTCAGTTACTAACTTCCTTAAATCATTACAGAATGTGCATTTGAAAAGTGCTGAGCTACGCTTAACTCGGTATTTCACAACACAGCCAAACCTGTCAACTTTGATGTGAATTCTGAAGTACGATGAAAATTAATTACATCTTTAGGCACTGGCCATCAACACTCATCTCATTTTAGCATTTTTAATTTTCCCAGGTAAATGTTTGTTGGGCATCACCCGAGCAGGATTTATCTGCTGCTGTGCCCTGCAGGAGGTGTCGCATCTGAAACAATCACAGCCACCGGCAATGCAGATATACATCTGACTTCATGGGTAGATGGCTGTAGCTGTCTATATAACTTACACTGTATGATGTCAGTAGCTTTGATGGTATGGGACACCCTTCTTAATCTTCATTGCCTTCATAATACTAGTGTTCATGGACATTAAGCCAGAGTCATTTTGGAATTCTTTGTGTGGAATTTCAGAGAGTTCCAGCAGCAGTCCGAGTTGCTATGGGGTCTATTGTGATGTAAGCTGCAGGGTCGTGGCTGCGTGGGCCCCTAACTGTGGCAATGAACAGCATCACTGTGGTTAGCAAGCAGTCACATTTCATATGTGAGAGGTTAACGGTCAAAAAAAAAACGATGCATTTTGATGGGGATGGCATTCACCCATCAGTCCCAGTATCTGTGATTACCCCTCTACTCTACTGTTGCTGTACACAAAGGCTGTGTGTGACCAGTATTTTCTTTTTGATATTGGAATATGACATCCTGCTGAACACAGGTGTCTGCCCAAGTCAGGACAATCCCCCAGACTTCATATGTTGTCATAGGCTCAGGATTTTCAGAAAGACACAGTCTACCTCTAGTCACCTGCTGTGATTAGAAGTGGTAGCGTGCTCATTTATCTCTTAATGCCTCTCTCCCGTTGGCTGCACTGTGGCGACTCTTCCCACGGCTCAGCTGAAAGAACCCCAGCACCGGTAAGACCGGTGGCCTGCTATTAGGGTGAGCAAGGAAAAAAAAAATGTAACAACCCTGAAGACAATCCGTCTGACTAATTCTATGGTGAACAAGGGGTGGAATTCTCTCAGAAACAGCACAGAGATGCTTCTCTCCCATAATTCTCCTTGCTCCATCTTAGTTCTGCATAAATTCCATTGCATACTTGCATTTGAAATGATTGTTGGAAGACTGGTATTCTTAACAACATTCTTCTTAAGAACATTCCAATCTTCAACGAACCAGGAACGGAAGCTTGAGCTACCCAGCCCTGCAGGCAGATGTGTATTATTGGACAGTCAGCCTGAAGAAAACCCATCCTATTTCAGTTTGGCCTCGTTCATCATAACGGCTCAGCCTCCGGCTACTGGTTACCAGTAATAGGGTGACCTTTCTGAGCTACGGTCCCAGAATGCTGATGGGGAAGCCTGTTCCACATGCAGCTTTCTCTGAGCTTTGCTATCATCAGCGGCCAGGTGGTTACTACTGTGATGCCAGCAGAACATCACTCAAAGGCTACATCTGCTCATGGACCGAGGGAGGATTGTACTGAATAAAAATGCTGGCCACGGCTCCAGGGATACGAACTCACACCCGCGCGTGCACGCGCACACACATGGGCACACAGGCGCACACACACACACACACACACACACACACACACTCAACCCACTGCTGCTGGAATTGCTTACATCTTACATCATATTTATCCGCCCAAAAGCTCCCATGAGACATCTCCTATTCTTTGCTGCAGCTAAGAAAAAATATGTCATTCAAAAATCTGGGCTAACCATGACCAGAACAATGTATCTGACAACATGATTAATTTACAGCTGGATATATCTGTATAACATTATGTCACAACTATAATCAGAATATAATGAAAACACAACAGCTTAATATTCTGGCATCCTTCCCGCAACCTGTTTTCAGTCAATATTTATGGATCAGAGCAAACAGCAATCAGCAGAATGCAAAAAAAAAAAAAAAGATTTAAAAAATGAATGAACTTGATTCCAAGCTCTACTTTCAAAGTATGTATCTAGGGCTTTCACATGCATTTGAATCAAGATTATGCAAAGCGCATATCTTTATTCAGCCAGTGCCCTTTGCATTGCTTCCTTTTTCCTGGTAAAAGAAGATCTTCAAAAATATAGCATAAGTCTGTTTTTCTAGAGGCTTCCGTGGTGCTGAATCACACTGCTCTGTTACATAATCACCACACAGAGATGAAAGCAGGGATTGGCAGTAAAGTCCTCACAAACTCCCATGATACCCTTGTTTGAATATATTAGATGTTACAGGAAATTAAATGAAGAAAATTGGAAGCCCACGAAACCCCAGTGGGATTTCTCTTTCTTAAAACCATGCCTTCTCTGATGCAGAGCTTGGTGTTCCATACGTATACAGAACCTGTCTTTATGTGAATGCCAGCACATACAACACATAATCACTCACATGCACAAAGACTACCTGGATGACTGTGCATGTTTGTGTATGTGCATGTGTGTCTGAGATCATGTGTGTGTGTGTGTGTGTGTGTGTGTGAGAGAGAGAGAGAGAGAGAGAGAGAGATGCAAGGGGAGGGGTTGAAAATGATATGGAATTGGGAGGGTTTAATTTGATTAATTCCCACAACCTCTAACATCTTGGGCATTCCCCCTTCATCTGCTGCTATTTTCAGGTTGACTTTCTTATGGATTAAATGGAAATGACTATATTTAATGCAGCCAAATCTCATGCAAAATCCTAGCTGGGTACCACAGACCAGAAACAAAAATGTCAAAAGGGACACATTGAATTTTCAAAATAATAAAGACATATGCACATACACTATAAACACACACACACACACACACATACACATACACACACACACACACACACACAGGTGACACTGTTCAGTAAACAGACAAGAAAAAGCATAAAAATCACAAAGAACGCAGTTCTCCACAAGTCTACACTCTCAGTTTAAGCATCCTTTCTCTTTTCTTTCTTTCACACCAAATTAACATTCAGCCTCACTGCTGTCCTTTGAAGATCTTTCGTACTGTGTAAATAAAGGGCAAATAATGCACCGTGGGTCACCATAATCTAAATGAAACCACTGTGTTTCCAGTTTCCATGGATTGAGAGAACACAAGGATTAACATGATTTATAAGGCATACCAAATAATCAACAAGGATCCCAGACCCAGATCAAGTCTTACACAGTGTGTCATACAGCACAGATTAAACTCCAGTCTAGTTTGTTGTTGTTGCGTTACAATTGTTTATAAAAATGAAATGTGCATAGTTTTTTTTTTGCAGAAGAGGCTTAGCAGAGGAATCAGCTTGTCAATGTCTGCTGTTTCTTCAGAAAGTGGTGACCTTACATAAGATGAAAAGTAGATATTTCTCAGAACAGTAAACAGAAAACAGAAAACAACTGACAGCATTGTCAGTTACTTAAAAAATGGCTGCAGCACATTAAAGGCAACTCAATGTTTCTTGAGGTCACATATAATAATAATAATGATAACAATAATGATATTATTATTATTATTAATAATAATAATAATAATAATAATGAAAGTGAGATTACTGCAAGAAAATTTAAGATAACTACAAGTTAAAACAAGCACCTTAGCTTGGACAGGTAATTTCCTTGTTTGTGTTCAGGCCCACCCAGGTGTGTGTGGATACGTAAACCTGACTCTAGGTAACCATATCTACAGGCCTGTGTTGTAATACAGGAGCTCTGTGCCTGGAATGCGACACTGCAGGTAACGCTAATGCTAACGCTAACGCTAACAGGACGGGGGCTGTACCTCCAGCCGTGCATGCGGAAGCCAGGGCATTGATCTCCACAGCGGTTACAGGGCTGTCCCCGGTCTGGGTCCTCATCCTCCCCCTGCAGAAACAACACGCTGTCAGTCCACCAATCAGCACCCAGGTTACAGAGGCAGCAAGAGGTACAATAACGATGATAAGACTAGCTAACTCAACAATCACCCAGTTGCAGAGTCAACCACTAGATTAATCAACATATTTCAGTTACATCCCCTTGATGCAGAATAACCACTGCAGTTAGGATTATAAAATAAAATGCAAAGGTCATGCAGTGTTTTTAACAGAAGATACTATTTTAAAGTCATAAACAGAAAAAGAACGTGAATAAGCCAGTGCCATCCTAAATGTAATACAACACTCGGGAACAATGGGAACAATATAATAGTTGGGGAATATAACAAACAAAAAATTTGCCAGAAACATTATTGATTTTCTAATAAAAAAAAAATACAAAATGTGTATTTTAATCTTTTACATTCTCTAAGTATATTTCAGTCATTTTCTATTCCCAAAGTATAACCTGACATTCCAAAGTCTGGAACATCTTGAGACTAAATATTTACAGTATTTCTGTGCACTGCAGAAGAAATAATTACACTGCCGATAGGAAACTCCTCTGCAGCATGAGAGGAAAACCATGCACTTCAATGTACACAACGTGATGTTTGTGTTTTAAAGACTGTGTGCCTTTTCACCACAATCAAAAGTCAGTGTGCGATAATCCAGATGAGCAGAAATCCCCCAGATGCAGCTAAATGCAGTGCAAACGCTCTCTGGGTAAAACGCCTAAAAAGGCACGCCTGCAAAGCCCTGCACGTTTGCACATGCGTCCGCACAGGAGATGCTGCGCGACTCTGCGCCCGCTCGCATGCGCCCATCTGCGCCTCGGCGTTTGCGAGCGCCGCACGCGTGTCTGCGAGCCGCCGGAGAGGGATTAGCGCCAATCGAGCGCAGGCTAATGACCTGCGTCAACAGTCACAGGCCGCGGCCGTCCCCAGTCCCTGTGAAAAGGGGGGGGGGGGCTCCCGGTCTGTCAGCTGTCCCATGCGTGATCGGGGTGTTGTTCTCTCCTCCGCTGTATGAGGGGTGCGGGGAACGGGGGGCGTGGGGGGGGGGGGGGTGGGGGTTGGACCAGACGGCAGCTCCATTACTCATCTTAGCGCAGAGAGGGATTAGATGCTAAGTGCTGCTGGTGTCAGAGGTGAAGCAGCCGTAAACCCTCCGATGTAAGGAGCAGCACAGCCTGCTGCCCAGACTGCTCAGCTCCCGCTGGTCCCGCTGCTCCGCAGTGCCCTACTACACACTGCACCATACAGAGCCTTCAAACCTCCACTCAGAAAGGTCCTCTGCTTGGGGGTACTTACTGCTAAGCACGGCTGGAAGCTGAGCTGAAATGGGAGAGGATCTGGAGCTTGAAAAGATGGGCATTCTCAGGTTTTCAGTCAGAGTGAGTGAGAATGCCCTCTTAAAATCTGACTTCAGAGAACACAGGATAAGGAAGGCAAACTGTGGCAGTTAAGAAGTTCTGCTTGAGACACCTGCCAGCTCTTTATCCACTCCAAACAGATTAAAAGTCATGTGCTTCCACTGACGGTCACACTGCTTCAACATCTCTGCAGACCGTCTGGCATTTATTTATGTTAAAGGAAAGAATCGTGGGTATGAATGCCAGGTTATCACAGAGGCACTATGACCCAACTCTGGTTTACAGCACTGACTGGAAAAAAAAAAATAGACGGTCCTGTAAGAGAAAGGCTTATATATGTTTTAATAGACATATTCACAGATAGTCCTTGTAGATTTAGACTGTATATGTGCTGGTTCAGGTCCATGAAATAAATAAACAGGAAGATTCAAGAAGACTGCTTCCTTTAAACAAATAAACGAGTGCTGACTTGCTCCAATAGGCAACCCCAGTAAAAAACATGAGCCAACACCACCCACACTCCCTAACCCATCCTCTTTTACAAATAATTCAACCTTTTTTATAAAAACCTATCCAGGCAACTGTGGACCATCCTAAATACTACTAAATTATAGCACAGATTTAACACAATGACTTGTTTCTATTAAGTGTACTTAACATTACATTACACTGTTTTCATTTACATTACATTATTTTCATTTAGAAGACATTCTTATCTAGAACAACTGACATAGGTTGCAATTTTTTCTTACATGTTATCCATTTATATAGCTGGATATTTACTGAGGCAATTCTGGGTTAAGTACCAAGTGTACAGCAGCTGTGCCCCAGCAGGGAATCAAACCGGCAATCTTTCAGTTAAAAGACCCACTCCTTACCACTGTGCTACACCTCCGCCCAACACTTATACTTTAAAACAGTGAACAGCTCAGAGTAACTTCAGCTTGAGCATACACAGGCAATCAGTTACTGGTAGAAAGAATATACATTGATCCTTGTGTTACAGAACACTTCTATGCTAAATCACACCATCTCCTGCTTGATACCATGTAAGGTAACAATTACCATATGTCTAACTATAAAAATCTGCAATTATATGGGGCACCTCCCTGAGCGTATCCATGCCTCTGGCAGCCAGACCCACCCTCCCGTTACTACTTTAAGTACCCTGTGCAACTATAAATACAATTCATCTACATTAATTACACAGCAGGGGCACAGAAAAATGCAACCATGTGTTTGTAAATGTTTTGTTTAGTTAGCCTCCATGATTCTGTGATCATGAAATATGCCTACAATGCAATACTGTGCAAAATACCGAAAAGGCTTAACAACAGACAGAGAATAACATGCTTTAGATCACCCTCTCCAATTTTCTCGAAAGTCGATGCCTTTATTTGAACTGTTGAGGTAACCCACCCCAGCAACATTTCCTTTGTGTACTAAATCATTTTTGCACAATGATTGATTGTTTTGCCATGCTAACCATCCCAGGCAACCAGGCCTTTTTCTCCTATAATGAAACCAAATGTCACTTAGGCACTGCCTGAAAGATGCCTCCTCAGTTCCATGGTAACTCCTTTTCAGTATTCTGTGTTAGCTTGAAATGTAGCTCTTGCTCGGTCTGAAACAACACAGATCCATCAATCATTTCGGCTATTACATTTTATAAGCAAACAGCCAACTAAATGTCCATCCCAGAAAAAAAATAAATAAAAAATATATATATATATATCCCAGAGGAAATTATATTGTAAAGAAGAGGTAGCTGATGGGCATAAACTGAATTAGTCATTGCAGTAGTACAATACTGTCTTGCAGCAAACCAGAAATATCAGCTGTGCTTTATGAGTTGTGCGAGGCACAGCTTGAGAAAACTGATGTGCCAACAAGCAAGCCACTTCACTTGAGAAAAAAGACAGAGCTCTGATGACGACCTACATAACTATATCTTGTAAGTTACTTCAGGTTGTTATATGCAGCAAAATTATGAATTTCTACCTCAAGTGATAAACTTGAACTAAACATATGAACTCTGATTTTAATACAGACAGAATCTGTGCTACAATTTAATTTGTTTTCATTTATCAGACGCTCTTATTAACAGCAATTTACTGGGCAATCATGACCTAAGGTGCCCACCATAAGAACAAAAGGAACAACATACAGAACAGCTATTAACACATTACTGATTAAGTATTGAGATAAATAGGTGTGCTATCACACAACAGTTACTGTTTTAGGATACACATTCTGTTTCTCAAATTATAGAAGCAACAACATCTTATTTCATGGCACAGTCACAGATACTGCCTAACAATTACCTATAAGAGTAACATTATCTTACATCACACTTACAAAAAGCCTACCCATATAGCATCCAGCAATGACCTATATTGAGTAACACTACACTGTGTCAAACCTGACTTTGGCCAAGTTGATTGGGTGATCCAGTATCTTGTGTAGGATATACCCAGGTTCTGGGAACTGAGTCTAAGCAGATGAGTTTTTAGCAGGCACCTGATTGTGAATGAATGTGCAATTCCAAGCTTTTCATTAAACTGAGCTTTGAACAGTCTCATTACAGTATCTACAATATTACTCTATTCCAGAGCAAATTTACATAGGTGACATTTTTTACATGTTATTCATACAGCTGGATGTTTCCTGAGGCAATTCTGGGTTAAGTACCCTGCCCAAAGGTAGAGCAGCAGTGCCCCAGTAGGCAATCAAACCAGCAACCTCTCAGTTACAAGCCCTGCTCCTAACTACTACGCCATGCTGCCACTCCACATTGCATTAGACAGCTCAGAAACCCACATGCACTTCAGGGCACCTGGTGGCAGAAACCAATAAACTGGCTTCATTATGAAGGGCTGGCTGAGGTCCTCATGCAGGGTCCCTGGAGATTATATCTGAACATATTATCCATACAGCTGGACATGCACAGCTTTAGGGAAAGTAGCATGCTCACAGACACAGCAGGTCACCTGGGAGCTGAACATGTTGCTGTCTGGCCAGGAGCCCATCCCCATGACCACCCCCACTGCTGCTATGTGGTGCTTATTGCACAAAAACAAAACCAAAACACAGCAGGGCCCAAAGGAACACGTTCGGTATCGGTGCAACCTGCTGGTATTTCCACAACACAAGCCACAGAGACCTTTCAACACCGGCGTTAGGAAACTGCCAGTAAATGATAATTAGCGTGACCGAGGTGCGGGACACTGCCCACCTGCCACATGTGATGTATCAGGTTTTGTTCTACTAAACCAAAAACTGACTGTAGCACATTGGCCAAGGGCTGGTAAGGATCCGCACAGACAGCAGATACAGAAAACTCTGCAATGCTTTTAATTTCAGAAAGTAGCAAAAATTCCAGTGCAGTACATCTACAGTGACAACTAGCCAAACACAAAAAGAAAAAACAGGACAAAGACAACAAAAAAAAAAAAAACAAACAACAAAAACTCCGCGACAAGGGGTATGGCCGCAGGTGGAAACAGTGACACTCACCATCCTGAGTCATACACCGGTGGCGTGCTGTGTCCAAGCGTCAGTGCGTTAGAATCCTAAAATGTGTCTAAACGCCTGGTTGATTGTCTGCCAGCTCCGTGACCGAGACTGAAGCTGAACCTGGCACTGTGCTAAATCTGAGACCGAAAACTGTCTTTGTGTGGAATATATCTAGCGGTCTGACTCCAGAAGCAAGACAACCGCTGATAGTATTTACCCAGGCTGTAAATCAGCCCGGATGGGCCTGTTCCCACAAGCAGGCGCGACTCAAACAGACACCTTGAGAAATTACTGTTGTCATTCGCAGCGCAAATTGCATGTTGTCGGACCGGAATGAGACCGAACCCAGAAGTCATGTATACCACCAGAAACTCAGAAAATGTTTTCTAACCAGATCAAAAATGCAAATGCTCTATTTTGAAATGAATTCATTCTCCTAATTTAAACTGAGGAAAACAAACATAGAGCACAGAAACCGGTGCTTGTTGTACTCGATTTTAAAATATATCCCGCATGCGGATAAGGAATGTGGCACACGCAATTCTGTTGCTCTGTAGAAGGGCTCCATCCTGCAGTAAAGATGAGCTGTGTGCCCCCTTCGCTTTTTAAAGACATTAGGAAGGAAATAAGCAGTGGAAATGTGCTGCACCCTTCCTTCTCTCTTGCTCTCGCTCTCGCTCTCCCTCTCGCTCCCTCCCTTTCTGCCTTGACCTTCCTCTCCCTCCGCTTTTCAGCTCTCCCTCTTTCAGAGGCCCAAATAGTGCTGAGTCAGCACTCATGTTACACAGTGCAGGGCCGATGTATTTGTCTTTCTATCCACAGACATCGAGGCCCAGCGCTACGCATGCATGCAGAACAAACTCACGCTGTAAGTGCGGACTGGTTCAACGGAGCGTGCATAATGTTTCCTTCATTACCTTACACACGACGAAAACACATACTTGCACAAACTGTGCTGGGAAAAAATTTCTAAATCCTACACATGACAACATACTACCACTGTATTTAAAATGGATCACACCCTTTAAGAGTACTGTACGTTCGACACACAGCTCAAAACATTCACCTGTGCGCCATCTTTCTGGGTTGTTCGATTTTGGATACTGTGGACTCCCTCACAGTCTGGGATGCTCAGGTTCTTAGGAGACGTCATGATTTAGGATTTGATTTGTTCTGTTAATTAGAACGTAAACAAGTTCGTCCTCTGACGCCGCTCTGTAGGGACCAACAGCTTCTCCGCCTGCATTTTTTTTGAATGGTTACACAACTGTTCCATACTCATAATATCTCACACCCTTACACGTAATTAGCTTTATTCTCATGAAAACACACACAGAGGTGGAAGAAGGGTGGAAGGGAGAAAGAGAGAGAAAGAGAAAACACACACCAAGAAAACAAAGGAAAATAAAAATAACATGAAGACAGAGCGAAACCCATTGCATGGCAGTTTTCTACAATATCACAAATAAATGTCTGATGCCTCTGCGAAACATTCCATATACTGAGGTTGTCAAATGCGGTGCGAGTCTTTCAGGGAGTTTTGGGGTTCTGCCGAAAGCCGCCTCAAACATCTCAATTGATGGACACACATAGAGACAGGAACATCAAAGGCTGGCCTACGGTGGGAGGCCAGCCTTTAATTTAAGGTTTAGGTTTACGGCAGGGACTGTAATCAAGGCTTTCTCTAAAATTCGGATTTGTTTTAGGGGACGGGGTAAGCGCCAGGCACGCGCCCTTCATTTCAACCTTAGCATTAGCCAAAACGGAGCCATTACATTATCACACACTGAGATAGCATTAAGAAGTGAAGTGAGGACTGATAACCTGAGGAGGGCCAGTGCAGTAAAGAGGGAAGGAACCCTTGTGTCTGTTTTTTTTTTACCTGCCTTTCCTTTTAAACACCACAGAAAGATTTACCCGTTTTACTTTTGTATATTAGGGTTTTTCATCTAGGTTTTCAGGGGGAATGATTTGGTTTTTTTTTTTTTGCATTTGTCACCTGGGCTGCTAGTTGAATAAACGTGTTTGAGATGCTTAAAAAAGAAACAAAATAAAAAGATAAAAAATAGAAAGAAATATCAGGAGTTTGTGCAGTTCTTAACCTGAACATAAAATGTGTTTATATCTGAGCGTACATGAACACCAAGAAGTAAAAATGAAGCTATAAGGATGTCTCCCATACTTCAGAACACTGTAGAATGTTGACCTTCACACATGACATGTCTTTCACTTACAAAAAAAAAAAAAACTGAAATAATTAACTCAGCTGGCCACTTTTCAAACAACATGCAGTCAGACGGTCAGCGGCACCAGCCTCCAGCAAATGAAGCAACACATCCCTGATAGTCACCCGCTGTGAAGTTCATATTTACTACAGAGTGCGGGTGACAGAGCAGGGGACAGCACGGCGCGGCACAGGGAGACCGCCCTTACCAGCACAGCCCTGACAGAATTACAGCGTAATTACGGAAAAGGATTCTCGTTTTGTCACTGGGCTACTCTCCAAGTCAGCAGCCCAGATGTCACATACGTAACAGTAGCTAAAACAAACCGCAGTAAACATCTCTCTTTTTCTGCTCGGCGGGCCAGTGCGTGTGTGTGTGGAACCAGAGCAGGAAGCCAACGCCACGGTACCCTGGGGTCCGGATCAGAGTGGCTGGTGGCAGCAAGAATTACCGAACTAAATAAAGAACTGAGGCGGAAACGCCCTCCCTCTGTGCCATTGAAATCTCTGTGCCGTTTGCCATATCGGGTCAAACTACACCTCAGCAGAACCGCCACTCTGTGGGAAAGTTCACCGCTTTGATATAAAAATCTCATCTGATGCGGGCTGCCACTGTGATATCCCTCCCCTATGCCCCCCCCCACAGAACTAAAACACACGCACACACCAAATCACTGACATGTGTGTCCAGATTGTAGCCTACTAGCCGCAAGCACTGCAACAGCTGGCAGCCCATGAGCTGGCCTAATGTGCCAGGGGGCATAAACATCTGGTTCCGCTGGCCACGGATGTGGTGATGCTGTTGGGGGTGAGCGTGGAGGCTAGGCTAGGCTAGGCTAAGCCTCTCACTGAGCTGGATAAGAAGGAGAAGGGGGGTGGGGAGCAGGAATGCTACAGTAGCGGCATGGAGGCATGGGATAGCTCATACCCCCTTATCTGCTCCTGCCCAGTGGAAGGGATTGAGAGATGGAAGACGGGTTAATTAAGCTGAATTAATTCCCTCTTTAATAGGATGAAGGCCTGAAGTGGTTCGATTTTACGAGTGTAGCTCTGTAACTCTTTACCCACTCCCTTACAGCAGGACCCATAAACATGCCCTTGCCTGGAGGATTCATGAGGAAATGGGAACCAGAATGACGGATCTCTAGTGCCTTAGTGGGGCAGCAGTTTGTGGTAATAGTGGCATAGTGGTAAAGAGCAAGGCTTGTAACTGAAACATTGCTGGTTTGATTTCCTACTGGGGCACTGCTGCTGTACCCTTGGGCAAGTCCTTTAGCCCACAACTGCCTCAGTAAATATCCAGGTGTATAAATGGATAATATGTAATAATAATAATAATATGTAATATTTGTAAATCTATGTAAGTCGCTCTGGATAAGAGTGTCTGCTAAATGACAACAATGCAACGTAATGCCTCAAACAATGTTGCTCCAGAGATGTGTTCACAGCCAGTTGGACTACAGGGCAGTGACTCGTGCAAACTCATGTCCTCTACAGACAAACTAACAATCATAAGGTGTAATCATCATCAATCAAAACATACACAATTAGACATCAATTGCCGCAGAAAGTAATTTTTACTACTAAGTCAGATTTTCTGATAGCAGCCCTTTGGTGTGTAGTGTCAAACCCCGAAATGTGTTCGTGGTGTTACTGACATTCCTTTCAAGCCTACAGAACAGCGAAGGCAAACAAATTCACCAGTACTGTTTTTGATTTTTAGGTATTACTTGTGCAAGATACAAAGTGTAACATATTGCGATTAACCAATAAGTACGTAGCTAGTTCGCACTTTCATGAATGAAGCAGCCTTGGTATGGGTTTTGTATAGTAAATTTGGAAATATGCCCTTTGTGCTACTATGTCCCCTATACAGGTGAATGGGTATATGACGTATTAAAGGCCCCTCCCCGAAACGCCATAGAAGTACGAACCTGGACGAACAAGAAGTTTGGTAAAACTATATCGCGTTGTCCTCAAAGCACCGCATTGTCACACTGAATAACAAAACCTGACAAACTTCCACAATAAATGGCAATCAAAGCGGTAACACTCTTGACTCAGTCGTTGACATGGAGCAAGGACACTGGATAACCGCATACCACCAGCAGCAAAACAACGACAGCTAGCAAACTAGCCAGCCACCTAAAACTACCCAAAAAAAAAAAAAACATCAGCCTCGACTCCATCGAGGTAAAAACGGTCGGGATATCTAGGTAGCCTGCTTGTTATCTTATCCAAAATCGGATTTGGCCAGTTAACAAGGTAGACAGGGTTTTAAATTCTATTCATGCAACAATCATAGGTTAAATACTTACCGAACGGTTCGATCGTCGCTTTTTAGATCCGCGTGTGAACATGAGTCGGGGTTCAAAGGCGAGCCGCTTAGATACAGATTCTATTCGTATCCAACACACAGCTAGCCAGGTAGCTGCATGAGTATATTCTCTAACCGATCTCTATATCCGTATAGTTAATTAGTTCACAGATGCAGACTTTTACGACTTAACAAAATAGTTGCTGGCTCCGTGTCTTGTAAAGGACGACAGAAGGCGATTCCCTTAACTAAGCAGGCAAACTTTGGACACAAGTTCTCTCCGAGTGACTCATGCGCAAGCTACACCTATTGTTCAAACTGGAATACTTTTCACCGTACTGTACATGACGCTCCGGGTCCCCCCGCCTCCCCGTCTCTCACACGGCGTGTTCCTCTCGAACTGGAGTTCAGGGATGTCGCTGACATGGAGCCCGATGGGGGGGAGGAGTCATCGTTTTAAAGGTACACGGCGGGCGCAGCAGAGGGACTCGAACGCGACCCGCTGCTGTCGCTCTTTACCGTTTCAGAGAAAATGTACCCTCCCAAACGTCGATCCAATGGGATTTTCGTTCTTTTGAAGTCAAGCGCCAAATGACAACTCTGATTGGATACCCCGCATGAAATATCAAGTCAAAAATTCCCACGGAAATCCTTCTAATAGTGACCGGATATATTTAAAAAAATCTTTGGTACATGTGAGCTCAACCCTGGAGCAGAGAGAGAGAGAATTCTCATTTATAATAGTGGGAGTATTATCCATACTGAGATCATCTATATTGTCAGAATGCAGAGACAGATTCTGGCTTAGCTGAGGTTCCGTGATCACTGTCTGATTACAGAGAAAGGCAAACGGAAGAAAAAGTCTGCAGAGAGAGGACCAGCAATTTGTTCAGAGGGTTAAGTTAAGCAATCACAAAATACCCACAGGCTTTGAAATATGACATGTAGAAATGTAGAAACTTTAAACGTGTCTTTTAACGCAATTTTGTCGTACTGTACAGGATATACTGTGCAAATACACTGGTAAATTTAATGAAACAGCAGAACAATTTACACACTGGTATACCAAAAGAGTAGAATGAAAATCAGGACAGATAGGGGTCATATCTTGTATAAAATTTTCTGAAAGCGTCTGAAATGGCAGTGTTCTGAAGACATTTAGCTAGATGAAGCACCACCAAAGGCAAGTCGGATTTACTAAAAATGTTTTGAACATTCTCAGCCATCATTCTTGCATATTAAAATCTACAAATTGTTCTTGTATTCAGATATTTCATTTAACTGTTGTTGGAAATTTGAAAGTGCTTCGGGAGAACCTTTTTTTTACTTAGGCAATACCACTCCTGAGAACAATGGTTTCCCATTAGTTAAAATTAGTTCAAATGCAGGTTGCTGGAAAGGACTTGAGGCCATTGCTCCACTTTAAACTGACCACTGCTGCCGCCTTGTGGATATATATGGGAAACAGTAATTAATTTTTCTGTACCATGGAATACGCTACTTTCCACGTTCCATAGTGTTCCGTTTTTTTCCAGATTAAAGTTATAAAAAATAATTTCCATGACACAGGACTTCATATCGGAACTGTTAAAATTGAAAACTTTAAACGATCTTTTCCCAGTACGTGCACAATTTCATAGCAACGGAAGCACTTTCAAAGACAATCAGTCCATTCATTTTATTATTACTAGATGGATGAATCAACATCTTTCCTGGTTTCCTGAACTTTTTTTCTATTACTTCATTGAGAAATGACTTTAGCTAAATTATTCTAACATGGAACAAAATGTATTTCAAGTGATGAGCATTTTTATGCAGTCTTTCACTGAATAAAATAAAAATAGCATGATTCACATGAATTATTTAAATGTCGCCAAGTGAATTGTTGCACTGTTCAAGCTGAAATGCCTGCACAGTCAATCTCTTTTACTAAATTATAAAATAGGTAATAATTTGACTCCATTGTTTTTTAGTGCCTCCATGACAACAGGTCACTGTTGTGCCTTGCCTGTTGGAATCATGAATTGTACAGGCTGTGGAATGCCCAGTCTCAGTGTTGCGTTTCTTTAATTGATAAGAATCAAAACGGCAGCATTTGTCATCCCTGTCAGTGTTGTTAATCACTATATCTGATTGCTTCTTACATCAGTATTTCTTATAAGTGCAGTGCACTGGATTATTACTCTGAATTACTCTAGTCTATCATAGAAAGATGTATGAATTGAGTATGCATACTCCATTTCAAAGAAACAAGAGGAAGCCAAATTACAACTAAACTGGATTATAACAAGGATTCTGACAGTTCACATTTAGCTTTGTATAAAAGCTCTAATCACAATAATCACAATATACAGAGCTTCAAAGTGTTTGTGCATATACGTTTAAAATATATATTAAAATGAAGTAAAATGCATTTGCCATCTTAAATTATTGAGGTAATTGCAACTTTTCAAGTAAGAACCCAGTAGATGGCACCAAACAGCATTACCAGCAGGACCTCAGTTCTAAAACAATTATTTTAAACTGATACCAGCTCTTGGTAAATAAACTGTTTTATTAATGAATTTCCTAGCACAGACACACTGTATGAAGTCAAGTCTCCTAAACAGATAAGGCCCATGTTCTGTTTGCAAATACTGTTTGCAGTTGGTACACAAGGAAAACACACAAACACCCAAATTGAAATTAGAAGTGCCTTTTATTATCCTTACAATAGTAGAAATGTCAATTTTCCACCATACAGTACTTAAACAGGTAGATTTCATTACACCAGAAGCAAAACTAAGATGTCTAATTATTTTACGCTTTATACAGAAGAAAAAAATCCAACAAACCTCCTCTCTACATCTTCACTTTCCCTTCTATATAAAATTAACAGAAAAAAATATTTGTTGTAAAATGGTTGTAAAAAAATTGTAAATATGGCTTGAGTTGGTCTTAGCTGAAGTACGACACCAAAACAAAAACCCTCAGTCATGCAATCAATCCCAGAAAGAGAGAAGTGTTTGTTTCATTTTTCAACTGTTTGTGAATAAATTACAGAAAGCATACGCAAAGAAATAATGTTATTCTCCTACACACAGACCACATACTGACATTGGTTATGTACTAGTTTATTAAAAAAAGATCTTTACAGCAAGTGTCAATTTCCTGATGTGAGAGTTGTACAATAAGACAAGACCAGTACACACTGAGAGAGAGACAGATACTGAGTGAGGGAGAGAAATATCTTCAGTACAGGGTGTGCTGTATGGGAGAGTACAATGAGGAATGAAACATTCACAAAGACCTGGAATAGGACGAACGAGGGGATGTCAACTAGCGATACTAGAGCAGACATCTACAAAATCATGTTGATTTTATCATTTAAAACTCACTTAGTAATTATTACATTAAAACCTAAAAATGTTATTCTACATGGCAGTATTAATTACTTGAGAACATTTTTATGTTTGCGTACTTTAATAAGACTCGAGCAACGTGGAACAGCAATGGATGGATGACACACCAAGAAGAATGGGGGGAAAAAAAAGATTAGTAAGCGATCTCTGCTTCATAATTGTCCCTTACAATCAGAGGAACACAGCTGGGCTTGAGCGTAATTAGCAGAAAAACAAGCTGGTTCACAAACAGGAAGCACAAGAAAGGGACAGCCGAAGTGAGCGTTCTCAGGAAGCCCGTTAAGAACGCCACTGATTCTCCTGGTGAGCGTCATCCATCCCCTTCCCTTTGCCCCTGCTTCCATTCCAAGCCTTTGACCTCTGACCCCTCAGTCCTGTCCCACTCTGGCTGTTCCCCAGCTTTGTACTGGTCTGGTGTTTCCCTTTGCCTTCTTTTCTCTCCTCTTCCCTTCTTTTCTCTCTTCTTCCCTTCTTTTCTCTCCTCTTCCCTTCTTTTCTCTCCTCTTCCTTTTTTTTTGTTGTTGCCAACTGCTGATTTCCTGAATTTCCTTTTTTTTAAGCTGTATTTTGTTTTGTTTGTGTGCTGATCAGGAGTAGTTTAAAGTCTGTCTTTATGCCTCACCTGTAAGAAAGAAAGAGATCACATCCAGAACACCACCAAGACAACACTTTCATACAGTTCACCGACAAAGCACAATCCCGCTCTATCATTCTCTGTGACTCGGCTGGAGGTCCTCCTGCACATACCTCCACCACCCAGTACTGAAATACCTCCTGTCGCCCACAGTGCCTTGCTTTAATGTGTGCCTGCAGCCATCAGAAGTGACAGTTACAATACGATTGTGCCTATTTCGGGCGGTTCTGAGTGGGCCACATGACTCGGGCAGGATGCAGAGAAAGTGGAAGGATACTCTAGGCGAGCTGGGAAAGGCAGGAATGAGAGTTCACGCTCGGGGTCGCACTGCAAACATTTCTCAGAAAGACTCATGACCAGGCCTTTTCAGGCTCTGGATCTCTGACAAACACACAGTTTTTACTCTTGCTGTGTCCACAATCGGCAATCAAAGCGGGATTGTGAAATCGGCAATCAAATCAGCCTTCCTGTGGACTTTTGTCCTACAGACTTTTTTTTTTGCAGATTTTTTGCAGACAGACCTTACAATTTAAAAATTGTGTAATATTTGCCTTAAAGTTTGCCATCATTGCCCTGGAAATAATGTCGATTGGGATTCTGTTATAACCGTCCCATAGTTGCTTCCTCCCTTGTAGGAGCTGCAGAATGACAGAGGTGGTGACTCCTGAGAAGACTGAATTTTGACCCCAAATTCCTCTGCTTAGCTTATAATCCTACAGCAATGTATGTGATAATATATTTATTAGGCAAAACACAACTGGTGGTGTTCCTCAGTAGCCATTTGGTTGTCATAGGAAGGAGCTCCATGGCAACTCATTCCATGTACTTCAAAAGCAGATCTTGTGATAGAAAGGTGGAAGACATGGAAAGGTCCTGTTCCTCAGTCTGTGTGCACTTCTGGTCTACCTGCACGCCCACACCTGACCTGACGTTACTCACCTGTGGGTGCTGCAGAGTGCTGCCTGGTGCTTTTTATGCCCATGTAGATGATGTAGGCGTCGTAACCAAACAAGATTCCCGCCAGTAAACCAAACACCTGGGAGGGAAACAGGGAGATAAGAGGTTGAGGAACAAAGGAAAAGCATGTGACCGTGTTAAGTAGAAAACTGCTTATCAGGCAAATATTGATCTTAGTCCTAATTGCATTTATTTTCTTTTTGTTTTATGGCCTGATTGTTAAAAATAGAGTGAAAAAGAAACTCCAGGTGAAAGAGTGAAAAAGAAACCCAGGTGAAAAAAACTATCATTATTCAAAGAGACTTACAGTGCATTGGGAATAAGTGAAAAGTACAAGTTCACATTGAATAAAATACAGGCGCAATGTAAGGTCAAACAGTAAAGCGTTACAGAACTGCTGTAAGAGAAGAATAACAGAGCAGCACAGTCCTATCAGTGCACAGGGAACTGCCAGTGTATGCTGAGGCACATTATATGAAGAGATTACATGTTATGATTTCTAAAAACACACAATAACATAATCACACAATGGAAATGCAGTCCACAGGGATTATGCTTCCTGCTTAATGCATATTCGATTCTGTAAATGCACACATAATCTGGGCCATCTGAACCAAACCAGGGTGACATCATGCCAGTAATGACAATATATTCTTTTCAATTTATTAGCAGAACAGCCATGTATACACAAGTCTTAAAAGCCTTTTTTATACATCAGTATATGTCTGCAAAGTTTCTAATAATTACAAAAAGTGTATGACTACTACTATTATACCAATTTAGTCAGATGTATGGGACTGTGCTCTTAAACAAAAAAAAGCTACATTTAAAGTGCTTTCCGGTTTATAAAAAGCTCAAAATGACTAGATATTTTAATATCAAAAGCCTGCCACTGTTCAGTTGTCTACATTAATAAAGATATCATTAGCATCAATCAAAAAATTTGACACCATCACTTAATAGACATGTGCCACAGTAATACAAGAAACATAGGCAGACAGGTAAAACTGGATAAAATCATTTTAAATAACAATGGACTTATGAAATTTCATTCCCTCTCTCTTTGCTGCCAAAAATAACAAGCAGCCTCTTCAAGCATGAAGAGAAACCTCATTTAACTTTCATTACCTCTGTGGATTGGTTAACACAGAGATTAAAGATAACAGATCTTCTCCTGTCATTTCCCTTTCCACCGGCAAAATGTTTCTCAATCACAAGCACAGCTTGTTTAATATGTTTGCTGTTGGTTATGTTGATGACATTCCCGTGAGAGGGAAGACTTGGTTGAGGGGTGAATATGTGCAGGATCCCTCAACCATGTGGTCTGTCGCAGCTATGTGTATCAAAAAAAAGAATGCAATTAAAAACAGACCTAGCTACATGGATTTTAACAATTATCTGCAAAAATGAACATTATACAGACTATTCTGTACTTATTCCTTATCAATTCTTTATTTTACCCTTAGTGCGAATGAAATAATCACATCAAGAGACTATCATCACCCACATTTCCTGACAGAAGTCCAATCTGAACTGTAAGGAAACTGCAGTGACTTTGTGAAAAAAATCTGGTAGGCACTCAAAATGGTTGTGCTTGTGTTGCTTCCTTTGTATAAAAAAAATTAGCTAACGGAATAATCACAAGGACCCGGTGTTCTGTAAACCAGCAGGGAAATACCAGGCAAGGTATGCTAAAGAATATTCTGGACGTGCTGCACATAGAAACAGGAGGTAAGGGTATGCTGAAGGTCAGGGAGAGCTTTTGTTGTGTTTTATGAATAGGTGCACCCTTTTAGGGTGTAGCCGTTTTGAGTTTAGACAGGCACGGTGTGGGTGGGGGAGCCCATACAGGGCACAGAGGGAGATGAGGGCCTCAGAGAACACCTGCTGTGGTTCATTGTGGGAAGGGACAGAGGAGCAGAGGACATGTGTGGAGGTACAGGATAAAGGTGAAGCTGAAGAGGTAAACAGTTCCGAAATGTTACGCGGGTCACCATCAGTTGCCAGTGTGCTGAAATAGGAAGGGGTGGGACATGGCCAGCGCTATGGGGGTGCTTAGGGGCACATTGCACCCCAAGAGAGACCTCAGTGCACCCCCAGTTGTCTCCTTATATCCTGATGTCTACATGGTATTTATTACATTTTTTTTTTTTAAAGATATGACACTTTGTGCCCCCCCATGGATTGCAAGTGCTGCTCTCTGTATTTTCTCCTGGCGCCAAGCCTGGGGTGGAGGGTAGAGGGGACGACCGACAATATCAAAGGAATATTTCATTTCTTCATGTCACATTCCCAAAAATTTCAAAGGTTTCAGCTGTAGAGTAAAGGTAAAGCATTCTCACCCCCCCTGCGATGCGGGCGCCATCGCCTGCTCCACCAATCAGACAGATCAGAGACGTGATGAGGTAAAGCAGGGAGCCAATCGCAGCTCGCAAAAGGTCCTGTGGATTGGAGAGGGAAAGACAGTCATTAGTGCCTGTCAATGGATCATTATGTTATCAATACTTAAGCCTTAAGTATCACAGAATGACCAGAAGCTGAACTGTGACCACAGTCTACGATTTATGAATAACTGTTTCGCTCATCATTCTTACTAATACATTTTAGTGTAAATATATCTCCTTCACTTTGTATAACTCTGTGTGTGTCCGTGTGCATGTGCACGCTTATGTGCGTGTGTGTGTATCACTTACACTCCATGGCCAGCTGATAAACTGGATTTGCTTGTCCAGCTCCATCATGAAGATGACCATGAAGACGATGGCAAAGACCAGCTCTACGATGGCCACCGACGAGTAGCCGCTGTACAAGGAGGCCGCATAGCAGATGAGAATTATCACGCTGAGAATCTGAGATGGAAGGAAAGAAAGAGAGAGAAAGAGAGAGGAAAGGGGATTAACATTTCATCCATCTTTGTATACCATTAAGAGACAGATACACGCTCAGAAAAGTCATCACAGGCTGACACCTCCCTCACCATTCCAGAACCAGAATCACCCTTTTTCCCTGCCAAACGCAATAAATGCACAAAGAATCTGCCTTGGTGATATGGTGCCAGCGGTCACAGTATCACACACAATACGCAGTGCTTCCTGACACACATGTACGCACTTGTACGACTTACGCGACATCGCACACAGTGCAGGAGAGATAGCGCAATCACAGTAAGACAAAACATAACCTCTCTATCAACATACACTCATACACTATCTAGCCATTATTATCAGATTATCAACCTACAAGAACAATGTGGGCTGAATTCCAGGTTAACACCTTAATGGATATTTTTAAAAACAATAGTTATCTAGAAAAGAAATGACTCATTGCCGACCTCAGCAGGTCCAGAAAATCCGAGTAAATTTTTGATTAGACATCCAGATAGGAAGACAGGCACACGTGGCATGGAAAGATCATTTATCTACAGGGGTTTTGTGGTGAAATATATTTGCCTGATCATGTTCAAACAGAGCCACGTATCATGCACTACATTTATTGGATTGTTAAGCATGTCAGCTGGAGCCAAATCTGCTCTTTGTCCAAACCTCAAAAGTTACTGAACACTGTAATAGACACACTGAGTGTAAAACTGCCAAAAATCAGCTTCCTGCCTTTAGACTAGAGAAATGAACTGTCTCATTCAGCCAGGCCCACCTCTGTGCATCCTTCTGAAAGTTACCCATCATGCACAGAACAGATTGCCATAATATGGTGTCTTTAATCTCTCCATTTTGGATTTAGAATCAATATTTTGCACAGAGATACCTGGGAGAAATGAGACCTGTTGGCTTTTAGGAAGGCATTTACTTCATCTCTGATTGGAACTGAAAAATGAATTTTCCTCTCTTCCTAACCATAGAAAACATAAAAATTCTGTTTTTACACCCCCAAAACATAATCTTGTTTTTATTTTTTTCCCCCCATCATACCCTGCCTAAACCTACCCTGTCTAAGCAAAGCTCACATGTTCACTCCCAAATATTGGGTCCCCACACAGACTTAAAAGCACAGTTCCAGGTGAACTTCTCTCTCAGAGTGAGGATTTAAATCTCGTACCTGCAATTAAAGCAGCCCCATAGGGGCATTAATACACATATCCGACACCAAATGCAATCAAAACATCTGAACTGCGAAAACCTCACACAATTTATGTACAGACAAGGACGTCTCAGAACGTGACTGATTTTCTAACATAGAAAAGACATCACTTTTGTCTAATTCTGTTTAACTTGTTTTCTTTCCTTTTGCAGTTCTGTGTATTTTTAGACTTAACACATTCATGTAGTTGCCCATTTACAAGCCAGTGGGTTAATATGTTTGCTCAAATCCAGGAATCTGGTAAGTTAGCAACTGACAACATGAGAAATGGTTGAGGTTCAAGTTCAGTGCAGTGCCTTGAAAGAAAACAAGACACTGTAGCTGTGAGTGCAGCCCACCCCTTGTGCTCCTGGTATGCTAAACGACACACCTGTCCTGTGAAAACACGTGAAAATGTACAGGCAGTGTGTTTGATGCAAATCAACACAGTGGGGAATCTACAGTTATGAATACCAGCCACAACCCTCTGCCCTGTCCATCTCTCATCAGGTGCCAGGTCAGAGGGACACCCTGCTGAGAAGGGGCATGGTTTTACACACTGCAGAGAGGGGCATTACATTAATACATTATTGGCATTTAGCAGATGCTCTTATCCAGAGCGACTTACATCAATTACAGGTTTTTTATCCATTTGTACAGCTGGATATTTACTGAGGTAATTGTGGGTTAAGTACCTTACCCAAGTGCACAGCAGTGCCCCCGTGGGGAATTGAACCTGCAACCTTTTGGTTATTGTTATACACTGCAAAGACTGGACAAGCTTTTGCACACTGCGAGTCTCACTGGCACTGTGGTGAGGCAGCATGCTCTCCCCTCCACTCACAACTCTGCATTTCATACGCTTACAGGGAAACCTTTCTTTCCAGTCTCATCTCCACAGGGAAAAACCAAAAGCACAACATTTTTAAAACATTTAAAAAAATCCATTTTCCAATCATTCATTATTTTGGCTGATTTTTTTTTGCCATATTTCTTCCTCTACAAGTGGAACTCTAACACTCTAAAAGTGTTAATATGTGTTTCTTGGCAACATTCACACTCTCAGAAAGTGCAGTAACTAAAACTAACGGTTTTATTTAAATCAACTTCGGAAAGGACATCTCGCAACAATGCTGTCTTTTTCAGGCTTTTTTCTGTGGTTAGCCGGACAGAGTGGGGTTAATTCAGTCCTCCCCACAGAGACGGGAGGTATGGGGGTCTCTGCATTTCTTGCACACACACACGGCTGTTCTGCAGGCCATCTCTGTGTGTGTGTCAGGAGGGCAGCTCAGTCCCACACACTGCATTACCCTTCACGCCTAATCACGCCAGCTGCCAACACAGGCACACAGTCCCCACACACATCAACAAGGGGGTGTCTGTAAAGTCCCAGAGTTTAAGGGGAGGGTCGCCACACGGGGTAAACTCCAAAAATCCTATAATTTATAAAAACAAAAAACAAAAAAAAAAAAAAAAGGAAAAACTTTTTGGGCACTCTTCTGCATGTCTTAGTCAAGGATTCCTGATGACGTCACAGAGGCACAGAGTGCCAAAATGTTGTTTTTGTACAAATAAGGTAGTTGATCAGAGTGTGCAACATTTCTTTAAATTCTGTGACTTGATTTTTCCTATGGTCTGCATCTCAGTACTAAGGGTGAGTATAAATGGCATACTATGCTTAGATCTGGGCTCCAGAGGAAACATACCCTAGTATTCCCTCATGGTTGTGATCCATATTTACACAGCAGAGCAAGTAAATATCCTCACAGAGGGCAGCAGAGCTATGTTCAGTGAGGACAGAAACATTACATCAGAGGAGGGCTCGCAATCCCACGCGTTGTTTAATTCATCATTAACACCAACACTAAAAAGGAAAGAGAGAGGCAGCTTGTCTCTGAGGCTGTGAAAGTGAGTTACACCAACACTCAACTGGCAGTCAGAGGACTGGTTTCACGAACACCCCCTCCCTGACACCCCCCCCAACAAAGAGACCTATGTGATTGAACAATGATCAACAGAATCTCACAGCTGCATGAGGATTCTGGAACGCTGGCTTACTGAATAACAAGAGTCGGGCCAGGCAGCAACTGTCAGCGGGCGAGGCCATGGTGGGCGGGGGGATGGACAGACAGACAGGCTGACAGACAGACGGCCAGTTTGTTCAGACTGCAGGCCGTGACACGGGCTCTGTGTTTTGCAGCTTGCAGGGCTTAAGGAGAGCTGTGGAGGCAGGCTCACTGGCCACCCAGAATTCTTGGTAAGTAGTAAGTGTAAGGCAGTCAGCCATGCTGCCAGAGCCACGTTTCAGCTCCTTATTCAGCCCACCATCAGACCAGGACAGTGCCTCTGTGTACAGGCAGGGGTGGGGGGCGTCACTCTTGGAGATGTCTCACATGTGGAGAACATCTGTTGCTTGTATTACCCTGAAGAGGACTACCGAGAAATGAGCCAGTGCTTTGCACCTTTTCCTTGGCCTAAATAAGACACTCACTTTAGTAAATGGTGCTGGTTTCAGTACAACTTCAAACTCCTCATGATTTGACTGTGAATCCAAGTCACAGTTTCCTATGCAAGCACCTTTTCTGCTCTTATGACATTATCTTTTTTTCTCCTCTTTTGAATAGGTCTGTTTCTTAAGCCCTGATTGGCTAGTCGGTGCTTGACAAACTAACCACTGGCAGGTGGAAGTTTAAGTAAGGAAACAAAGAATTCTACAAATTATTGTTTACTACACAACTACGTTCCACGGCACAGATTAAAAATAAAAATAAAATAACGATTACTGAGACACATGGAGAATAATCAGTATGGTTTTAACATTTTTACCTTCTCCCTGCCTGTGAGATCTACACATTTGTACTTTTAAGATGCAACATAAAAGGTAAAATCTGTTTGGGACTGCCCCAAAGCTAATCCACTCCACCCATGCAAACACACACACACGCACACACACGCACACACACACACACACACACACACACGGATGCACACACCCTTAGCTGGCAACACATCCATGTACAGTAGCACTGCACTCTTGGTTTCAGACTAACTGACAAAAGAAAACAAAGGAAAGGAGAGGACAACACAGTGACTTTCCAACACTTAAAGAAAGACATGGAGGCGCGGAGAAAGCACATCGGCATGTAAATTCTATTTAATTACTCTGCCAAAGTCGTTAAACCCGTCCATTAAAGACCAAAACAAAGTCCTTGGCTGCTTGAAATAAGCGTGCCTTTCTCATGCCCATGAATTCAAACTAGGCAGCCCTTGATAAGCCCTTTCCACACACCCACACACCCACACACACACACACACACACACACACACACACACACACACACACACACACACACACAATGACACCTCTGTGAGCATGGCTGCATGGGCACAGTCCACAGTGAGGCTCTGCTAGGCCATGTAAAACTGACTCCACCCTAGCCTACGGTTTGGTGATGCAATACTGTTTAAAAATATTACTGTGTCCACAAGCTCCAGGCACGGCTGATAGTAGAACAATGTCAGGCCGTAGCACTGAGGCAGAATAGCCAAAGCAGGCTAGAACTATTGTGCAGGCAGGGAGGTACCAGAGCTGCATCCACCGTAACAGTGACCGTAAGTTAACCATCACAGTCAACTTCAGCACTCTGCCAAAATGCAACCTCTTCGGTCAACCACAGGTAGGTTTACACATAGCCTGAGTGTAGAAGAGGCCTGCAGAGGCAGGTGGAGTAAATTTATCATAGAACGAGATTTCCCAAATAAATCCAATGGCTCATTCTGAAGGCTTATGCTGGAATTTCACAAAGAAGTGAATGATTCCTCTCAGAAAAAAAACCCAACAAATCACATTCACAGCGGCAGTCAAAGGTCATGACCTCAGCACTGACCCCACCAATCTTCTAGCCTTCAGTCCCTCTGATCTCACTCATGTGCAGTTAATGAAAAATATAAACTCTTTAACTGCATGCTTTAGCACACACTGGTGCAAAAAAGTATCATACAACCAAAACTGTCAATAAATGACACGTGTAAATTATTATTAAGACTTGTTTGGCAGTTGCTTGAGTCCTGTCAACAACACCATGACTGCACTTACATCACATTTACATTTATTCATTTGGCAGATGCTTTTATCCAAAGCGACTTACAAGTGAGGCAGAGTACAGCACATGCAAAAGCCATACAAGGAGTCACAATATTAGAAGTGTTGCATGACCAAGTTTCAATAGTAGACAAGTTACAAGCTAGCTGGTAACAATTAAATTTGAATTTTTTTTTTAAGGAAAACAGAGTTTAGGACATAAAAATGGCTTTAGGTGGTAGTGATTCAGGTGCTGTTATACTTTATTTTTTACATGGAAATAAAGAAAATGGAAAGACCCCTATGATTAGTTACTCTGTGTACACTTTTGAACACGTGCCTGCACAGGAAGGCTTGCTCATGCTGTACATTAACACTGTGTTACATTTACAAAACAGCATGCACTAACGCAGGGCATGGGGGTGGGCGTGGGGGCAGGAGGGCTGAAAGCTCACAAGGGGCTGAGCAACAGGGAGCCGTGTTAAAAGCAAACACCCCTACAGCGCCTGAATTCCAAATGTCAGACACCAACAGCCTTTCCTCACAGCTCCTCTCAAATCACACAGTTATGTCACTTTTAGAGTCGAAGTTAAAAAATGCGACCTAATTAACCACATCTGTTCAAAGCTAATTAAACTTCACCACAGTTCATCCACCGCCACGCGAGGACTGGATGTTTGGGAGACAGCTACCCATAGTACCCCACTGTGATAATTCCACCCCATAAGGAAAAACGATTTCAAACCAACGTTCATTTTTTTTTTCTGATAACCACATATCACTAATGGGCTTTCCACATGCCTTTGGCTAGGAAACCCACCATGACACATAGTAACACCACTCAATTGACCTACATTTTTTGTCAGGTAGAGTGGAAATTTTAACACTGAAAATCTAGCTACCCCCCCACCCCGCCCGCCCACCGTGTTCCAAACCAATGTAAAGTTCTAGCCACTATATATGGTTGCATTTTAATCAAGGTTTTCTGAATAGAAGCCTGGCATCTGGGATCTGAGCCAAAAGGCTTGATCCACAAAACCTAACTACAGCGACAAAGAGCTGGCCTGAACGGCATGTGCAGTTAATCACAGAGGAACAGAGGAGGTTCCACAGTGAGTCCTATATACTGCCACCTATTAATACCGGGATGCCTAAAATGGCCCGGTCCTTTGGTCTGAGGGCTCTTACACGCCTGTGCACAGGGGCCATCGTGGTTTACCAAGAGGGAGTCTGGGAACTGGCAGCCCCTGTGGCACAGAATGTCAGAAAGCCATCATCTAAAATTGGTGTACGGCACTTCTGGAATTTATAGACCTCTCTCTCTATATATATATAGTGAAACCAGGCACAGGGAGTATGTGCGTGCGTGTGTCTGTCTGTCTGTCTGTCTGTCTGTAAGGGGACTAGGCCAGTTTACAGGGCGATAATGTGGGGTCTCCATGGAGGAAATGAATGGAATTCCTGTTGCACTTCCTTTTCCTTTAGTGTTAAGAGGCACTGATGTAAACATATGGAATTACACACGCATTAAAAATATATACACACTATATACAGAATATAGCACAGTAATCCATGTACATAAGATATGCAACTGCTAACTGAGATCTAAGGCGACATTTGGCAGAAGACATCAAGCCAAAAAATGCTTGCATTCAGCAAGAAATGATGGTTAAACCATCAAATATACAACTATTTTTTTGCAGTTTTGACCCAGGCCTTTTTTATAAGACTTAAGTAAGAAGAGATCAGAGGAGGGAGCTAATGGGTTCATACATGAATTACTTCAGTTCGCTTCTGCATCTAATGTACATTTTGAGATCATGACCCAACCCAGGTGAATAATTTAAATAAGAAATTGCCATGAGGGTTAACAGAACACCTCTGACATTGAACAATTCAAAACCCACTTTCATCTGAACTCTGAGTTCTGTCTTACCATATGCTTGGGATAAAAGTATTCACTGAATACATTCAAACTGGACAGATGCTGAAGACTTACAGATGAATTTCAGATGTCAGTGAACCACATTTAAGTGTGGTGTTACATTCGTCTAGAAAACCTGCTGTGTCTCAGAGAAAAACACTAAATATAGAAACAGTGGAGCCACTTCCCTATGAGATGTGAAAGCAACTGTGCACAGAAATCTTTAGTAAGAGATCACCAGAAGCTTGCATAAGTGTATGCATAAAAAACTGCAGCTATAAATGCGCAGTAAATCACCGCAAACAGGGGCAGTGCTCGGCTTACCCTGTCCTACACTGAAACTAACATTTTCCATGCTCAGTCAGGCCTTCTGGCTGAAGCCATAGTTCCTGGCGCAAATATGCAATTTCCTATTTCTCAAGAACAGAAGTTATCCTGTGAAAAAGCAAAATGCAGTCAAGTTACAAGAGGTTCACTGGGCTTTGGTCGGTCACTGACACAGCCCTCCTGGTTAATGCTGTTTGTCGGTTGCATCCAACTAGTCTGTCACGCCCTGTGACGATGCAGCTCTTTGCACCTACTCTGAAGGCAATGCAATTCTTTGAATGATCTCAGTCTATATCAATACCTGGTAAGGCAAAGTGATGTTTATGACACCACCGTTTACAATCAAATGCTCTCAATTGTACCCCAAATTCGTGGTAGAAAATGTTTACGAAAGACCACCGATGTAGCGTATGTGACACCAACTTTAGTACAATGTACTGTAATAGTTAGAATATTTGTAAAGCGGTTATCTGTCATTGTAGAAAGTCTATCCCTAACCCATTACTCCATGCTACTCACAGGTGTTTCAAAATAAAAACCTGCAGTTTCATCGTTATGCAGATAATATGGTTAAAAAAAAAAAAAAAGCAAAAAGCCAGCCTCTGCCTACACTAGTTTCCTAGTGTAAGTTTCCTTGCCAACGTGAAGAAGGGGAGCTCGGTATTTTTTCTTGCGTTCATTCAAGGTAATGATGACGCGATTTCTAAAATTTCCTACAAAATAAAAATTATTTTCCTCTGTCCCTACGGGTGGGCATCCGAGGCGATTGACGAGGATACTGTTTTAAGTGTTTAAACTATTTATTTGCACAGTTATTTATAAAATAATCCCATGCCTACACGTTCCGCGATAACGTCAAGTTAACGTTAAGTGTGTCCCTCACTGCAAAGTTACCTTGCAGCTAGTCTACCCTCATGGACGCTACCGTTTTACTAACGGTAGTGCAGCTCGTCGCGGAGGTGAAAACTTACGATTTCAGCTGCCAGAATCGTTCCTTTTTGGGTCCGCACGTAACTCTTCAACTTCGTCATGCAGTTCGCGGCAGGACTTTCCGTGGTATCTGCCATGCCTGTTGCTGAAGCTCTCAACGTCTGCTACCAACTAAGCTTTAATGTGTGGAGACGCACAGGATAGAAAAAAGAAAAAAACCCAAAAGCAGAGTTGCAACAGGTGTAGGAAAGTTTGCAAGGTTTATATCGATATTGTAATCCGTTGAAGACAGGAAGAACGTATCAAAGGACGAAATCAACATAAGAAATCAGCCGTTAAACTTAAAACTTCGTCGCTGGCAATGTCGCTCAGAAAGAAACCCCTTAGATTGTACTTTCTGTAATATCCTGTACAACGGACAGATCAGGAAGATAAGGCTATGTTTGTTCTTTTTTTCTGTCGCTTTTCTGTTCCACAGAACAACGTCGTTACACGTCTTCAAACAGGGAGGGAGGAGCAGAGGGGCGTTGGTTAGTTTTCTCTTGAGAGAGAGAGGGGGAGAGAGTGAGTGAAAGAGGGGGAGGAAAGATTGGAGGAGGGCGTGAGAGAGTCGGGAATGGGTAAAGGAAATTTATGGTAAATTACAGCCGGAGTCAAGAGTTTACAGAACAAACAGCTCTAAAGAAAGACACGTTCTTGTCAATTGCATCAGAATTTGGGAAGACTTATTCCGCCGTTTAAAAGATTTACGGTATCAGAATGGGTAATTAACAAGGGCAGAATACTTTAATATAGGCTAATCTTCAGTTTAATTCATTGACTCGAGTTTTGTTTCGTACCCAGTTCTATAACCTTAATTAATAAATTTTAATAAAGTTCTATCCCCTAATTAATAAATTATAATAAAGTTATATAACCTCAATTAATGAATTGCTCGACCGGTATTACATACTGACGAAGGGGCTACTTTAGATTGCTCAATGACTCATAAAACGAAAATAACGCTATGGGATATAGTTTTACCCGTTTAAGCATTTCTAACACTTTTGTAAACTTTATGGATTTTCACACTAAGAAGTTAGTTTCTTGGGCCTCATTAGTAACGTAGCACCAGGTTAACGATAATGAGGTACGGACCATTTCTGCTTGTGGTATATCATACAGTATTCCTATCAGCATAGGTTAATATTTGAATGCCCACTGGTATCAAGAGGACCTAAGGTCATTATTTCCATTTGTAATTTAACAGTTTACATAGGCTACGACTGACCATAATTTTACAAGTATCATATAGATTGACGAGGATTATCATTACCTTCAACAAGCCAGCAGTTCCTTACACTTGCAAGAAGTGTTAGGTGGCAGGCCGTGATCGTATAGTGGTTAGTACTCTGCGTTGTGCCCGCAGCAACCCCGGTTCGAATCCGGGTCACGGCACTTAGCACTCACGCGAGGCTTTTTATACACAAGTGAAAATGCCAATTTGGCCTGATGGTTATAAATGATAAGTTAACAATGACAACGTGACATTAATCATGGAGGTTAGAAATAACTGTAATGAGATAGCATGCATAACAAGTGTTATCCAGGTGACATAGTAACCTGATTTTTTTTTGGCTGGGACCGTAAATACCAAAAATAGTATGTTGAAAATTCTACACAAACTTATATGCAACCATTAACTGAACATTGGGCATTAATCTGAAGCTAGTTCTGTTTTATTAATTCATTGTCAGTCATCATCTGTTACTGAATACGCTGAAAACATCATTATTTGTCCAATAATGCAATTAAAGTTCAGTTCAGAGTAGGCTTAAGAGGTGTAAGTGGCAGTGGTTTTACAGTTGGATAGGCATTATAGATATCCAGTCTATACTACAGTATATACCAGTCTATAGACAGCCATCTTTTTTCTTTTTTTTTTTTTTTAAACAAGTTTTGCATTTCATTTTAGACATGGTCTCTAGACTTCACAATCCAGTTTTACTTCGTAAAATCACCTTAAAAGGAACTAGACTGCACACTATATAAAAAAAAAACAAAATCAATATCATTACACCAAGCACATTGGTGACAGCAAAGGACCATGTTACAGTCAATTTTACAACATAGATAAAAAAGAAAATGTTGTAAGTGTACAGAACATTTACAATGGATGTTCGGTTATACTTGTGCCGTCTTGAACTGATGCTTAGGAAGGCAGTGTGTGTGTGAGTGTGAGCTTGTGGTGACGAGCCTCTGTTTTGGCAACAGGAAAGAGTGATCATAACAACAGTCCGTTACTGGGCACACACAAGCAAGCTTTTTTTGTGTTGCTGTACACAACGCTGACTTTCAGCCTTTTTCTCCTGATGAGCTGCAAGTTCATGCCTCTCACTTGTCATGGCAGCATCCCTATAAAACGCATGGTAAAGTACAAGCTGTGCTTTACAGTACGGGCCAGAGTTCTGAGACAAAGGCAGCAGCATTTTCAACAACATTATAATGTGGAGAAGTGTACGTGGGCCCTCTATACCAGTGTGGTCTTTCATAACACAACGGCTGTAGATGAAGGTTATGTTACTGTGTTACATCAGATTACAGCTTCATTCCCTTAGAGCCAGTTTCTTGCACTTCAACACACCAAAGCGCAATTGACCTACTAAGCCAATCAGAGAACATGATCACCATCAACATCAACACAGCTTCACTGGAACCTTGATTATCCTCTGTCAAAATTCTGACAGTAGCTTGCTAATTAGTTATCTAACTTAACCATATATTTATCTATTAAAAATACCTGCCTGGGTGGCAGAAAGCAACAGGATGTCAGCGACAGCTGGCACATGTGTTTAGTCCCTGTGGCTAACTTCCCATGGGACGTGCATCACTATTTTTAAACTGGTTTGTTATGATTTAGCTGGTCTAAGCACATGATTGTAAGACTAAAATTTTTAATGAAATCTTATTCAGATATTTAAACATGTCTTAATTACCCCACAATGCAGCACACTGCAAATTATTCTAAGATGTCAGTAAAATGTTATTGCTGTGATCAAGCTCAGAATATGACAGCCAACTCTAAATGTGAAGTGAAATAAAAGCATGTTTTACTGAAGCAAACATAACAGAAACCACACTTTCCACAGGTGAAAAACGCCAAACTGTGAGCTTCTGGCAAGAACACACAGGTAATAGTAGGTATATCGACAGTTAACTGAACCAATCAGACAGGTCTGTTCTGAGCTGTGGGCACTGACTAATAAGACAGGTATGAGGTGCAGGTAAATGAGCACCATGTAGGTAGCCCAGTCTACAGCGCACGTTGTAGACATCTTACTAGATAAAACATTTCACACTGTCATTATTTTTGCATTGTATCATGAGAACAAGTTGATGAAGAAATTGTCGAGTGACTGCGGTGTTCTTAACTTAGTGGGAATAAACTTTTTGCAAAATAAAATTGCAGGGAGAATGCTAAAGGTGGGTAAGCAGAAGGAGGATGTAGCAGGTAGAAAATAGTGTTGAGGTTGCCATAGTATTGAATCACAAATCTTGCAGTGTTAAGCATCTGTTTTCAAGATGACAAATGTTACCATGGGAAAACCACAGAGTTATATGTGGAAAATACCTCATGACTTGTATCATTTGAATGATCTGAAACCTGCTCACAGAAAAAAACCCATCTCGGGCAACATGCCAGTGTGACTCAACTCTGAAGTTTACTTCACACTTCAGCCCTGTTCTGGAATCATAGGTGTTACTTTTTGATGCATATTGCACAAAGTATCAAATTACAGATTTTGAAGTCAAAAGAGCCAAATATCCTTACCTTTTGCATTATATGTTTGGCCTTTGAGAGTTTTATAAGTTATGAAAATGTATTTTAACTAGGTAATTTCCCAATATTCACACTGATCCATAATGTTATGCTATTGTTTAAGTGAAAAAAAAAACATGATTCAGTATGATCGTATTGAAAAAGATATTCAATACACCAGTGCAGATTTATTACAGATAAAGACTGTTGTAACCTTTCTCAAATTCACTTGCCACATACACTATATGGCCAAAAGTATGTGGACACCTGACCATCACACCTACATGAGTTTATTGGACATCCCATTCCAAAACCATGGGTATTCATATGGAGTTGCACCCACCTTTGCAGCTATAACAGCCTCCACTCTTCTGTGAGGGCATTCCACAAGAATTTGGAGTGTGTCTGTGGGAATTTGTGCCCATTCAGCCAAAAGAACATTTGTGAGGTCAGGCACTGATGTTGGATGAGAAGACCTGGCTCGCAATCGGCGTTCTAATTCATCCCAAAGGTGTTCAATGGGGTTCAGGTCAGGGCTCTGTGCAGGCCTCTGGAGTTCCTCCACACCAAACTCGTCAAACCATGTCTTTATGGACGTTGCCTTCCCCAAACTGTTGCTACAAAGTTGGACATCTAAAATGTCTTTGTATGGTGTAGCATTAATGTTACCCTTCACTGGAACTAAGGTGCCAGCCCAAACCCTGAAAAACAGCCCCAGACCATTATCCCTCCTCCACAACTTTACAATAGGAACTGTGCATTCCAGTAGGTAGCGCTCTCCTGGCATCCGCCAAAACCAGATTCGTCCATCAGACTGCCAGATAGTGAAGCGCGATTCATCGCTCCAGAGGACGCGTTTTCACTGCTCCAGAGTCCAGTAGCGGTGTGCTTTGCATCACTCCAGCCCTTGCTCGGCATTGCACATAGCGATGTTGGGCTTGTGTGCAGCTGCTTGGCCACAGAAACCTATTTCACGAAGCTCCCGACGCACAGTTCTTGTGCTGATGTTGCAGCCAGAGACAGTTTGGAACTCTGTAGTGAGTGATTCAATAGAGGATAGGTGGTTTTTACATGCTACACACTTCAGCACTCGGCGGTCCCGCTCTGTAAGTTTGCATGGTCTGCCACTTCATGGCTGAGCTGTTGTTGCTTCTAGATGCTTCCACTTGACAATAATAGCACTTACAGATGACTGGGGCAGATCTAGCAGGGCAGAAATTTCACAAACTGACTTGTGGCAAAGATGGCATCCTATGACAGTGCCACATTTAAAGTCACTGAGCTCTCCAGTATGACTCATTCTACTTCCATGGTTTGTCTATGGACATCGCATGGCTATGTGCTTGATTCTATGCACCTGTTAACAATCGGTGTGGCTGAAACACCTGAAGTTTGGCCATATAGTGTATTTCACAATAATTTGATGGCTATTTTCATTTATGCATTTATGTTGTCCACTAGGTGGCTCAAGAGGTCAAGAACACATGGAACACAGGGTTGATAGCAAAGCAGCTCAACTGTACAAGGAAATTTGCGTGTGTGTTCCAACTCAGTGAAAAAGCACACTGGTCCAAGCTGCACAGCACCTGATCTCCTGTCACACAGTCGTCTGATACAAGTTTGTTATGTTTCAATATTCCAGAAAGGCTGAGATCAGCAGAACTAAGACGGACGCGTTATGGTGATCACGAAAGAAAAGCAACATCCCCATTTGGTCAGCGGCTACCATCTTACATGTTTGTATGTGTGCAAGATGAACATAAGGAGACCAGAATCTTTTGTGGAGATAAACAATAATTTATTGGAGGAAACTGTGCTGGTTTGTAATAACTTAAAACGTGGCAATACAACTTTACACTGCTGAACACTGTCTCAGGGTGTGTGCGTGTGTGTGTATGCATGCAGCGTTCGTGGGTGTCTCGGCATGTGTGACACACATCATAGAACAGGCCAGTCCATTGCACAGATACACTAAAGTACACAAGGGCAGTGCCTCAACGTCAGGCAGGAACTATGGCACAAAATGAGTACTTATGGCACCAGGGGCAGTATCTATCCATAGAGGCAGTGTCTGTGGTACAGGGGAAGTATCTATGGCACAGGGGCAGGATCTATGTGGCGTGTACTGTCCCCAAAACAATTCTCCTCTCTATAGACAATAGTGCAAGTACGTGGGTGAAAGGGGGCTGTGTCTGGAGTATTAGTGGCAAGTACAAGGAATATAGTGGGGTGCTGGAGGCACGGACAGGGGGTAGAGCTGGGGTGTCAGAAGCAGGTCGGGGGGAGTAGAACCAGGCTATCAGAAGCTACAGCTGGGGTATTAGAGGCAGTTAGAAGGACTAGAGCCGGGGTATTAGAGGCAGGTAGAGGGGCAGGAGCTGGAGTATTAGAGGCAGGTGGAGGAGCTAGAGCCAGGGTATTAGAGGCAGTTAGAAGGACTAGAGCTGGGGTATTAGAGGCAGGTAGAGGGGCAGGAGCTGGGGTATTAGAGGCAGGTAGAGGGGCTAGAGCCGGGGTATTAGAGGCAGTTAGAGGGGCTACAGCAGGGGTATTAGAGGCAGGTAGAGGGGCTAGAGCTGCGTATCAGAGGAAGGGAGAGGGGCTAGAACTGGGGTATTAGAGGCAGGTAGAGGGGCTAGAGCTGGGGTATTGGTGGAATGTGGAGGGTGTCCAGGGCATAGTGGTACAGCTCTCTCAGGGCGCTCAGGAGCTGCAGCCGGCAGAACATCTGGTTGAAAAGGTGAGGCATCGGCTCCTAGAGAGAGAGAGAGAGAGAGAGAGAGAGAGAGATGGGAGAGTGAAAGAGAGAGAGAGAGATGGCAGAGTGAAAGAGAGATGAGGAAGACTTTACAACACAGCTCCATTAAAGCCAGTGTGCCAATCTGCCAAACCAAGGAAACCATTCATCAACATCCTGGGCGGAACAGGAACTGCTGCTGGCACACACACAAAACCCAGATTAGGGCTGCAGCCACGCCCTTGTTTTAAAATAACTGGATCAACCCCGCAGGTCCCAAAAAAATGAGAGGGGTTTGAGATTTGTAATGAGACAAGCCCAAAGCATAATAACAAGTTCAATATTCGACACTGCTCCTTGGATAATGATGCATTTTCCATGCCATTCTACCGTTAACATTTCCACGATTTTCCAGGAGCCCCTCGGCTGCTGTTTCCCAGTGTCACCAAATTATTTTCCATTACTTTCCCCCATCGGCACTACGCTCTCTGCTTTTTCTGGTACCTCTGGAAAACACTATGTTTGGAGCTTTGTGACTTTACAACTTCAACTGTAAAAATGAACTATAACAAATAAAATTTGACTGATTGATTGCTTTTTCATTTTTCATAAGTATACCAAGGGGGGCTTTACACCTGGATCTGTTAAAGATCCAATAGTAAGATGGATCTGGTAAAATGCAGAGGAAAGAAAGACAGAAACTAAAGTCCTGATATACACACTGGAGGACTTCACTTAAGAAAGGAAAGAAAGCAGAGAAAAGGAGAGGAAAAAAGAGAGCAAGGATGCTTACCCCAAGGACATGCACTCTGTTATAGTAGGAGCTGAAATCCTTACTGAGAGACACCAGAAATCTGCAAACCTACAGAGACACACGTATTATGGAGTTATCACGCTAACACACATAACACATATGTACACATTACATGCATTAATTACGCACAGACACACATTATTCTGCACACATATTCTACATACTTACTCAAACATTTCACATCCTCTTTTCCACTTTAACCCTTTCTCTCACCTGCAAATGTACCTGTACGCCCACGTCACCTCACCTGCGTGAAACCCACCTGTTCGGTCCTTAGACTAACTCTAGCCCCTTCTCCCCCTTGTTCCAGTGCTTGTCCCGATTGGTCCAGTAGTTCGGAAAAGGGAATGAGGTAATTAAACAGCAGAAGCCACTCTCCCTGTACAAACAACAACAAAAACGAAACATTTATTTAACGCTATGGTATTCTATGTGGCCAATACTGGCTAGTCTCAATCACTGCCGCCAATGGACCACTCCGTAAGAAGAGTGTTAGTGCTGACTTAGCAATTGAATTACTGCAGTTATTCAATTGCTAAGAACTAAGCCATTGATTCATCATGGTCTTACGTAACAGTGGCCAGCAGTACAGACGAACTCGTGACCATGTTTCTGTGAGACGGGATCCCTCATCCTGACCACAGACCATGCAGTCATGCAACAATTATAGAAAAAATATAGGCTTTCAGATCAATTTTCCAGTTAATTGTCTTTGCCATGTAAGCAAATAACACAGGTGCATTGAGGGTAAGAATAGTTTTTCATATCAATCACAACAATTATATTTTGTCCAAGACAAATGCATAAATACAATTAGTGACATGAAATATCTATATTGAGTGTAAAAATATGAAATAAATCAAACACCGCTGCCGTCAAATGTGATTGCTTAACCCTGTCACACAAACCCATTTTCGTGCATTTGTCGCTGTCATATCACTTCATATTAATTTTGTCAGTTGTATATGCAACGCAGAATAAGATCATTTGCAAACCAATATTACAAGAAATCAGTTCATAAGAACAGATGAACCTAACAGCGTAATGGTAGTTCTCAAACACAGTGAAACAGACATAACATATAAAATCGTACTTTACCTCTTCTTTCAGGGCCGAGAAGTCCAGCTGAGATCCATCAGGAATTTTTGGGTAAAGTCCTAGGGGAAAGGTTCATGAGTCTATTTCATGTATGTTTGCGTGTGTGTGTGCATGTGTGTGGAAAGGGCTTGTCTAGGGCTGCCTAGCTTGAATTCATGGGTATGCGAAATGCACCCTTATTTCAAGCAGCCAAGTAGTTTGTTTTCATCTTTAATTTTGGTTAAATGTGATGCATTTAATGACTATGACAAATTAACTGGTTAGCTATGACACCGTGAACTCTTCAGGTACTTCCCTGCCCAAGGCTCCGTGGCCCCCTCCCTTACCCTGCTCCACTGCTCTCTCGTAGCTGTTGAAGAGTGTGTGCAGGCGGGCGCAGTTGTACATCACAAAGACCCCGCCTCTTGGACCCTTTGTGGACACACCTCCCTCCCTCTGCACATCCAGGGTGACCTGTGAAACCAGCTGTTATTCATATACAGTATTCCAGTAATACACAAACACACGCAGACACACAATCTGTCCATGCACACACACACATACACACACACACACACACACACACACACAAGGCATCACTGGACATGAATACTACTAAACTGTGTGACTTACAGGACTTGTGTGGGCTGTGGACAGCAGCTCAAACCTCACTGTTGCAGAGGTCATGACCTTGATGATGTCATCCCAAGCCTGTCCTGGAAATGAGGGGACAATTCAGAGCCGCAAAACTGTACAAACATCCAAAACACCAACATCTCCTAGTGCCCCTCCAGGCTCTGATTAGCAATACCACTTCCCACAGAAACAAACTACGAGACAGAAACAGTCTTACCCTCAACATGTGCCCCATACTTCATCTCTGATGCCTCTTTCATCTGCACTCTTCTCAGCCTTTATGGAGAGAGGGACAATGAGTCTCAGTGAGACTTGACACGCAAGGAACAAAAACTGAATGACAGTGCCACTGAGAACCGCTACAACACTCACTGAATGTACTGGGTGGCACTGAGCTGAGACCCAGGTGTCTTCACTGGTCCACACACCAAGTGTTTCTGAGTGAGAGAGAGACAGTGTTAGAGAGAGTGCAGGCTGGGGCCTGGGAGCACTGTGGGTCGCCATGTGTTGGGTAATGCTGAGCCAGCCTCGCTATTGTGGCAAACCTGTGTGAATGTGGCACCTCCAGCTCTCCACAGCATGGCCATCTGCTGCTGGCGAAACTCGTCCTGGCAGGATGTGACATGGACAACGGCCGCCACAGGGACCTGGACCACACACAGAGAAACAGCCATGTATGCCTCACGCTTCAGCTACCAAAATAACCAACACTTGTGACATCATTTGGAATGTGAGGCATGCTAGTGAGAGAAGGGGTTGTTCTTTTAAGATTCGTAAGGTGTCTTAAAATAGGACAGCGCGTTTATTTGTTTTTAAGATGGATGTCTGTTAGCCTGCTTGCTAAAACTTTCTGGCAGTAACAAATGGTCACAGGAGGTACCTGGTGCGTTTAAGTTAGCTAGCCACTGTAGCTGTAAAATGCCTCAGTCTAGAGCAGAAATTTAATTAATTCTGCCTTGTCAGTCGTGTTTCTGATTTGTCACAATGTTTTTGTGGAGGGAAAAAGTACTGGCAATCTGTTCAGGCTACTGAAAATTCAGCCCAGAATGAGCTTCATCCTCTTCACAGCAGGCTTACAGTGCCCAAGTAGCTTCAGGGCGGTGATCATCATCAGCTTACATATCAATGCTGAACAGAAATAGGAGCTGGGATGTAGTATCTGCCTGCAAAAACCGAATCAATTTGAATAATCTTTTCTGAGAGTAACCATACTCTCTGTTCACATGGGTGGAAATAAAAAAAAAACGATACGGTGATATTCGCTCAACATCAGCCTAAACAGATTACACTTAGTGCCTACTTGCCTGACATTTTGTTAATAAGTATTCACCATTCGGAATGAAATCAGTTAGAAGGGGGTGTTGGGTGTTTTGGAGTCAGTGAAGGAATAAATTAAGGATTATGGGATAGCTGAGAGGTACAGGACTAAGTGTAAGAGAAGTGCACACAGGGATGTTAATCACTCTCCTGACTCACCTGAAAGCCCATTACAGCCTTCTGGAGCTGGGCCAGCTGAGACACACTGTCCCTCTGCACTGAGGAGAGACAGGAGTCACAAACGCACGACACGTTACACACACACACAATTAACTGACACTAAACGTACGTGTACGTGCAACACATGCAGATCTAATGTTGTTTTCCACAGAAATGAGCTTAGTAAAGGCGCCGAAGTTTCCATTGTGCTGTGAACTGTGGGGCACATTTAGGAATGAAGAATTTTTTAGGGTGTTAATGTGGTCTCAGGGGAGTTAGCCAGTAAGGGTTTAGGGGGAAAAGACCCTTGTTTGTGTGGCCCCTAAGTGAGGTCATGAAAATAACATAATAAAGAGGTCTCCTGTGAGAGGAGAGGAAGACAGAGTGTATTTCTCCATAGCACACTCGCCACTCACCGGTGTAGGTGCCTAAATTGGGGTCATACCCTTGCAGCCTGTTTTTCTCAAGTACTCTTTTCAAGTTTATCTTCACTGCCACCTTCCCGTCCCCTCTCCTCTCATTCGTCTCAGTCTCCTGTTCTTCACCCCTGCTCTTCCCTCTCTCTGCCTCCTCTTCTTCCTCTCTGTAAGGGGAATTTTGCAGGGCCTGCCACAGCTCCTCTTCTCTCTCGACGTTGTTTGAACCGACAGACACCGTTGGCCAATCCACACCGAGCAACTTAAGGAAGACTACGATTTCACAATCCTCTGGAAGGACAGGGCAGCGGGAGATAGAGTACCTGAAATATAAAACAGTGTTACGCATACTGTACACAGTCACAACTGTATAGCCCACAGATAAGCCCGTCCCTCTCACTCACCCCTGCCTCTGAAGTAGCGCCCCCAGGTGGTCAGCCAGCAGCACAGTCCGTAGCTGCCCTAAGGTCAAGGTGTCGGGGGTGAGCAGGCTGGGTCTGGGGTACAAGGCCGGGCAATTCAGCACCACACCCCCCTGCTGCTTGCAGGAGGGCTGTATATACCTGGACGTTCCACACAGCACGTCCCGAAATGTAACAGCATGGTCAACGCGCAACCTGAGCCCCTCGCCTATCACCTCACCACCTGCAATGGGCAGCACCCCACTTCCTCCGGCAGACAAAACTCTGTCCATCACATGAGGGGGAACCTGAAACACACAAATGCCACGTGCTCAGTGAGAAACATCACAACAGTCAGCAGTGGAGCATCACCCGCTTAATAATGAGCGTCACAGCAATCGCCAAACAGTACCACATTGTCTCGCGAGAGTCAATGACTTTCAAATGGATCGGTCTTACAGTGACCTAAATAGCTAGGAGCAGCGATGAGTTAATAATTCTCCCCGCGGGGGTTAAATGTGATTATTACAAGAATGGACAGCGACCATAAATAAAGGGAAATTAATAAAAATGAATGCAATTCTTCTAATGATTGTAATACTAATGTTGGTGATTGGCTGAAATGAAAGTAACAAGCTAATGCATGTCACAGTTCAACCTATCAAAGATCGTGTCGCGAGCTGTCATTCCGCGAGAGGCAATCCATGCGTAAAGCCAGCTGCCACGCACTGCACCGCGTGTCAAGTGACATGCTAATTAAAAGACAACCAAATATAATTTAGGTATACCAACCTGCCCGTCTGCGAATAGCGTGGTGAGCACCGTTGTAGGTGACAAGAAATCCCGGTTACGGAGATTTTTGGCGCTGCTTTCCTTAAACCATAGTTTTTCCGGCTCGCTCGCGCCCCTTCCTCCGCCATAGAGACTCCCAGCTTCGGCTACGGTCCCAGGCTCTCCGCGCAGAGCGGAGCTCAACGCTTTGACTGTAGAGCTTATTCGAAACGGCAACTCCTCTGTGTTTTCCATTACAAGTTTAAAACCTTAACATTATTCCAAATGCGCACACCACTTCTGTGAACGTTTGCGTTAAACCAGCCAGTTCGGAAGGTATTTTCACTGTTGAAGCGTCGCGTATTCATACGGCTAGCCAGCGACTAGGAATTTCGATCATCAATTGCTTGTGAATTATTGAATATTCTCAACACGGAACCTTTCAACATGCTTACTCTGTTGCCGTGGTACCGATTTTCCTGTGCCACAGCAGGAAGTAGCTGTCACCATAGATGCGAGCGACTAGCACAGGTGGTGGAGACCTTGGCTGTTGACTGTACGTTAACGTGTTGTGGTACAAGTTAAGGGTTACATGCTCGTGTCCAACAAGCCGTTATTGCCTACACTACGCGAATATAAAGGCATAGTTAATGATTTTAAAGACACAGGTCTCAGGAGAGTCCTGAGGCTAGTATCTTTATTTCTTCAAATTCCGTGGGGCAATGCGACATTTGAATTAGTGAACATACTGACACCGACAACGACAGTGGCCAAACAAGATAGTAAATGTCATGTAATGAAAGTTAGTAATATTACATGAAAATCAATAATGACTAGATAAAGCTTGGTGATAAGGTCTGACAACAAGTAACAGAATCCTTTACGTCCTTTCAAACAAGACTTAAGTCTATCGATAGATCGATTTCTCGTCTACCATAATGGGTTCTCAGGTTCTCATCTTTCCGTATATGGGGTGGGTTTGCCGACTACCTAATGTTTCAGACTCTTAAAAAAACTCCACTTATTTACGTAAAAGGGTAAATGTAAATACGTAAAATTTACGTATTTACATAATTTATAAATTATTGTCGTTTTTCCTGTGTGTGTATTTCAGCTCTTTTGTCATTTTCTTTCAGCTATTAAGCACTTCGGACTTCAAGCACAAAAGTTCTGTATTATTATCATAAGTATTGTTGTTGTTACTCTGTGGTATCTACATATATAGCTATATAACACTGTTAGATAGACGAAAGCACAGTGTCAAAATGAAACTAACATTGGTTAGTATTATATAATTTAGCAATGTGTTGTCTGATGATCTCACCGGCTTGTAGTTTGTCTGGTTTGACTTGTGTCTACCACAAATATCTAAGGCTGAGCAAAATAAATGTTTGTCCCACACTTGTAGATAATTAAATACAGACACATGGACCTTGCCTTCCTCGAAGTCACATGATGTGGTCTGTGGTGTCTGTCTAGTCGCCCCCACAATCGAAATGAAGTAGCAGTGTAACCAGCTGTTGTTGAATATGGTAAATTCATGAGATATGTCATATAATTTCAGTCCCTTCTCATACAGTTCTGTTTTGTGGTGAGCAGGGGGTTTTCAAGGAAGTGAACAGCTGACCAGCAAGAGTATATCCTGCACCACGGTGGCAGGGGTGGGGTTGGGGGGGCGGGTGAGCAGGAAAAACAGCTTTCTTTCTGTAGCTGAGAACCAAGCACTGACCTGCCAGTCCTCGCTGCAGACCTCTACCCCATTCACACTCATAAGCTGAGCAGTGAGAGAAGACAGGCACAAGTGTAAAATGAAGAGTCATTTGCATATGCCTTGTTTCTTGTGGCTCTTCGGGATGGCTGGAACAATGAAAGGCACAACAGGATTTCCTTCACTGGTTACATCAGTGTTTGTTCATTTCTTTGTCCCAAAACAACTTAGTAAACATTTTGTAAAATGCCTAGCAAACATTACATGAAATGGCTTCTTCACATCTGTAGGTAATGTTGGTAATGCCTGGAACAGGAATGTATATCTATGATGTATCTAACCATGTTGCCAACTGATATCTGTTTTCTTCTTCATTCATGTGATGCTTTCTAGGTCATCTGAGATACAGTATATGCATGCACCTAGCTTCAGCCTTTTGCATTGAAGCACCGTTTTAAAGTAAGGTGCTAGTGGCCTCTCGGCTGGATTGATATGTACTCTTCAGTGGTGTCTTGACCTGCAACGAATGAGAAAGTGGCCAGGCTTCACAGCACAGCTGGAACGTACTGGCTGAAATATCCAATTTCCCTAGCAACCTTATTCTGCCTGAAAGGTGTGATTTAAAGCTAGAACTAAACAACTAATATACCCATCTTTGAACAACACATTATTTTTGGAAAAAGGCCACAGACATACAATATTGTTTATGTGTGCATTAACACATAGCTTGCCAAGTAAAGACCAGTTAAAATGTCCTTAATTTACCTCATTTCACCACTGAGTCACACATTACAATCATGATTGTGTAATGGGGTGTATGCTTAAGGGGGGAATATGTATTTGTAATACGCAAAGCGCAATCTGAGTCCGTTAAGAACAGTAGTGAGTAGATACAGTATTTGCTCACCCAAAGCCACTATTAGCAATATAAGTGTAAGTTTCGGAAGGACCACATTGCAGATTGATGTGTTTTCCCCTGTCTTTACCACCTGTTGTATGTTTGGCCTAACCAGCCTAGTGGCAAAACAAACCAGGAGCAGGCAATTGGGACGGTCATGTATACATGTATACGGTAGAGTAAACAATTAAGAACAGTTGAAATGTCAGTCATAATGGGAAGTACTGAACTCTGGATTATTTTGGGGATAAGGTGATTGGCTTATTCCATTTTGTTTCAAGCGTGATCGGATTTTATCTCTTTATCTCTGCATTCTTCAGAGGAACCATGGGTGTAGATTTTGGGTGGGGGTGGGGGTGAGGGGTAGCAGAAGTGCTGGCAGTAGATGGGAAGGAAACAATACAGGCATTGTTGGGAACGGGATTGCCAGATTTAATTTTGGTTCCTGATTCTACATTTCTCAATTACGGTACTGAAAGTCAAGTCTCGTCATAATTTTTGTAATTCTCCTTCTCATCACTGACTGATTTACTGATTGATTGGAACGATATTTTGTTCACTTTTGTTTGTTAAATATGAATATTAACATTGAACTGAAATGCAGACCCATTAAAATCTAATGAAATTTATGTATGTAGTTGGCAGTTTGGGGTTGGTTGTTTTGGTCAGAAGCCCTAATCCTTGAAATCGTCCTTCTGTATGCAATCTGTATATTCACTGTTTCGTGTATATGTATGTAATTTGAGCAATATTGAACAGACTGCTGAGGAGGAGAGTAAATCAAGAGGGAAAAAAGGGTTTGAGTTGAATCTGTTCAGCTGTATTTCCTGTGGGTCACAGCATGCTACATGCCAAAATTCTATAACAAATGAAAAGAAACACTATATACAGTGTAACTGAGGTTTTTGGTGGTTTTGTCCATTGATGTTTTCCTGTGCTGTGATAACCTTTCCAAATATCTATATATATATATAATAATATAATATAATTTAAAAATTTTGTATGTACATGGACAGTTGTGCAAAATGGCCGTGGACAGGAAGAGTTACAAATACAACATACAAATCTGAATTCATGTTTTTGGAAAGTTCTCTTGGTCTTTATTTATGAGAAGACTTTGTGAAGTATGGTTACACAATCATATGCAATCACTTTGAGTGACAAGAGAACAAACAATGCTGAAAATATAGGCTTTGCCATAAGTATATTTAGGTATTCTGGGTCTCACATTTGTAGCAGGATACTATGTCTGTGTATTCTGGGCACAAAAATGTACAACCGCAGCTTTCCGTGGCTGTTGTCCATAAAGTAATCAACCTGCACACAGAAAGGTAGGAGGAGTTAGAAATGATCAAAAGGGAACAGGTGGAATATAATTACTTTCGGTTTGACTTCAAAGCCCTTTGGAAAAAGTGCAGTGAAAACTCAACGTGCTGAATCGAGGGATAAGGGAAGAAAACTTGTCTGATGCATGGTTGTTTTTTTTTATTTAACAATCATACATGCACACAGTAGATTAATTTATGCAGACACTCCATGTAGGATAAGTATTTGTGTCTTTTATCTTCAGGAGACAGGCTTGGGAGGTGGGTCCTGGGGTTTGCAGTTGGTGGACTTGGCTGTCACTCTGGGCTGACACGATTTTCCCGATGGCGTTTTTTTCTGTCTGGCGAACCGGGAGAAAACGTGTCATTCCAGAGCATCACCATGCCTCCGTGAACCCCTCTGTCTCTCTCTCTCTCACACACGCACACACACACACACATACAGGAAGAGAAGTGATCCTACATGAATCCTTTCTCTAACCTCACTCCACTATTGAGGGTCCAGAGTTGAGGGGTCCCCGCCGTGGGGCACAGATGTGAGGAGCAGAGATAGACACCCAGCAGGAGGGGAGCAAGGAGCGATGTAGGCCTGTGGGAATGCAGGGGTGCTGGGAGAGCCTAGCGGACCAGAAGGGCCACCGAATGACGACCAGAGTGGTGCTGGCATGTGTGGGGAGACACTCAGGCCAAGCAGATGAGTTTTTACTGCTGCTGCTTACGGATTCTAGAGGCATATACGACTGCTTCCTTCATGTTTGTAGATGACTGTGGTTTTAGGTAGCAGGCTGTGTACTACGTCCTCAATTACAGTTCATTGATCGGTATCACCCTCACGCGCTGGTTTTTCAGGTCAAGACTTGCGTGCTCTCCGCTCCCTGCCTTTAATACCTTCACTTTCTGTTTGGCGGGCCTATTCACATATTCAGTGCAGAAGAACACACACTCCTGCTCATTCTCTCGCTCTCTCTCTCTCTCACACACACACACACACACACTATCTACACACCAAACACGCTCACTGCTCCTTCCCTTTTGGTTATTCTCCCAGTTTTCATCTCTTGTCCTCTGCGGCACAGTAGCACCTGCAGAAAGGGGGGGGACGGAATCCACATCCAGCTGCTACTGTCAATCACAGCTGCATTATGGGTTCCGTTACCGCCCCTCACGCTGACATCACCGCAGTCACAAGTCCACTTCAGGGGTCCTGATCCTGCCCTCAGCTCGGGCCCTGCTGCAGGCAGCAAAGCATAATGCTCAATTCAGTCATTTCTGAAATGCTGTCCTTTCTAATGAGCTATTTTAACCTCAATTCTTTACTAAATCAACCTGTACGAGGTGACTTTAGCTTGCTCGTGGAAACAGCTACTAACTACAGAGAGTGGTTTTACATTCAGGTAGAAATGAACATGTGTCTGCCATTTGCCCATGATACATTTGGAAAGTATGTGTTTGTGTTTACATATCATACTTATCTAGCTTTATCTTCATTTGGAAGTCCTGAAAAACCAGTTCTACCGACCGAGTGAAGAGGATAGGAGCACACACAGAGCAAAAGGGGCAGAAGAAAAAGAAAAGAGGAGAAAGAGAGAGATGGAGGGAAGAAGAGGCAGGATGAAGACAAAACTATACAGAGCTGTAAGAAGTTCATGAACTCACAGTGCCACACGCTCAGACAGCACAAGGCCTTTGCTCACATCAGCAGTCCTGACCCTTGGTAACAAGCACATAGGGATCTAGAAGTGAAAGGAAATCTTTTACGCCAAAAAGCAAGTGGAGAGAGCAAGAGAGGCTCATGTTGGGGTTAAAAGAAGCCGAAAAGCCAGGACTGCAGTGAGCGTGTGTGAAGAAGGCGTAAAGGCAGACAGACACTGGGGTCATGTGAGGATAGAGGGACAGAAGAGGAAGGCAGTCTAACGAGGAAAAGTGAAAGAATAAAAGAGGCAGAAAGAAGAGAGAGCAGAAGAGCGAGGGAGGTGAAGGAGGAGGGAGAGAGTGGACGGTATCCGAACTCTGCCTGCCCCTGAAATAATTTTTGCTGTACCTTCTGAAGTCGTTCCCCCACCTGCAGCCATCTCTGCCTCCTTCCCTCTCGATCCTCTCTGTCCGTCTGTGTGTGTGCAAGCGTCTCCGTCTATTTATGAGTCCTGACTTCCTCTTTGCCATCAGAATCATTTTCACTTTCTATTCTTCACAGCAACAAGCACCCAAACCCCCCCAACAACAAACACACACACACACACACTCGCCTCCTCTCTCACTTTCCTTACACCTTTCCTTGACATGTTCAAGTTTTCACAGTTATGCATGATCAAAAGCTATATATACACTTATTTTAATATTGTGGGGGAGATTTGCTGTTGGTTATATGAATGAATTTACAGTTTTTCATTTAATGGAAAAATACAGCCCAGTCTCCACTTGGAGTGTTCTTTTTTTTAACCAGTGAGCGATCAGGTCATGTCTGTAACACGCAGGTGAATGAGTGCAGGTGTGTCTATGTCTGGGAGGGGCTGTCGGAGGTTTGGAAAGTCCGGTGATTTTGGAGACATTGGAAGCCATCTCTTGGGACCCCACACCCCCTTCCCTGGCACCCCTCTGACTCAGTACCTCTCCCCATGTGTTCATTGTCTCTGGTAATCATCACCTTCCCTGCCATTAGCTCAACCAGTCCTGTAGACTAATCGCTGGGCAGATTTCAATCAGCAACAAATGTTCTCCCCTCAACAGCTGCTCTGCATTTGATTACTTCTGTCTGTAACAGCAGCTCTGCTCCCCGTCTTTGTTCCCTTTTTTTACATTTCCACTGAAGAAATAAATCTCATCAACTGAACCCCACCTGGACAAACACGAGATGAGTCTGCCTGATTGAATGAATACCAGGAGTGGTTCAGAGCAGAGAATCGTATCAATGCGTTGCAATATCTTGCAAGGAAAGTATTTATAACCACTAAATCATATCAGCAGCACATCTTGCTGCAGCAGTGTGAAACATTGCTGTTCCTCTTCTTCGCTTCCTCTTTGAGCCAAAAACCAGGAAAACCTCAGAAAGTGTTATCATCATTTAAACTTTATAGTGGTTCCAGCGTTTTTATTCCGAAGGAAATCAGCTAACATTGTCCTTAAAACAAAATGGGTAAATTCATATATTTGCTAAGTGTTCTCATGGGTACAGACCTTATGTGTTAACAGTCTGGATACCGTGAGGTGTTTTACTTTATATTGCATGCTTATTATTGTGGTTGAAAATGAGTGAACTGTGTCAAAATCATAGAAGTTGAATATGATAGGAAAAAAACCTGAAGTAAATTTTTAAACAGCTAACAAAAAGCAGGGGTTACTTTAACACAAAAAAATGGAACACATTTAAACATCTGATATGGGCACTGGAAGAGAGATGTACAGGAGGTTTGAGAAATGAACAACCATACTGAAGGTGACAACGGATTTTGTTCGATACCCCCTTAGTTTTAATGGTTTTGTTCTCCTTTATAGAACTAGGGCCGCCCTCTAAGTTAGCGGATCTGGCGGGTTTCGTTACATTGTTGGGCTGCAACCCAAAGTTGTTGTTTTGCATTGCTCAGCATTAAGCAATATTGTTTATGGCCTCCAGTTCTTAAAGTAGTAATGCTGCTACACCCTCCATCACCTGTACGTAAGGATTCACACATGGGGCCTGCTGGCTAAAGAGCTAAAAATACTGGTCACCCTTTGGCTTCCACAGTATTGTAGTGCTGTGGCATACTGTAGACAAGGTGACCACTGCTGCCATTCTCCTGCGAGTGCCACGCCCAGTTCCTGAAGGCACCTCAGTGGCTATAGTCACGTCTAAAGATGTCAGCCCATCACTTCCCACTTCCCACTTCCCCCATTCCCTTCCTTGAATTGCCTCTGTGGTCACACGACCAGCATGGTTGGTCCTGTATGAATGACGCTCTGTGGCTTAATTTTTTTGATCCTTTTACCCCTTATGCAGCCCTGTTGTGGACGTGGTTGTTGTTAGTTAGACATGTTAATCTCACTGTGACAGCCACTGGGCTCATTCAGAAGTTCTCGGGAGTAGCGAATGCGACCCTCTGATACGTTCACACTGCCCCACAGCGAGCTCAGCACCAATCAGAGGATGGGCGTGGCTCCACTGACAACATCTGCACAATCTTCCGGTGCCTGACGAGTCACAGGATGCCTGAGAGTGGTGAGATGAGCAGCTGACATGCCCACCCCTATCCCAGAAGCTGATTTGTTCTGCTGCTGTGGGCTCCTGCTCCTCGTCAGCTGATGACATGGCCAGGATCGAACCTGTAGAGCTCAGCCTGCACTCAAAGTGAGCACCTTAATCACTGAGCTGTTGGGAGCCCCCTATGGCTTAGTTAACATGGAGTTGGTCCTGTTCACAAGTAGTTAACTCTTTGAGCCTCTGCTGCTGTAGACTCTGCCATTTCCTTGGCACTTATACCAATCAGCTTATCACGCAAAGCATTCAATGGTTTCATGCTGCAGACCTGTCTTTTTCTAGCCTGTAGCATTCCTGTGGCCTACCATCTTCAATTGACTTGCATGCACTTCATTGTTTCAATGAATACAAATGTACAGCAGACTCCTTCACACCCTTTAAGCGTCACAGATGCATGCATGTGGATTGTGTAACTCGCATTTTTCACAGCTACATGCAAGTGTTAAATTAGGGTGCAAGAGCTGACAGGTTCAGTTCAGGGCTATGGCTGCCGAAACACCTACATGAGATTCTTGACGTTATATTCGCTCTCAACCTACATTTCCCATCTTTAAGATTTGTACCATTGTAAAAGTCTTTAATGCAATTCAATATTTTGAACATAGCTGCATACCATCCAAAGGATCAGTCCATGCTAATGCATAGCATTTGAAGAATGGACACTACTGTGATAGACAATATTTCAACTCAACATCAAAAGTAGAATTGCAGAAAAACAGCCTTATTCCTTCATATTTTTCATGTGTTTTCCCTTTTCCCTGTGTCTACCCATAACACAGATTCTTCCCACAGGAACTGATTATGGATTAGGATTTGGGGTGTACAAACCAATCATGGATCGGTTGTTTGGGTGTGAAAGACATCCCAGTGAAATTGGCTACTGTTCGACTTGCTATAGAGCAAGCAGCAAATCACAGCAGCCTGCCATATCCCAGCCCCTCCCAGTATTTGACTGATGGAAGTGGTTTAGCAGGTATGTGAGCGTATGTGGTGTCTTTGTGTCTGTGAGGGTTTCCAAGTCCAAGGGCCTCAGCCTGGGCTAATGTTTTGTCACACGTTAACCTGAAGCTGTCAGCACCTGAAACAATCCAGTCTGCAGAAATTACCATGTAATGACACTTGACTGTATGATACCAGTTACAAGGGGCACCATCTTTCACCATATCCGTGTGAAACTCCTACAGAAAGGCATGTCTCAGAATTTCCTCTTTTCTGAAATGTCTCCCAAACTGTGGTATTTTACTGAGAAGGGCACAAGAGGAAGTGAGACGCTCACCGAGAGGAATACAAAAGCACACCAAGATGTGTCAGCCTCACACGCTGCATCAATGCTATTGCACACTGTGCATAACGTGGATTGGGTGAGCACAGTGTATCTATATATGGCAGCAGGCCAGTGAGTCTGTATGGGAGAGGGCCTCTGAGTTTGTGCTGTATGAATGGGAGACTCCTCTACTGCATTCTTTTCTGGCTCAGGAAGGCAAGGAGGCGGAACATAATGGAAAAAAATAGTTCAGACCTTTTATTTATTTTATCATTCAAGGAAATCCTTGTGTTTGAACATGGAAGGAATATGACAAACACAGAGAGACATAAACTTTCCCCCTCACCCCAAACAGACAGGCAGACAGACAGACAGAGAGACAGGACACAATTACTAGCCCTCAGGGGAGAGCTCTCCCTGACGGGAGAGTAACGGACATCAGATGTGGCTTGGGCGGATGTGGTCTCTGTGTGTGTGTGTTGGCGGGGGAGGGTGACGTACAGTGTGTGCATGTACTTGTGTTGGCGGAGGAGGGTGACGTAGTATGTGTGTATGTGTGCATGTGTGTGTTTGTGCACGTGTGTGTGTATGTGCATGTGTGTTTTGGAAGGGGAGGGTGACGTAGTGTGTATGGAGGAGAGCGTTGCAGTTGGTGCCAGGGTAAAAGTGTCCACCTTCCCCATTCTCAGAACAGGCGCTTCTCGTAGCTGAAAGGCAAATCAAATAAACACAATCAATTCAGGAATACATGTGTGAAAAATGCAGTGATCAACTGACCAAGAGCAACATCCTGTCTGCTTCAAGAGCATTTACAATTTTATTTTAAGAAAAAACAAAAAACACACACACATAATGTAATATATTATATGTGTGTGTATATATATATATATATATATATATGTGTGTGTGTGTGTGTGTGTGTGTGTGTGTGTATATACACACACACACACACACACACACACACACACACATCTACTACAAGGAGTATGGATGCTATTAATATGTCAATATAACAAACCTTGCAGCACTAAGGTGGGGATGTGGATCACTATGTATTTTTCCCAATGGCCTTTCATAACATGCCGTTTGCAATTATGTGACACTTTTCCAAATGGTGTGTGTGGTAGAATTTAAATTTATCATGTGATCATTAATTTTCTAGTGATTTCATAAGAATTGCACCGTGTGAACATTTCAGAAACGTATCCATAATCACACTCAACCTATCGCTGTGCTCTGTTTTACCACAGGAATTACAGAACTTTACACAATGTTTTCAAAATTTACACTCCTCTCTCTCTCTCCCACATGTACACAGCTGAGGAAATACAACTGAAAATGTAAAACGTTACCTGTCCGTTGATGTAAAAAGGAAGAAATGTGAAGCGAGGGGCGGAGAGATGGGGATGTTACCTGTGCAGGCCATGTACTCCTCCCTCTATCTGGGCTGATGTTGTCCTTTTCTCAAACTTTAGATCTCCAGAGTACATCATGGCCCTGTGGGGAAGTTCAGTCCATTACCTACATGTTCACCCATATCTGCATGTACCTGATATAGAAGTGTGTATATTTCTCTCTGTACAGGTGTATTGCTGCGTGTAACTGGGCTGTGTGTGTGTGTGTGTGTGTGTGTGTGTGTGTGCATGCGTGTTTCTGCTCCTGTGTAGCTGTACGTCCTTCAGCTGGCTGCGTATAACACTGCACGTACCAGAATGTTTTTTGTACCTGTATGTATGATGTATGTATACTTAACGCATCTGAGTTTACTGTGTACATACCTGCGTGCTCATGCATGTGCAGGTGTAGTTGTATGTACCTGAGCTGGGTGAGGCTCTTGGCTCCGATGTCCTGGCAGGAGTGCTGAATTCCAGCCAGCAGGTAAGGGACAAACTTGTGAATGGAGCCTTTGTCCTGCACGGCTCCGGACACGCCCTGCGCCACCTTGATTTTATCACACTCACTGGGGCGGGGACAGAGGCGGGACAAGAGCCAGGAGGAGACAGGATTAGAGAAACAGGTACAACTGGCAGATGTCTAACAGACTGATTTAAATGTCATATTAGAGGGATGAAACGCCATCTCTAGCAAGGAAATGAGCCTGTTAGGCTTGTAACAGCCCAATCCCAGTGTAATCTAGGGGCATTCCAGTTCTGTGCAAATGGGGCTTTAACCTTGAGCCATGAGTATCTGCCAGTTGCAGTCAATGCTTACTTGTAATGTACAAATTATCCATTCATTGGGCATTTTAAAATGAATAATAACATTAATTAATTAATACATTTATGTGAATAAATATAAGTGTTTCAGATGCACCGCACGACCAGTACTGGCGAATGATTAAGGAAAAAAGGAGACAACACATTTGCAAGCCATAGAGGCCACCACTGAACCCTGCACACAGAGCTGCAGTTGTATGTGTTACCGGGTCGGTACCTGAAGTAGCGGGTCTGGGAGCCCAGGTTCTTGTCCATGGCATCCAGTGAGCCCATTCCTCGGTACTTCTTCAATCGGATCCCGTCTGAGAAGAAGTACTCGCCTGGTGCTTCAGAGGTGGCAGCCAGGAGAGAGCCCATCATCACTGACACAGAGAGGGAGAGAGGGACAGGGTTTAACAGGCCTGACAAACACCCAGGGAAAGACGCTGGCAGCATAACAGCAGTCTGCCACACCCTGAAGCACAAAGCAATCACATCACCAAATCTCTCTTCACGTTACATATTATATGTTATATATATTATATTTACACACACACACACGTATGAGAGTGTGCGTGTGTGTGTGCAAGAGAGTGTGTATATGTGTGCATGTGCATGTGAGACTCTTCTTTGAGAGTGTGTGTGAGAGTGTGTATGTTACTGTGTACACATACTGTATGTGTGTGAGATTGTGTGCGGGTGAAAGTATTTACCTGTGTGTGTGGGTGTGTGTGTGTGTGGGAGAGCGTGTACCTGTGTATGTGTGTATGTACCTGTGGAGGCTCCAAGTGCCAGCGCCTTGGCGACGTGGCCGACAGTCTGGATGCCCCCGTCGGCGATGACCGGGACGCCGAATCGCCGGGCGTACTCCGACACCTTGTACACTGCTGTGGCCTGTGGACGCCCACACGCCAGCACTGAGAGGGAGACAGGGAGAGAGAGAGAGAGAGACAGAGAGAGAGAGGGGAGGCATGATACCCCGGGCTTCACACCACACCACACAGCTAACCGAGCAGCACACCAAGCAGTACATACCCAGCAACAGCTCTTTCCATGCAGTATGCCTTTAGAGGACCTGCAACAAACCCATCCCACGACAACCAGCTGCCCACATCCACCGAGTGCAATGAAGATGTTACACTGAGAGAAAGCGCACTCTGTCAAAGACCCTGTTTTAAAATAGTTAGTGTGCTTGTCTAGGGGCATGTTGCTGGTGTGTCTGCTGAATGTGCCATTTTGCTGCACTTTTGTGGAGAAAGCAGGATTTCTTGCAAATGTCTTAAAATGATTTATTTTAAATGACAAATGTTTTGATGGTTCTTCCCCACCTTGAGGTTTACAGATGAAAAATTACATACAGGAGGTAAAAAATTTGATCATCAGGTAAGTCCGGACAGCCCACTGAGGTGAGACCTATGTTTTCTCGAAACGCCCAAAACATCTCCCCATATTGTCCCAATTTGGAATGCCCAATGCATCAGAGAGGCCACTCATCACTACAGCTCCCGCTAACAACCCAGGAGGCCACAGGAAAATACATGTGACATGTGATGCCACTTCTCAGAATGCAGTCCCTGTGCAGTCCCCGTGCCCGTGCCAAGCCTGCACAGACATGACTCGAAGGAAGACACTTCATGTGCAGCTTTATACACGCCAGCAGAGGTCGCTGGTGTGCTATGAGACAGACTAACTCTGGCTGACCTACCCACCCCTCCCCCCCAAAAGGAATGCGGCCGCTGTGGGATCCTGGTCATCCTGGGCTGATGACAAAGCGTGGATCTAACTTTGGCCATAGAGCTCAGCTTGCATTCAAAGCAAACGCCTTAACCACTGAGCTACCTGAGAGCTCCCAAGGTGGACACCTGTAATTCTGTTATAGACTTTAACAGTTAAAAAGCTAATTTAATTCCAGTTACATTTACAAGGCAAAGACAGACATAAAAACGTACTGTGAATTAATTCCGTGGGCTGGATGTTACTGCATCACACATTAAGGCATGTGATGGCAGCAGACAGGTATGTTAGTGGCAGGGTGTTTCTCCAGCATGGTGAATTTCCCTCATTTTGAGCCTAATACATGCAGAAATCTCCCCTCACTGCAGTGACTGCAGTGCATTTCTCATTAAATTCTTCAGTAAAATATCAGACATGCCAATGCTGACATCAGAAATTCTTTTTAGTTTTATCTTCTGAATGAACTGAATGTTCAGTAGTCAGTCTTCCTGAGAAGAGATGAACAGGAGGCTCTCTCAGGATGACTGAAGTCCAACTCGGTTAAACATTCACCTCCATTAACAAACTCAGCATGACGCTCCCAGAAGAGTTTCCATGAACACCTCTGTTCCTGATGAAATTCAACCATCCAACAGCACGCTGTAGTTTTGACTACAGGATTCAGGCAAAGTAATCTTAACTGCCAGTTTAAAAAGTTCCAGACCTCCAGAGAGATTCCTATAAACCCTAATAATCTAACCCACTACCTCAGTGTGGGGGGTCACTAGCAGGCTACAATGACTGCCAAATGAGGCTAGGGTTAGAAGAACAAGTCATCAGTTTTAAAACCTGTTGCCTTTTAAAAACTCTAAAAGACTCATAAATCTTTACATTTTCAACAAGCTGAGTAAACTTCACCGGTTTACATGATGATAATAATAACATAACATTTGAAATTTATGTCACTGTTGAACAAACTAGAACCAAATTTTGCGAACTTTGAAAATGTTTAATCTATCTATCATCTATCATTTTGACAGACAAAAGACAAAACCACCTAAACATGTGCTTTACAGAGAGCATTATCCGCACTGCTCCACCCACTGAACAGGTTTCATGTTGGTCCTCCATTCAGTTTTACCCTTTTATTTACTACATCACAGCAACCGTTCACTCACAGAACAGCACTCGTTGCTAGGAATGCCTCAAGGTCTGCGTCTGAAATCAAAGACGGCATCTACAGCTAATGCTGCGGTTACTATCGTTACTACAAACAGTCTGCAACATGGGCTGAGAGGTTACAGAGAGGATGTGTGATTCTATGTCAAAGGGCCTGTGAGAGATTCAACACATACACACACTGCACTGCAGGGAGCATTTGTTAAGGTGAATTAACAGATGAGAAACAGCACATACATATGTTGTTGAACATGTTGTCACTTCACAGACTTTGCAAATCACTGTTTCTTTTTAATGTCTTGTTAACATTCAAACATTGATGCTTAAAATTAATGTGCAAATAAAAGAGCTATAATAAATGAAGAATTTTGAATTTATTGTAGACGAATTATTGTTTATTGCAAAATTCAAATATGGCCATAGCCGAACTGAAATATTCATAGTAGATCATACCAGTCTGGTAGAGTTGCCAAGGGTTTGTAAAATATATCTGCATCATGTTGTCTTTCTGCTTTATTTGATACTAAAGAAACAATGCTTTGCTCAAATGAATGTAATATGAAATGTTGGCAGAAAAAACTGTAATGATGGAAAACCCCTGGCTATCATTGTAACGGATGACAATTTATCCTGGTGGAAGCTTTGTGGTGGACCTATGTGATACACATCTTGGCAGAAAATCCCCATTATTCAGCAGTTTCATTGTTTGCACTGCACACACAAATATAAATAAATAGATCAGGACACAGGTCAAGGTTTTATTGTATAGCTGACAGGAAGCTCTGATTTTAGAGGAGTTTATGATAAATGCCCCAATATCTGCTGTAATTTCAGTCCTCCTATAGGTAATGCACATCACATGCATGTACACTTGTTGATAAATCTGAGTGCGCTGATAAGGGCATTTACCACACCCCTTAACGTGGCTGGCGCTTTCTGTAGTGCGCTAGTGAGGGTGTAAGATGGGACTTAGAAGAGTGTCACATACTGTGATGGACAGGTTAGTAGGAAACAGGACAAGCATCCAGAACCTCAAAACCCCAGGCCAGCATCTACTTCTACAAAAATGCAGAGCTGTTATCCAACCAATGCAGCAGGCTGTGTAAGGGGGAGGGGCGGAGAGAGTGTGGAGGTGAAGCCAATGGGAGCACTGCGCAAGGTACAGGTGGGAAGGACTTACTGCAGTATCCTGTAACAGTGGATGGGGTTTTGGGGCTGTGGAGCTTTATATCAGGAGGAACAGAAGGGGGTGCTAGAGAGACAGATAAAGAGCGAGAGAGGAAGGGAGGAAAAGAGGGAGCGACAGAGGGATAAGAAAGCAGGATATGATAAGAAAGCAGGAGAAGACAAAGAAAAGAAGGACAGTGCAAGAGACAGAAAGGGAGAGAACGAAGGAAAGAGAAAGGCATTTTGTTTTAAAAGATTTACCCTCTGCATTGGTCAACACACAGAGCAAGTGGGCAGACCATAATTTTTTTTATCTAAGCGACTGGCCTATTCATCCTGTTGGACTGCCCTCAAGGAGGTATGACCACATTGGTGGATCATGAGAGTGAAGTCCACTGACTAGACTTGAATATAGAGTAAAGGATCCTACCCAGTCCTGCTTCCGTGTGATTGGGTGAGGTGTGTGGGGGAATGCCTGTGATTGGTCAAACTCACCTTCCTGTGTGATGCAGATGGAACCGCTGCCCATTCCAACACGGAGCGCATCCACTCCAGCATCTATGAGGTTTTTTGCCTGAGCCGCTGTGACCACTGAGAGAGGGAGAGAGAGAGAGGGAGAGACAGTATTGTGTTGAGAGTATTGTAGCAGTAGTGAAATCCGGAGAAGGTGCACAAGTTATGGCTGAAGATACAGAGGGGTATCTGGGGTCAGTACGTGGATGAGGAGAGAGGGGTATTTGAGGCCAGTATGTGGGGGACTCTCACCGTTGCCTCCAATAACCTGTAGCTGTGGGTATTTCTCTTTGATGTACTTGATCATGTTGATCTGGAAGATGGAGTTCCCCTGAGAAGAGTCCTGTGGGAAGAGAAAGAGGGTTACAGTGCTTCCAGAACAACCGATACACACACACACACACACACAACACACACACACACACACACACACGCGCGCGCGCGCGCACACACACGCACATACCAGGACCACGACGTCGACACCGCTCTGCACCAGCAGGTCGAGGCGGTAGCGGTCATCGGCGTGCGTCCCGATGGCCGCCCCGCACAGCAGCTGCTTGCGGGAGTCCTTGGAGGCGAGAGGGAAGTCCCGGTTCTTCTTCAGGTCTGTGCGGGCGATGATGGCCACCAAGCAGCCCTCCTCGTTCACAATGGGCAGCTTCCCTGGGGCGGAGCCAAAGGGGCACTGTCAGGGCTGAGCTTACTGAGGTGGGTCAGAGGGCTTCATATGCTTTTACATTTACATTTACTTATTTGGCAGACGCTTTCATCCAAAGTGACTTACAAATGAGGCAAAGTACAACACAAACAAAAAAACATAAGGAGTCAACAACAATATTAGAGGCGCTGCATGACCAGGTTTCAATGGTTGGCCAGACAAGGTACAAGCTTTTGTCCACAGTTTCACCCTTTTACCCCAAACTGAAAGCACTGACAGATAAAGGAGTACTGCCTTTTACAGTGGCAGGGAGGCCAGTGACCTACATTACACAGTGACAAAAACAACATTTTACATAATATGTAGGTCAGGTGTACCTGTCATTTTATGTACATATACACACACATAGATCATAGATCTGTCTGATCATAGAGTTAATCTCTCTTCTCCCAGCCAGAGTGCATCTTTTTTAGTGAAAACCCAGCAGCAGATAGGAAAAGGGCTGTGAAATGAAACCAGTGGAATGATTTTTGGAATGATTCCTGAGCTCTTATGTTACCTCCCACAACCCTCCTCAGACATCCCCCCTCCTCACCCTTTTTGCTGCGTTGCAGGATCTCATTGGCCTCTTTCAAAGTCACCCCGGCGGGGGCCACCACCAGATCCTCCAGCTTAGTCATCACCTGTGGGGGAGAGATGCTCAGGATAACGGGATACCTTCCAAAAAGAAACCGACAGAAGGAGAAGACAGATATTTGGCAGTGTAGCATAGCGCTTAAGGAGCAGGACTTGTAACTGAAAGGTTGTGGGTTCGATTCCCCACTGGGGCACTGCGGCTGTACCCTTGGGCAAGGTACTTAAGCCACTATTGCCACAGTAAATATTCAGCTGTATAAATGGATAACATTGTAAAAAAAAAAAAAAAAAAACTAACCTCTCTGGATAAGAGTGTCTGCTAAATGGCAATAACGTAATATGCACACGACCGTCCTTGGCTGGGTGTATCAGACTTTTTTTATTAGGGCAAAAACATTACTTCTGCATGTGACAGTTTCATTTAAGGCAGAAATGGCAAAACGTGAAAGGGGAAAAAGGACATGCAGTTTAACTGGTAGTCCTGTGCTGCAGCTTGTCAATGCTAAAGAGCAATACAGTAAGGACCTGGGACTTTGGAGCTGGGATATAGGGATTTCCAGATTTAAGTCCCTTTTCCTGATTACTTGCATCACAGGAAACCACTAATAACTTTAGTGGTCATCCACACTATTTTGCACTACGTGTAGCATATCCTCCTAAAGCAGTCTCAATGTGAAAGATTTGCTTCCACAATGCAAAATGGTGAACAACCTATGTTAGCATTAGCTGAAATATACAGTTGGAACTGTTAAGTAAATTTTAAATGAACGTGTATTGTGTGGAATATATATGTGCTATATATTATTTACGGAACTTATTAATTTCTAATCAATTTACACCATTAAACCATTAAAAAATTCAACTCTTCTGAAATGTTCCAGTCTGAAATGTTCCAGTTCCAGGACTCTTCCAGTCCATTCAGGAAACCTGATATTTCCCAAGAAGGGTATAAATAAGTAACTCTCAGGACTCAAAAGGAAAATATCGAGGAATCCTCACAACCTGATAATCACTTGAGTTTACACATTAGTTTTTTCTTATCCTTAACCATTATCATTGTTATTTATACTAAGAACACTTTTACTCAAATTGCTAATTTCAGTGGCAATCACCACATCTGCCCTTTTCACATCATAACCTGGGCTGCCTTTATCTGAATAATGATTTGTCTCTGTCCATTCCGATTTCACAATACTGCACATCTGTCACGTAAATAAGGCGTTGCGAAACTTAAACTGAGGGCCCCCTGCACCCTATGACACGGCGGGGCCTGCGGGAGCAGGGGACAGCGGCCCGCGATTGGCCCACCTCGCTGAGTGGCAGGTCGTGCTCCTCCTCCTTGAGGAAGTCGATGTCGCGGGAGGAGATGATGCCCACCAGGCGGCCGCCCATGTGGCCGCTGTCGGTGATGGGGATGCCGCAGAAGCCGTGCCGTGCCTTGGCCTGGAAGACGTCCCGCACGCGCTCCCTGGGGCTCATGACCACAGGGTCTGTGATGAAGCCCTGCTCATAGCGCTGTGCGGAGGAAGGGGGGGGGGGGATGGGGAGGGGGAGGGAGTGTCTATTAGATCCTGCTCTTCTACAGGGAACCACACCAAAGCCACAGAGGCAGAGAGAGAGAGAGAGAGAGAGAGAGAGAGAGAGAGAGAGAGAGAGAGAGAGAGAGAGAGAGAGAGAGAGAGAGGAAAAAGACAGCAGGAGAGTTTAGTGAGAATAAGAGAAAGGGTGGAGGATAAGAGAAAAGGATGAGGGAGAGAGAGAGTAAGAGAGGGAGAGAGAGAGAGAGAGAGAGAGAGAGAGAGAGAGAGAGAGAGAGAGAGAGCGAGCGAGCAACAGTGAGAGAGAGAGAGCGCAAGAGTGAGAGAGTGAGAGAGAGAGAGAGAGGGAGCGAGAGCGAGAGCGAGAGGGAGGGAGAGTGAGAGGGAGAGTGAGAGGGAGAGCGAGAGGCAGAAAGAGAGGGAGAGCGAGAGGAACAGAGAGAACAGGAGCAGCAGAACAGACAGAAGAGAAGAGAACATGACAGCAGGAGAGGGAAAGTGCGAAAGAAGAGAAAAGTCGGAGGGTGTGAGAGAGAGAGAGGGGGAGTGAGAAAGAGCGTGCAAACTAGCTGTGATGTTCACTACATCACACACAAAACATCATCCAGCACTACAGGAAGGAGGGAGCAGCTGCACAGAGGAAAAACCATGACAATGAGAAGTCAGTATGGTTAGTCAGACAGAGAGGGGGAATGAGAGTAAGGTGAGGAAGGTAAGGGGGAGAGGCGATTATAACATATAGAGCAGGGGAGAGGTTACCTTGACCTTGCGGACTTCGTTGGCCTGGAACTCTGGTGTGCAATTGTGATGGATGAACCCAATACCTCCTGTGAGCTGAGAGAGAAGACAAAATTTTATTATAATCAACTTATTAAGGTGTGTGTATTCAAACTGCCTGAACCATGTGTGTATCACACTCCCACATCCTAAAGTCCCAACCCTAACCCCCCCCCAACACCCTCCTCACCGCCATGGCAATCGCCATCCCCGACTCGGTGACGGTATCCATGGGCGACGACACCAGAGGGGTCTTCATGGTGATCTGCTTGGTGAGTGCTGACGTCAGGTCCTGCAGTGAGACCAGACCAGAGCACAAGTCTACAGGAGCCCAAGGGGATTCTGCCACTCATGATGCAATCATGCTTGTGCTATTTAACAAATCCTCATCTTTATGAATGTTAAACCTCACACATGACCGTGAATAAGACTAATTTTACAACCTGTAAACAAACTGCAAATATACTAGTGCTACTCTGACCGCACTCCACAGAGCAGGTCATATTCTGGCCCTGACGTTATGGCTCTGAGGGTTACGGTTAGGGTTAGAGCAGAAGGATCAGGGGGTCATGGCCTCCTGCGGTGAGAGCATGGGAAAGGACCTAACAGCAGAGAAGGACACCACAGCACGTCCCCGAACGAGAGTCCACACTCACCACCTGGTCTGCCGTAAAGTCAATGTAACCAGGGAGGATGAGGAAGTCACTGCAGCAGAGAGGGGGGAAAGATATCAGCACGCACACAAACACTGTAAACCAGACAATAAATCACACACTTCCCACGCACACCAGTGCCAGTGCACATATTATACAGGCTCGCACACTGTCCATATTATTCCACGAGCATATCTATATAACACACAAAAATAGCAACATTGGGTTCACCCACTCAGGTTTTTCTCCAAATTACATCAATAAATGCTATGCTCTGGGAGCTCAGCACATTCACCCTGGCATGTCTGCATGTTTGGCTTGTGTATGAGCGCTGCGCGTGTTCGCACTGGCATGTGACGCGCGTGGGCGTGCGTGTGCGTGGCTCGGCGTGCGTGAGCTGCGCTTGCGCCTGCGGCAGCACCATTGCGCGGACAGAGAGCGCATTCCAGGAGAGCCTGGAGAGTTTGCAGAATAAGGCACCGGCTGACTTTGTGTTTTATTTTTATCGCGCCGAGTGAGTCTCGGGGGGCTGACATCGTAACCGAAACTGCGCTCTCCATGTTCAGAGCTCGAGAAAAGTTACAGCGCTTGACAAGTGCTTCGCATTACCTCTCTCCCCGCTTCCATGAGGAGAGCTTCAGGCAAACTAAACCAGTTTCAAACGCCTGCGGTTAGCCAGCTAGCAAACAAGACATTCCTTAGGAGGTTTCAGCTTGCCGGATTTAGTCAGAGCACTTTGCAGTGGGCTAGTCACCCCTTGTTATGAAAAATAACTAGCCAGCTTGTGTTGGCAAATATAAGTCAGCACCTGGCGATCATACCCTTTGATCTGACAGCCAATCAGGCGACGGTGGCATGACTGTAACTTACTTGTAAGTGAGGCCATCTCCACAGTTGAACAGTTGCTGTCCCGTCAGTCCATCGTCAGGCACGTAGCCTGTCTGCCCACTGATAAGATAGTCCGCCATGGCACAGTGCGTCCGTCACTGTTTGCAATATCTCACAACTGGTCAACAACACTAGGAGATACCCAGAACTTTCTCCTTGGCAGCGATCCGACAACCACCACCAGACGGCGGCTCGACGTGGATCTGTCACCGTGCAGCGCGCCTATATCGTTCCTCTCTCCCCTGTTCCTGTCCGCAAAGCCAGGCGAAACGTCTTCCTCTGGCGAGCTGTCCCACTTTCTCTTGCGCTGGAGAAGCCAGGTATCTCGGTATCGATTTTGTTGTGTGTCCCCTCTCCGATCTCGGTCCTTGTCCCTATTATTCCTGTCAACTCGACACGTGTTTCGCAAAGACCACCTCTTTCCGCTAATACGAACTGAGCTGTGCAATGCGTCATTTCCGTTTCATCCCCATCTTCAATCTGATACCCCACTGTTGTTTGGCCACAGGGGGCGCTATAACCCCTGCTACTTAATAGGAGGGCTGCGGAGAGTATTAGCTCAGTTTAAGAATATCCCTGGCACACTGCTCTGACTATATTAGGACCGACTTAGAGATCCCGGCATAGTTACTGCGTAGGAAAATGTTCTATAAAGCGATGCCCCCCGTTGACTGTACGCACCCTATACTCTAATATCACAGACTCACATTAAGAATAAAATATATTCCTGTATTATCATATTTATACCACACTTTAAATGGCATGTTCCTATAAACCATCACCTTCATAATGTGGATAGAGCTTCCCACCTTTATTGTGGGTTTCAAAGAGTCTTGATAGTTGGGATATTAGAACATTCAGAAATGACTTACATCAGTGCTTGCATAATTTTGTTTTCAACAGTAGTTATCAAGTCTCCCATGGATGTAGCACTCCTAGGGTTGTTCGGCCTTGATTAGGCATATCTAGGCCTGCATGCATACACAGAGAGCCACACCACTGGTCTCTATCATGACTGTAGCTTTAATGTGTTCTCTATAGTTCCCAGTGTTTTTTTTTTTTTTTTAAGATTTTACTGAGGTTGGTGCATCACGGGACACTCAATGGTTAGGACAAAATACTAGCTTTGGAAGGTGACATCGCCTTTCAGATGGGAAAAGGTGAGGGGTGCTTGGACAGGGGCTGCAGCGAGGGAGGTCTGAAAGTGTGGAAACGTGGGAAGCTGCTGACAGAACCCAGAGCTGTGTGAACAGACTGCTTAAAAGCACACGTAGAAGAGACCGGAAAACACAGAGCCTACGCGAGACTTGAGATCTTGAAACTCACATACGGTGCAAAAGCAACAAACTTCTTAGAGTGAACACAGAGATTTCCAATGAAATGTAATACCTGACTAAAACTCATTGACAGTGTTTTCCAGGCAAAGCTTCTCTATTGCAAAGAAACACGGGCCCCACATTTATTTTATTTAGACATCCCATAAAATCTGAAGTCGATGCTTCTGCTTAAAATTTTGGAAACACACTGCATGTAAACTGAAAGCCCTTTAAACTGTACAGGGCTGAACAAGGATGAAGTACAGACTTAGTGACTAAGGAATTACAAAGCTGGTGATTGTGGCGATACAATCCAAACACAAGAGCCATCAAGAAAGCCGAACAGAACAGGGTGTGAAATTTGGACTTGGGTCATCCAGCTCCTACAGCTGGCAGAGACCTAGAAAGCTGACTGAGACAGAGCTGATAGTGCAGTATGTGTCTGCCTGTGGCAGAGACAGACAACAGACATGATTTACACTGTTTGTGGTTAAAATCAAACCTGTGGAGCAATGTTACTGTTTACACTGAGTTTTGAAGGGGGGGGGTATATCTTGTGAGGTCATGTACTAAAATGCTTTGGCAACACTGGAAAATCCTTTAATGCAAATGAAAGCAAGTCTTTTAGAGAGAAGCTACAGGGAGTGAGAATAGAGACAGAACACACTCAGGACACAGTGCTCGTTTAAAAACGTTCTCTCAGTAACTCTATTTCTGTATTAATGTACAACCGTTGAAAATTACAGATTTTTTTTTTGTTTTTCATTTTTTTCCTTTTTTTAAATGATCTAACTCTATTAACAGCCATTTCTCCAAAAAAAAAAAAAAAACAAAACAAAAGAAAAAAAAACAAAAAAAAATATTGAACAATGTGCAGAAAAAGTAAAAGGACATAAAGGTGGAGGGGAGATTAGATGAGGAGAGTTAGAATGTGTGTCTGCTTCTCCTGCTCACCAGTGTGTCTGCCTGTGTGTCTGTCCCTTTCCCTGTGTGTCTGCATGCGTGTGCGTGTGTGAGAATGTGGTGGTGCTGTTGTCAGCAGATGATGGGGGAGAGGGGGGGTGGGGGTGGGAGGTGAAACTAATGCGCTCGTGCCATTCGGAGACCCAGGCCTCCACACTCCAGCACAGCGAGAGGAAGAGGACAAAGAGAGGGATGGATGAAGGAGTGAAGAAGCTCCTGGGGGTCGCTCGGGACGACAGAGACGGACACTCAGGTGTCGTGGAAATCCTTGAGCAGCGTGCGTCTCCTCTGCTCGGCGATGTGCATCTGATTCTCCAGATCCTGCGGGAGAGAGAGCGCCACCATCCCAGGTCAGAGGCCATTCACTGCACCCCACGTGCTTTATGCTCTGAATTACAAAAGCAGACAGTTTCTCTGGACAGCTGATCAGGCTTGGGGGGGGGGGGGGGGGGGGGGGTTAGGAATCTCGTCAGAAGGACTGAGGTGGAGGGGATAAATCTTGTATCTTCATGCACTGAAATGTTTTGGCAGCACTACATAACTCCCATCATGATCCCAATACCCCTCCACACACAATCAAGTCTCATGTCTCTGACGGTGCCACACGCTCCTACCTACAGAGAGTGGCACTATCAGACAGCCACACCGCACTAACAATCTAGTAGCAAAATGATGCCATTTTGTGCACAATCTCTTATCCATATAAGACGACATTCCACCTCTTTAGTGCGCACCCCCCACCACCCCCGCCCAAAAAAACATACCCCTCTGTCATTGGCGCTCAGCTCCCCCTCTCCAACCCCTCTCTCGTAGCTGTCGGCTCTCTCCACCTTCCAGGACAGGTTCTCTATCTCCGCCTCCAGCTGCGCCTGCTGGTACTCAAACTGGAGGGAAAGGCAGAGAGGGTGGGGGAGGGAGGAGGGGTGAGTACACACACACTTGTAAAGTCACAAACACAGTCCTCTGCAAACCCTGGGTGGCAGCGCGGCATAGTGGTTAGGGAGCAGGACTCGTAACCAAAAGATACCGATGTAAGTCGTTCTGGATAAGAGCATCTGCTAAATGCCAATAATGTAAATGTGAATGTAAACTGTGGCTAAAATGATGATTGGCTATTTTAACAGTGTCACCACAGTGACACAGTGTCACCTGCCTATCATGCGCAGAATGCTGGTAGCAACACAGCCACACGGAGCAAGCAGTGGAAGCAGCACGTGTACCTGCAGTTACATCTTTCAGAAATATTTGCACGACGACGTGTACCCAGAAATACAGACCCAGAAGTGGGCAGGACAAACTAGAGCTTGTATGGATTAGCTAGCTGTCAGAAAATGAACATCCATACGCTCACACATTAAACCCAGAAAGCTGTCCACTTAAAAGCAGCTCTGGACATATTCGCAGCAGGGACAACGAAATGCGATCAGATGAAAAGATCATTTTGTTTTCATGAGCTACGAGCATCATGGGAAAACGCAGTGCATAAAAATCAGCCAAAAACATTTGGGTTTGGAAGAGCGATCCCTGACCCCCGATTACAATCCCCCGAGGAATGATGCATAACCAGGATAAGACCCTGAAATCGCTTTGACAGTACCAATTAAGTACAAGTGGAAAAGTGCACCCATCAAGCCTGAATGGTCCACTGATTCTGAACCATTTCCCAGGATTTTCAGAAGTACAAACACAGAAAACAGCAACATCATTGCTCTCATTACATGGATGAACTGTTACCTATTAGATTTCATTATGAAGTAGTGATTATGGAAGCAGCGATTCATGCTGCTGGTTTTTTATTCTTATAGGCATGAATCTGAATTTCCAATGAATGTTCATGAGTTTGTCTAATAATTCTTTGCATAGACATTGCTTATGGATAAAGCTGCATATACCCTTATCCTTCAAATTTTCTGCTATGCCTACATGGTGAATTTTTTTTACACACACTGATACAGTTATTTGTCTAAGATATATTTCTACATTTACATTCATTTGGCAGACGCTTTTTTCCAAAGCGACTTACATAGGTTACAGTTCTTTACAATGTTATCCATTTATACAGCTGGATATTTACTGAGGCAACTGTGGGTTAAGTACCTTGCCCAAGGGTACAGCAGCAGTGTCCCAGCGGGGATTGAACCGGCAACCTTTTGGTTACAAGTCCTGCTCCTTAACCACTATGCAACACTGCTTTTCTAGTAATACATACTCTATTTACTTGTAATTAATCTGTGAGAATGCCACAAACTGGTGCTTATATAATACATCACATGTACTGCACCGTTCTAGATTCTTTGAGTCTGTGTGTCCCCTGTCTAATATTTATTCTGTTATATATGTTCCCTATTCTGGAGTGTTGAATGTTGTTTCCGCTTAGCTTGTTAGCTAGCTACAAAAATGAACACATCTTAATCTGGTCAACCTCTGCACAATACATGGCAAATGAACAAACGCATGAAACCGAACCTTTGACAATCTGAGCTTTTGCATTGCGTAACTAACAGCTAAACCCGCCTGTGCTGCTCCAGGAACCACAAGAAGCAAAATATTTGTTTGTAAATCCAGCTGTAGTCAGAAGTAGTATTTTCTTCTCTATTGTTTTTTCTCTTTCAGAGGCGGCTAATAGGCCTAAGTACAGGTTTAAACCTGCTGACAGAAGCAGGACTCTTCGTTGCTGAGCGCTTGATGCGCCCCTCAAAGACAGACAGACAGACACACGCCCACATCTCACCAGCTTCTTGCGGGGTCCGGACTCCATGTAGTAGGCGTAGGGGTAGGTATACTGCAGCGTGTAGCGACACTGCGGACAGGACAGCAAAGGGTTAACCTTGCCCTGCATCGCGGGGCATCGCTCAGTATGCTCCTCTACAGCAGCATCTCTGAAGGTCAGCATTTGCACTGTGTTTGTGTGAGAGTGAATGTAAACAGGGGGAGTGTGTGCGCTCAGTATTGGCATGCTATGAGCTCTCTACCTTGGCCAGCAGCTTGGCAGCGTTTTGCATGTACTGCCAGTCGATCCAGGTGCCCAGGTTGTTCATCACTCTCTCCTGGATCTTCTCCTGGATCCGCTGGTAGGTCTGAGCCTCCAGCTGCAGGCTCTTGTTGTGGTTCTCCCACTGCGGACAGAAACACGTGGACAGAGACGGTCACCACGCTTTACTGCAACCACACAGAACCTGCATCCCACTGTGAAAGGCATATCAGATTAGATACAGAAGGAGACAGACACAGAGAGTCTGTTTTCCTCTGAAATCCTCGTTCACCTTCATTAGGAGGAATTTTAAACCATTCCTTTAATGTTTGTAATCCCTCATCCTTCCAAAGCAGGAGTGGTATTTCAGAGGCGTGTGTGTGTGTGTGTGTGTACGCGCGCACGCACTGAGCACTTCCTCTCTCACCCTCTCGAAGTAGAAGAGGTATTTCTTGAGTGCCTCTCTGGCCTGGGCCTGCTGGCTCTGGTTAACGATGTCAGGGTTCTCCTTGTAACGGCTGCACTCATAGTACTCACTGCCATGGGTCTTCCAGTCCCCTAGACACATCCAGCAGAAATCTGCATACATGCATGCATACACACACACACATACACACACACACACACACAGAGTGAGAGACACATCAGATCAGCATCACATAATCTGATAATGGCGGCTGATGAACACTTGACACTGAACTGGCCCAAGCTGTATTGAAAATTAGCTCAATTTAGCTGTGCTTGTAGTAGAACTGGTTGCTTACCGTGCTTGCACTTGGAGCATTGCTGTAAACAGAATGAGAGAAAGACAGGTCAGGACACAGCACTCACAGTCCCTCACCTACACCAAATCTGTCCGTCTCTGCTGAGTGCCTACCAGGGCAAGCACTTCCTGCTTTTTCCCTCCTTCCCACTCACCAATCAGCAGCATTAGCCCCTACAGTAAAGTTATCTTTCCATTACAGGTACTATAATCATGAATTAAACATCCATAGAAAAGCAACATGATGCTGCCATTATCCTGCTTAAGAGTCTCCCAGATCACAGCTTATCACTTACGGTCTGCAGGGGAAATAATACTCCTGTCACGTTAGAAACTGCAGGTTATTCAGTGCTAACATCCCGGACAGTGAATGGCAGCGCACTGACTCAGTCCTACTCTCCTCTCTCCGAAGGCACTGGTCTCGTGTGGGCTGCTTTCCTTTCCTTGTTTTCACCAGCCCTGACATTCACCAAGCCATCACACCTCATCACCTGTGCCAAATCATCTCTCTGCCAAAGGAGGTGATGCAGACTTTTGTGCAACGTTCAAAGCAGTCTGCATACCTCACTCATGAACGGTGAGATGCACACAAAACGCTCAGCATATGAGTGAATATAACTTATGCAACTTAAACTGCAACTTTACTAAAATTCCTAAATTCAATGTGCTTGGTTTAGTTGGTATTTATATTTCACAGCTAGGAACCAGCTTCACAGTGGAGGGATCTTAGTTTCCTTCCACAAGAATGATATGCTCTGGAATAAATGTGACATTCTATCTCTGTGCAGCAAGTCCTTTAAATGATGCAAGTGGCTGTCCTGGCCTGAACCACCAGGTGCTTTATTTATTTATTTTTTTTAAGGGAAATGGTTCATCAATTCAACTCTGCGAAGGCGTTAAGGCTTCTAATTCATGCCTCCAATCCCACGAATGCACTGTGAAGACAGCTGCATCCTGTTAACACACATGTGCCTCACACGTCTGCCCTTCGGCTCCAAAGTGGACTAAATTGTGTACACTGACTCATTTGATGAAGGACAATTACATACATTCAAATTCCACACAGTAAGATTAAATTATATCTACAGCTATAAGTGATGCGTTGAAGTCTGTATTGATGAATTTATAACAACAAAGATGTAGAGGCTATAGAAAAATAGAAAGTAACAAAAAAAAAAAGTAACAAAACCTGTTCCAGCCCTTAAAAAGATGTGCCCTCTCAAGAGACAGAATCTCTTTAATCCCAGTGAAAGAAGGCTGACAGGGGATTCAGCTGCCATCTTTCAAAAATGTAAAGGGGATTAATGGCGTAGGCCAGAGGCTATTTCAGGCTCAGGTCTCCTCACAGAGCCAGAGGGCACAGGTGCAAATGAATGCATTTCAAACTGCCTTTAGAAAATATGCCTTCACACAGATAGAATCTGCCAGAATCTGCAGTGGAGAGAGAGACTAGTGCTGCACACGACTGATCTCGACAGAAACAGATTCACTTCAGATAGCAGGATAATGGCTTGCTAGGCTGGGCTGAATAACCTGTTATCATTACACTTCACAGTATTCTGAGCCCTTCAGGCCACCTCCCTTTTGAAAGTAAAATGGATTTTTAACGTATTCCGTTGAGCGGAAAAAACGAAGCCACAATGCTGTTTAAAATGAAGACCCTCTCTAAAACAAACGGCCCTCTTTCTGAGAGGACCCGCTGCATGAATGACTGCGTGGGCATCAGTGCAGTCCACTCACCATGTGGTTGCAGCCTCCATTCTTCTCAATGCAAATATTGCACTTAGGACACTGAAATGAGACAAGAGAATGTTACTACAGCTGCGCAGGCTTGTACGTATGTGAGTGCGTTTGTGTTTGAGTGGGTGAACGTGTGTGCGCATGAGTATGGGTGTACGCTGTGTGTAGTGTGTGTGTGCGTATGTCTGCACAGTGTGTGCAGTGCCTGTGTCTCTGTGTCCATGAGTGTGGGTGTGTGGTGTGTGTAGTGTGTGAATATGTGTGTGCACACGTGAATGTAGGTGTATGGTGTGTGTAGTGTGTGTGTGTACATCTATGTTTGTGACAGCGCGTATGTGTGCAGTGTGTGTATGTGTGTGTGTGGTATGTGTAGTGTGTGCAGTATGTGCGTGTACCCCCCCGCATGTACCCCCCACACCCCAGTCTCTCACATCTTTAGTGTGCGCGCTGATGTAATTAGCCGTCTCAGAGTCATCAGCACATTTGGTCAGCCACTTCCGTATCGTTGCGCAGTCCGTAGGAGCGTGGTACATCTGCCGACATTTAAAGCTGACACAGCGGGAGACAGACAGGAGAGGCAGAAAGAGAGAGGACAAACAGATTAACACAGGAGCACCCCTCTCCTGCAACGTTACAGCCGTATCGCGTTCGGTGCAAACATGCACTGGAAAGAGAGTGGCACGTGAAAGGCCAGAAGGAGTATGTGTGCATCTGTGCATATGTATGTGTGTGTGTGTGTGTGTGTGTATGTGTAAGAGTGTGTGCATATGTGTGCACGTCTGTGCGAGTGTGTGTATTGTGCAGACGCATGGGCTTCCTCACCAGAAGACCTCGCTGCAGCGGCTGCACTGCACTCTGCGCGCCCGTGGCTCCTGCACCTGGATGACCATGGGACAGTCGGCCCCTGGACACAGCTGCAGCTGGAAGTGACTCTGTGGTGTGGGGAGGGGGGGGAGAGAGCGGGGGCCGCAAGTTCATTTCTGCTCCGTTTCCGACAAGTCTACCGCCAAGAACATCGGTGATGGTGTCACTTCCTGTGACACGGCAGCACGGCAGTCATGTCTGAACGCGAACACAATGCCGGCGATTGTTCGGATGACGGCTCGTACCACACAACCGTGCAAGACTGTGCTGAAGGCTCATTGTCTTTTTATATGCAGGAATTCTTAGAGAGGTAGAACTGGAGCGTAATATTCAAGATCCTGTAGTGGTGACTAACATTTTGTGTGGGCATTAATACTGCTGTCGGTGTTTGCTGAGTAATTGTTGTACTGATCTTGATCATCGTGAGTGTATTTAGCGAATTTATGAATGGCGCTGTACTACTTAATCCAGGAAATCATTTTGTCCTTGTTTGCACTGCTCCTGACCAATCACTGCCTGCTTTGGGATTTGTCCTGTTCTGCCCTGTGACTACAAAAGATGCAGGTCATTGTCTGCTATCTGACCAGCAGCAACGCTCTGACTAATGTTACACACCGAAAGGTTGGTTCTAGCAGGAAAAAACTGGGAACCTAACCTCTCAAATTTGTTATTTATGACACTGAGAAGACCCATCATAGGACTTAACGCTGATCATCAAGATTCAAATACAGCCTGCCCATGCCAGGCACTGAGCAGGAGAAAACAGAGAGAAAGAGAGACACACCTCCACATAGTCTCTGAAGAGGTAGCGTCTGTATCTGTCCTTCAGCTCCTCGCTGGGGAGCAGGGGGAGCACAAAGTCCTCTGGCATTTGGAGGGAGCAGTCCTGAGCCATACATGAGATACCTGAAAAAGCACACGCAACCACACACACGCACAGGCACGCACACACAGAAACACACACACACACACACGTAGGCACATGCGCGCACGCACACACATACACACAGAGGCCAGAGTTAAACACAGCGCTTATTTTACAGTTTTGGAGGTGTTGGAGCTCTTCCTCTGACAGCACCTCAAGAGTCTGACTGCTGTCATGCTGAGTGATGAACACTAAGATTCACAGCTTATTTACTTCAACTGTACGATGTATGATTTTACAAAATCACCGCAAAACATTATAGATGAACATCTGGAAAATGCTAGATGAACAATAAGAGTTTATGCTGGATGTCGAGCACATATTCCTTACTGATTCCTGTTACAGGAGAACCTCAATGACAAGTGTTGAAAAACTGAACACATCTAATGCAAAACCAAACTAAAATATCACAACAGCATTTTTAAAGAAAATAATGTTGTCAAAATAATTTTGAAATAGCTGCAATTGTTGAGACTAAATATTCCAGTGTAATACTGACTCCTCCAGTTTTGCACTCTGTGTCTCTCTGAGTTTAAAAAAAACAGGTACTAACACAAACTTTGGATGACAAGATGGTTATCTTCCCATTTCTTCCTGTTTTGCAAGTGCAATGGATTATGGGTATTACGGAGTGCAAACTTCTAATTCACCAGTTAAGTGCCATTTCTCAGTAAATGGCATCATAAGGTACACTGAACTGTTCGACTGGAATACGAGTTTCAGCAACCAAGTGAATTTCAAGAGAAAAATGCTAAAGGTTAAGGAATGTGGACGGACAAAAGACCACATATGCCACTCCCTTGCATTGCAGAATTGAATGTCTGCACTCATTTCTACCCATAATGCAGTGGTTCTAAGACTGACATCGTTTTCAATGGTAACATCAGGAAGTTCTCTCTCTCTTCATTCTAGGCTCTTCAGAATAGCTGTGCTATGTACTGTATGGTCTACATCAGTGAATTACTATTTTTAAAAAACAAGCCACACCTATCGTACTGAAACTAATGACTAATTTACTAAAGCTAAACACTGGCCCTACTGACAGGCAGAGAGGCACTTTTTGGATTGGGAAAGACAAATTTGACACCTGAGAGATTTAACAGTTTAAAATTAACTTCAAACAATGTACATTTAAACAAACGTTCTACAGACAGCTGGTGCATTATCAACCGCACTTTAAACCGCACAGTAATGTAATGTAATGTAATGTCTGACTTCGAGACCGGACCACTCCCCTTGTTCCCGTGTCAGACAGGGTCACCTCCACCGCCCGCATGACCCCGGGTACTCACCCACTCCCACCCCGTCCTTGACAAGCACGGTGCAGTGCTGCTCCCAGCAGGATTTGCAGAAGGAGTGCTGGCAGGGCAGGGAGAGCAGAGCATCCTTTCGCACCAGCTGCAGACACACCCCACACTGCAGCGACTGAGGGGACGCCTGGGGGAAAGGGACGTTTCAAACGCGCATGCAAACACACACACACACACGCGCGCGCACACACACACACACGCAAACACACACACACACACGCAAACACACACACACACGCGCGCACGCATGCACACACGCACGCACACACACACACAGTTCTAGCATTAACACGCTCAGTTCTGACACTAAAATACAACATTATGGTGCTGACACATGTATGTATGGAGCTGAAAATGAGTCCTAGTACTCACTGTCACAGATCTGCAGGTGCTGGGTTGGACCTGGGCCTCGCAAAGCAGCTGGGAGGAGTTGGACTTGTACCTGAAACCATAAGCAAAGCAGTGAGCACCCCTTCTGCAGCAGGTGTGTGTACGTTTCTGTGTGTGTGTGTGTACGTGTAACTTTACCTGTCCAGTATTACAGACACCTGCCAGTGAAAATGGACAAGGACCAGCTTTGCGACAGCAGGCAGCACCTGGAGAGAGGAGAAGAAGAAAGGCGAGCGTGACAGATTATCACAACCACCCTCTGACATCCTAAAGGCGATCACAACATGATGATAAGGATCACAGAATTTTCCATAACCAGGAGGCGAGCTGCTCAAAATTTACATACATTAGGCTGATGTACTGTTCAGACAGACAAGCCTGGAGGTTTGGACAGGCGGTTCATCACTTTAGCATCTCTCCTAAGGATATCTGCCACATCACTTATCATTCAAATGGTGACCAATCTGCCTGTCACTGAGCCATGAATGCCCCTCCCCCTCTTTCAAAGCCCCTCCCACCTTCAGGGCACTGGCTACACTGTTGACCTCCTCTGTCAGGACTCTCTGGCTCTCCCTGTAGGTGAGACAGGTGAACTGGTACTCTTCCGGATCAAAGGCGTCCGCCCCCTGCTCCACATCGCTGGCCACGCCCTCATAGTAGTCCACAATGTCACCCTGGTCTTCTTCCTCTGCCCCTTCGTCCTCCTCAGAGTTGGGGTCGAAGTCATCCTCGTTGCTGTCGGAGGCCTGGCTGTTCATGTCCACAGACATTCCCCGGAGCCCGCCCTCGCTGACACCCTCCACCAATCAGCACTCAACGCTCAGGAAACTACAACTCCCAGAGGCCTCTGTGCTCAGCAGCAGCGGAAGAAGCAGAAGAAGTCGCACTGCCAGTCACTCATGAGGTACTCTTAAGGTGGATACGCTGAGAGGAGATGAAGACCTGGCGGGCGGAAGTTGAGGGGGAAGAAAGGTGCAGAATAAAGGCAACAGGAAAGTAGAGGGAGACATGAGGAAGGGGGGAGAGAACGAAGTAACGTTATGAAAAACAATCATTGCCACAAGCAGAAAACAGTCACTTAACCAGTGGACAGTAATATACAGTAGCAGTTAAGGGGGGTCTGCAGAAGTGGCCAGTAATCTGCACTGAGATGCTGGAACTCAAGTGAAATGAGTGACATTTAGTGTAGGGCACAGAGATCAAATGTAATTCTATAGCCTGCAGCCCAGGTCTAAAACACTAAATATACCAGTACATGCAATGCTACAAAAAAACAAGAAAAAAAACCTGACAAATATACGACGGCCACAAATACATTGAGAGAAATTATCCATTGCCTGGTTTACAAACTAAATAAATATCGGAACTCAACGCGTGAAGCATTCAACCAGTCCTTGAGTTGTAACGAAACGGGACAAACGTTACTTCTCTCTCTGCTCAGAAAAAAACCGATGGGTGTACGAATCAACAGATGCACCGAACAGCATGGCACGCAAAACTGCTTTTTACGTAACGCTTAAAATAACAATCGATGCATTACCAGACTCAAACCGGTCAGAGAGGGCAAAACACCAGCCGCATGAGTGACAATGGCGTGATAAGCCATCGATAAAAACAGCAGTTACAAAACGCCATCTCACACCTAACACGTTGGGTTTGGTTTCGCTAACTTACTAATCTAGGCACGACAAAAGGGTTGTGACCGGGACAAGGGATTGTTACCTCGGCGCCAATGCAGACTGGTAACGTGTCCAACTAGCGATCACCCAGGCCTGGGTCAGTGGATGCCATCGACCCACGACTCCCTGCCTCGCATTCCGATCGCTGCTAAAAATAGCCTCTTGCGCATGGAAACATCAGATATTGTGGCTCGCTGGCTAGGTGATAACGGTCCAACTCCAAAGAAAAGCAGTTAGCTAGCTACCTGGCAGAAAACAGACAGGGGACAGATTCGGCCAACACAAATCACGGAGGTTCGGTTTGTTTGTTAGCTAGCGAGTTCGCTAGCCATCGCAGCCAGTGCATCAGAGTGTCAATCCAAATCTAGTAACGGAGAGCAGAGAGCTTTCTACCAATATATGGAACCCGTCAGTAGTAACATTTCGACTAGATTTCACTCTCCTCGAAGGAAAACTGCGAGTATCGCAAGCTTTGTCCCACCCTCTATCCCTCTGCCGCTGCGATCCGTAACCTCTGCCCCCCGAGACAGCGAACGCCTCTCACTCCAGTCCCGGGATGCGCATGTAAACAAGGCCCAGCGCGGCGGATAAGCGCCCGCACACGTCTCGCCGGAGACGTCTCCCTTTCCGGCCCGCCGAGCCCTCCGCACTTACCCCCGGGGCCGCGTCGAGGCGCCTGGCTGTGTGCGCCCGGGACGGCAGCAGAAACTCGGAATCGGTTCGGTTCGGCTTCCACAGGCTCGGTGAGCAGGAAGACAGGAACTACAGGGGGATTCGCCCGCTGCGTCACTTCCGCCTTCGATCACGGTCGCGAGCGCTCTGCTCCCCCCGCCTCGAGCCGATCCAGGATCAGCTTAGCCTGCCTCAGCTGCGTCACTTCCGCCTTTCCCCGAGGCGGACTTTTTCAGTCCTGAGCGCTTTGTGCTCCCGGGAGCTGTTCCCGGATCAGCTTATCCTGCTCTAATCGGAACCGCGGTCCTAACAGGATTAAACCGACTCAGGGTCAGGGTTTGGTGGAGGAGTTTGATGTTATTCGCGCACACTTATTATACGTGACATTTCAAAAGCTGCATGAGCAGTCAGCTGACTTTTTAAAAAAGAGCAAAGCCAGCTAACTACTGCTCTCTTTGAACCAATAAAGTTTAAGGCTATAACATTACATTGAAATCTCCCTGATTGAACAGTATTTGTAGCTAATCATTACTGTCTAACGCTGTCGACAGATTGTTGGACTGTTGGTCTGGTCAATACAGGTACGCCACAGGGATCAGTCTTAGGACCTATACTCTTAACAATTCATATGCAAACACTTTGGTCACAGAGTTGAAAATACAACATTTTTGTCTCTATTAGATGACACAGTTGTGCAACATTAGTAAACAATTGCAAGGGGCTTTTAATGCAGTCTGGTTAGCCTGCTCTAGATGAAACTTGTATTAAAGGTGGAAAAACTGAATGGTGTTCTCAAGATAAAAAAAAATACCTGCTGAACCCCACATGATAATAGTGGGAAGAAGCAAACTGCGGTGGTTTCAACCTATAAATGTCCTGTTTTTCTCCTTGATCCTATCTCTTAAATCTCACATTGCACATCTTGTTAAAAAGCAAAGGGTGAAGACATTTTTTCTAAGGCTGATATATGAGCATTTGTGTAGCCAGTTGCATTACCTTGGTTTTATTTTTGTCAAAGCAGAAGTTTAGATGTCTGAAATTAGTGTGCATGCACACTTAGATGAAGGCTGACCTGCTAGAATATCTCTGTAATCTTGACAACATGGTTGTGACTGTACTGATGGCCTTCACTCAGATAAGGCAGTTGTAATCTTTTCCGTCAGTGTCTTTCATTCTGTGATCTTTTCGCTTTGGTATCCTGGGAGAAGAGAAGCAAATCTTAAGTAATAATTAACTTACAACCATAAGACTGCAGGCTGAGCGTAGCATTTAACATGGATTGCTTCAGTGAATACTGTATCATAAAGGTAAACTATTATACCAAAGTGTTTTTATATTATAATCAGTGTACTAAGGCCATCAGCATATTAAGGCCAAAAGCTATCAGCTGGAAGAGCAGTATGTTTGCCAGCATGTCTGTCACACAGCATTTGCCTCAGTGCAGTGGATTTGACTTAGAAATCAGTTAACTTGAATAAGTACCAATAAGATGAAGGCTTATTGTGTAACTGTGCACAGAACTGCTTTAGCCCAGAACCCAAGGTGATTTCTTCCCTCCTGTGCTGCAGAGCTGAATTAAATGTAACTGAATTTGTCTTTATGAAACTATATTTAAAGGTATTTCTGGATTTTGTCATCAGTTTTTTAGTTTATGTTCCTACCTCAGCTCCTTTGTTTATTTTGTTATTATGATTATTACCTATACTGGAATACCATAATTTAATTACTGGCATAGGCATTTGAATTTATTTATTATTCATCTTATTAATACAAGCTAGCAGCATAAGATGTATTTATCCACTACAAAAGCAGCAGGAAAAATGTATTTCAGTTTTGGTCATGTTTACTGGTTCCTGATTGGATTTCATCAGTATGGTTCTACTGAACTCCAGTTGTAGTCACACTAGAAAAACACCTCATAGACGCTTATCTTTGTATAACCCTTCCTTCATTGTTAGCTACAGAGGACATGCTGGCAAATCACAGCCAGGTATATGCAGCTGAGTATAAGTTTTAACTGAATCCACTTGGTTTGTCTGACATAACAATAGAAACTATAAAAGGAAAGGGGGACTTGGCTGTAGCACACATTAAGAAATTCTAGAAAATGCTAGATTAATTTGATTATTTGATTCTGCCCCATTGAATTTTCAGAGGGTCCTTTTCATGCGCACCAGCCAAGATGACCTTCAGATGGAAAGCAGGCCAACTAGCCAGGCAGCTTGAGCACTCATTACCTGGACAGCTCTCTCTCCCTTTCGTGCCCACAAAAACACTGTGCCAGACATTCACTTTCTCCCTTGCCTCGCGACACTTCTGAAATCACTCTGTCAAACCTCCCTGAGTGAAAATGGCCAAATGTTCAAGAAATAATTGGCAATTCAGTAAGACAGTCTCTTGTTATTACAAATACAATTCCACCACAGATGATTGCTTTTAATAAAAAAAAAAAAACATTAAATATTAAATGGAAGTTTTGAAATTATATGCACTTTTACAGGGGCTACACTGAGTGTTAGCTTGTGTTGACAACACAATAATGAACTTATCATTTTTACCCTTTGGCTGCTAGAGGACACACCATGTTCTCAGACAAACAAACTCTCAGGTTCAGGGTCGAAAAGCCGTTATTTTTTTATTACAAATCTTTGACAAAAATATTCTGAGATGATACAAAAACATTGATTATTTATCTGGAAGAATCAACATGAATCACCTGAGCTACAAAGAGACTGGTGAAGAAGGTGAGCGTGGGGAACAGATGCGTGAGGGAGGCTGAAGACTGAGAGGGTCAGTGGGGTTTGGGGGCATGGAGGGGAGCGCACAGGAAAGCCAGGGGGGCAGGTGCTGCCTCTCTGCTGTCTTTTGGAGTTTCTCTGGCTCATTTGCCAAACATACACACAGATCTCTAACAGGTTCATACAGGGCAGTGTCTGAAAGAGCACTCCGAACAGTGTGTGTGACTGTGTCTGCGTGCACGTGCTTGTGCGCATGTCTCACACTTTCTCAAAGGGGAAGAGGTGCTTCTCCTGGCCCCTCTTGTCCCGTTTGCTCACTGGTTTGGCATCCCCGGCAGTCTCTGCCTCCTGGCGGTTCTGGGGCCAGGAGGCAGCCAGGGTCGCAGCAGGGCTGTCCGCCTCAGCGTTGTCCTCCTCCCCCGAGGACAGCTCTCCGTCGCCCTCCTTGGTCTGTGGAAGCTCCGCCTTCTGTCTCCCGTAGCGTCGCTTCAGACGCTCCCGGATCAGCAGTCCTTTCACCAGCAGAGCCCAGTGATCCACAGCCCTCTTCTCCCGCTTCTGCAACACCCACAGTACAGAGTTACACTGACTGACTCTCTCTCTCTCACACACTCACACACACACACACCCAGAGCACAGAGTCACACTGTCTGGCTCTCCCTCATACATACATACATACATACATACATACATACATACATACACACACACACACACACACACACACACACACACACACACACACACACACACACACACACACACACACACACACACGCACCTCTCTCTCCTTCTTCTCCAGGATCTCCTGCTCGTTCTCCCAGGCAGCTTGCAGCACCTCCTGATGCTCCTCACACACCACGTAGCCGTCAGTGCTGGAACACACACACACACAAACAAACATCCCACATCAGACAGAACGCATGCACGTACCAACAGATAACACACAGATACACGGAAAGAACACTGAGGAATCACTCCGAGTCCTTCAGGACTCCGGCAGCTGCCTGCCTGATACCTCACTGTACAGTACAGCCTGGACTAGGAGTCACACGAAAGATACAGTGAAGCATCCGGAGCTCAACTCAGAGCTATCCAATGGAGGAGGATCCACAACCACATGTGGCATTGCCCTCAGTGAAGGAAAAAGGAGCGCATCCAAACTCCTTGACCCCCTGGAGGTTTCAGACATTAATTGTGGCTGTTACCACAACCCTGAGAGAGCCGCAGTTCATTGTCACTGCAGCCGAGAGCAGATTACTGCTGTCAGCAGCAGTCCTTGCCCGCAAGGTTGAGAGAGAAACAGCTGCAACAAGCCTGGTGCATATCTGTGAGTGAGGCAGGAGGGGTGGGGGGGGGGCATTTTCAATTATCTGGTGCCCTTCCTGAAGTGGGGTAGATGTACTGTAATACCTGTAGCCATTCCCCACAAATCTGTCAGGTGATGAGATAAGAGGACTACACTTTTAATAAAGCCTGCCACCACATGCTGCCTTGGCTTCTTATACTTCAAGCTTTAAAAAACTGATTCAGGATCAGTTCTCCCCAACCAGACCAGCCAGAGGAGACTGTTCCAAAATTGAACAGAAAGGAACGGAAGGGACACACTATTTTTACAGAGAATTTTAAGATTAAGATGGTGACCCTGTTTCCCTTATATATGTGTATGTAGGAGTGTGTGTATATATGTGTGTATCTATGCGCACTGAGCAGGCTGGCTTACACAGGGTGTGAGAATCCGCAGTGGAAGTCGAAGCCGGTGACAGCAGCAGCACAGTCGATGTCCAGCTTGCGGGCGACTCTGTGCAGGTTGGGCAGACGCACGTGGACACAGCCCACAGGTAACATACAGGGCCGGAACAGGTACACATTCCCGTACTCGTTACGAGGCACCTGGAACACACACAGCGCTACGTGTAAAATATAGGCGTAATTCACCTGTATCTCACGCACAAATACACACATACATATATACGATAATATACACACACCCAACCACACTGTCACAAACATCCATCACGCAAAATACACCGTAAAAGGCCAGTGACGAGGTTGGCACCTTGCCATCCACTGCTACAGGGGGCTGGTACTCCTCCGTCTGCCATACACCAAAGAGCGGCAGGTCATCTTTGTCCTTCTGCTCCGATCCCTGCCTTGCTTTCCGTGCCCGATTAGAGAAGCCTTTCACCATCTGAGAGGGAGAGAGGAGAGAGAGATGGCCACATGTTCCACACAGGTCCCAGACACAGACCCCCAACACAGGCCCCCAGACACAGACCCCCAGACACAGGCCCCACATACAGGCCCAAGACACAACCCTCAGCAGATAGAGGCCCCAGGCATAGGTGCCAGATAGACGCCCCAGACACAGGCCTCAGACAGGGTGCACCACAGTACAGCCCAGGAGGCTGTGGTCTGGCCCTTCCTTCCTCCACACCCAGCACAGAGGCCCTGAGATTCCCCTTTCTGGCCTCTGCGTCATAGTGAGTCACCACTACCGATGGAGCAACACGGTCACTCACCAGCTTCAGCTGCTCTCTGACAACTCGTCTGTTTACACTGTAACCCGCCTCCTCCACCACAGATCTGTCCAAAAGCAGTACATTTGGACTGACAGTAAATGAAGAGTGAACAGTGAACCACTAAATCACAACTTTGAACATAAATGAGACTGATTAGAGTCAATTGCTCTGGATCTTAATGATGCAGATATCTCCATTTTCATTTTGGTCATCATAAACTTTGCAATGCACTCTGTAATTTGTAATGTGTGCTAACACTGCATGAACTAGTGCTTTGAAAATAATTCTGCATGAGACCAAGCCAAGTAAAGTGATATTAACATCACGTCTTAGTCTAATGTCAGAAAAACCCTACTGAAGAGGTAAAATAACACACCAATTATCCTGCACGCCCATGAGCCTTTTGCAAGACTGACAGCCATTTTCCACATTCCATTTAGAGCTACAACCAGACTGGCCCATTTTAGGTAATCTTCTGTGTCATGCTGACCCGTGTCAGCCCATCCCATCAGTGTTATTGGTGCCATCCTTCTTACCTGCTATGGGGCTGTCTCCATCATAACAAACACCCAGAAAAAACCTGATTTGGGCAGACAGCAACATTCAACATTCAAGAGCTATAATCATCTGCAAGTAGCAAAATGGAAAGCAACTGTGCTGTCCCAGGTCATCACGCTTTGACCTGTCTGAGCCCATTTCCTGCTCTATAGTGGAAAAGGGACAAGACCCAGCTACAGTAAGTGGAAAATCAGTGAAGTGCAGAACAGAGGAACAGGCGTGTGGACAGACAGCCAGAGTCAAACAGACACTGCAAGACAGACAGACAGACAGACAGATGGCTGTACCTTGTATGGCTCCTCCCCCAGACGCACTGTCCGTGCCTCTTTAAGCCAAGTGTCTCTGGAGTGCAGGGTGTGAACACAGTCCCTATGGAGAAGAACACAGGGCAGCACGCGCGTGCGTACACACACACACACACACACACACACACACACACAGAGTTAGAGATAATTACATGTACTCCTGTTCCTGTAGAGGGAGATCCAGTCTCCATCTCTAACACAGTACCCATCAACAAACACACACAGGTTCTCAAGTGGCTCAGCCGTCTGAGCGCTGCATCCCAGCCATGTTATCAGTTGACAATGGGCGGGAGCACACAGCGGTGGCTATAGCATTCTGCCAGGGATATAGGGGAGAATAGGACAGAAAGGTGCTTTGGCTGCTCTTTTGCAGAATAGCGGCCCCCGCTGGCCAACTGGGCACCTGCAGATCTCCCTGCATAAAGCATATGTTTGTCCATGCCCTACTGTACTGACAGTAGGGACTGCAGCAATAGGGCTGGCATGTCTATGACATAGTTGGGATAAGGGAGAAATGGGGGGGGGGGGGGGGGGCAATGGGCATTTCGCATTAAAAAAAAACAAACACACAGACTCTTCCTCATGCACACAGACAGAAGAAACTGTAGTCACCTGGAGTACACCGCCTCTCCCCTGCAGTACCCCAGAATGGCCGCAGTGGGGGGGTAGAGAGCCTCATACTTTAGCAGGTGCCTCTTCAGAGCATACAGTGGGTGATTCTTAAACTCCGAGATCACCGTGGGCAACGGCTTGTCCAGAAGCTTGGCCTGGAGCTACAGCATAGGGCATAAGGCTCGATTACATCTGTGTCTAAATTTGTGTGTGTGTGTGTTGCTGCAAGTGTGTGTGTGTGTGTGTGTGTATGTGTGTGTGTGCATACGCGTGTGTGTATAAGTGGGGTTTTGACTGAACATGCAGGCAAGTGGATGTTTGAGTGTATAAGTTGGTGACAGTGTGCAGGTTTTAGTGTGTTAGTGTGTGTATGTCTGTGTGCGAGTGTGCGCATGTCTCACCTCTTGGTCCTCCCGCTGCTCTCTCTGAGATTTGGGACCTTGAAATCCACTGAGAGCCTCCTCCCACCACTCCGGCTCCACCCGGCGCTTCCTGGACGATGTCATCCAGGTAGGGTCATACCTGGAGCTGAGATCCTTCAGGTAGCCGTCCCCATCCACAGCCAGAATGTAGCTCAGAGGCTGAGTGGCCTGTCTGGAGCACTGCTGCACCTGTCCCACCTCCGTCCTCTGAATGTCCAGACACACCCAGCGTCCCACCCTCTCCAGGTACACCTCCAGCCACTCGTCCTCCCCTACGCCCCCCTTCCTCCTCCATCTCCCCTTCTCTTCCTCTTCTTCCTCCTCCTCCTCCTCCTCACTACACGTTTCCTTCTTGCTCCTTCGTCTGCGAGGGGCCGCTCCCTTGCCCCTCCCCTTCCTGCTTCGCCGCCGGTTGGCTGCTCCGTCCGAGTCCTCGCTGTCTCCCTCGCTGGGCACCTGGAACTCCTCCCCCTCGCTGGACCCCTCCCCCTCGCTGCTGTCCTCTTTGTAGGACACCTTGGAGGCCACGCGCCGCCGCTGGGAGTTCTTGGGTCTCTGGCCCGCTGCTTCGGCTTCCTTCTCTTGCTTCACCCCGTTCTTCCGCGGCTTCTTACCCCCCGGCCCCCCCCGGCCCTCACTTTTGTCCCCTCCCCTCTTCACCCCTGGGGAGATTTTGGGCTCAGTGGGGCTCTTCTCAGGGGGGCTGCCAGAGGTCTTGGCATTGTCCTGGATCACAAAATCTGAGTCAGTCACAGACTTTAGCCCTCATGAATTCACACTCTCTCTCTCTCTCACACACACACACACACACCACCAAAGCAGGTCTTTTTTATCCCATTTAAGATCATCATGAAAAACATTTTCCACAAACAATGGCAAGCTCTTTAACATGAGATTAGAGCTACAAAAGAACTATGAATACTCTTCATACTAGCTTGTACCGTGTCTGCCTAGCGTGTACCATGTCTGGCCAACTACTGAAATTTGATCACGCGGCTCTTCTAATATTGTTGACTCCTCATGTGGCTTTTTGCTTGTGATGTACTCTGCCTCACTTGTAAGTTGCTTTGGATAAAAGCATCTGCCAAATGAATAAATGTAAATGTAAATGTACTTCAAACTGCTTCGCAGGGAAAGTTTCATCCGAGGGCTTCTTATGCACAGTGTGTGGCGGGCCTACCTTGGCAGAGGGCAGCTTCAGAGGGAGGGGCTGGAGAGAGAGCACCAGGCGGCAGAAGAGCTGCAGCGACCGCAGAACGATCAGGAACAGCTGAGGGCAGAAAGGGTCAGGTCACCAGGGTCACACCAAGATTACAGGGAACATCAGTGTCCTACCGTCTTCCAGAACACAGACAACCACAAAAACTCTGTTTAGCTGAAATCCAACGTGCTGATAAAATGCTGCGACATTCTCCATGGAACACGTGGACGAGCAGGGAAAGGTCAAAAGTGTTCTCACATGCGTCATTTCCTGGTGATTGCGGGCGGAGAGGGTCTGGAATCTCCGCTCCAGAACGGTGTGTGGGCTGTCTCCCGAGTCCTGGGGCAGGTCCGGGGTCAGGGTGAACGTTGACTGAAACCTAGCCGTGAAGGTAGACGCAGACATGAAGACAGGCACACGGCACACATGATCAGGTGCACACAGAAGACGCAAGGGCCTGACTGATCCGCAGTTTAAATGTGAAATTTGGAGTATCATTCAACCTTTTGGTTTTCTCATAACAAGTGCCATGTCAGCAGTACACTATCAACAGTATCACGCTGTCTGACTTCTCAGACCAACGGTTACCTATTCCTTACCACTGGAGCAGATTGCTGAGGAAAGCTGCGTCAGCCTGCTCGGGCGTCACCGCGGTGAAGTGCGCCGGCACCATGGACAGCCCGACAGCCAGCAGGTCCGGTTCGCTGCACAGCCGATTCCGGAACATTCCGTTGGCCACCAGGCACAGGAGGTGAACCTGAGGAACAGATGCAAAGGTGAGGCCCAGGAGCAGAGGGTAAACGCTCACCTGTCACTCTCCTGAGGGGGGCTGCTCGCTGCACACAGGTGTGCGGGACTCAGGTGTGCGGGACTCTACCTGCCACAATGCACACAACTCTAAGGAGCGGACAACGACCAAACATAGCCTGTCCAGCTACTATGTGCATGAGGCAATGTCACCTGGCAACAACTAAAATCCCCACAGAAAAACCTGAACATATTTGGCTTGGATGTATTTTTGCCTGTGGCAGTTTTTATCAGAAAGCCTCTTTGTAATTGCTAATCCATCATACCCCATTTTCGCATGTTTTACTCTCCTGATGTCTGTTTTCAGCACGGACTACAGGTCTACAGGCCTTCACTGTAAATGAAAACTTCTTATATACTGGGTCAGCAGTGTAGTGTAGTGGTAAGGAGCAAGGCTTGAAAACTGAAAGGTTGCTGGTTTGATTCTTCAGTGGGACAGTGCTGTTGTACCTTTGGGCAAGGAACTTGACCAACAATTGTCTCAGCAAATACCCAGCTGTATAAATGGACAAATTTGTAATCTGTGTAAGTCGCTCTGGATAACAGCGTCTGCTAAATGACAATGTAATATACACTGACCTACCAGGATGAATACGTATTAAAACATAAACTAATAAACAGTGAGTGCTGGTATATGGTACAGACAGTCAGACTGTAGGACAGAAAAACACAAATAAAAAAATAAATGAGACCACACACTGATGTAGTAATGACCACACCAGCAGGGGGCGCCCTTACTTTGTGCGTGTCCACTTGCAGGTCTTTGTTGAATCGGTTCATCATGCGACGCAGGTAGGTATTAAAGTCCGCTTCTCTCTTCTCCCTGTAAACAGCAGCTTTGTCAAGGTTGTCATGGCGATAGGAGCTTCTTTCACAGTCATTGATAACTTCATAAAATCTCACACACACTCACACCTCACACGCTTTTCAAATTACTTTAAATTACACATTACTCATTTTTCAATACTCAACCGACATGTATACTCAAGGAGATCTAAACTTACTAAACCTTTATTTTAAATAAATCAAATCATTAACTCAACTGTTCCAAAGCCTGCTGAAGAGCCACATCAGTTTTGAGCTTTTCATTCCACCTCAGGTCTTAATTACTGCACGAGTCCCTGATTGGTGCGAAACCTGAATAATCACTTTTATCACATGCATTTAATGATTTACTGTGAGGTCTCTGTACCCTGCAGGACTGAAGCTCTACTGGACTCCCTTAGCAAGCCCAGGCCAAAGTCAGTGTTAAATAATTGGGCAATTAATCCAGTTTGCATTGAAAAACAGATTTCTCTGTTTCCAACAGATGTGCTAGTGTAAACCTGTGAGAGTCAGGCCGGGTAAACTTCACAGAAACAAGTGTACCTTGCATTGTAGCTCTGAGAGCATCGGTTTCCTCAATTATACCAACTGACAGAAGTTCCTCATGTGAGAGAAGAGTGAACATGCTGAATGCCTACCCATTTGTGACATGACATAGCAACTGTCACTGGCCACCAATTCCAAGCCACATACCAGGAGGGCTATAGGGTTATTTAATTCTTCTTCTACTCATTATTTGGACAGGACCTGGTATACCAGATGTAATCATTTGCCCAAAAGGCTGGAGACTAAAGCCTGCAGAAGCCTGAATTCCAGAGGGCCTGATTGGTCTCCCCTCCTCCCAGGCTCCGCCCCTTCTCACCTTCTCTGCCTTTTGCGGGCGTGCTCGGGGGTCTCGATCTCGATCTCCACAGGTTGAGAGGGCAGCACGGGCTCCCCCTGAGCTTGTGCGCACAGCGGCTCTGCCAGCTCTGGGAAGAGACACCATTTTCTCACACACGCGTGGACACACGCACTCATGCGCACAGACGCATGCAGCATGCAGCATGCACCATGCATGGGTGTTCAGCCTTTCACGGCACAGTCAGAAAAAACACATGCACACACACACACACGCACACTCACGCTACATAAGCACACACAGATGTGCACCCTCTCACACATATACATGGCATAAGGCGATGATCGTTACGCCTTACCTTCAACATCTTCCCACTCCTCTTCCTCGCTGTCGTCTTCCTCCTCCTTCTTCTCAACCTTGGCCATTGTTGCCCCACCTTCATTGAGGGGAGTGGCGATATCCTCATTTTCATCATCGTCGCTTATTGTGACTGTGACAGGCTCCTCCTTCACAGAGGGGGGGTCCCCAAAATATTTGCTGGCACATCGCGCTGTGGTTTTACCTGTTGGGATGGAGGTGTGGGATTTAAACCTGGTCAGTTTCAGCAGGAAGCCTCTGGTACACCACCTGCTGTACTTCCATTCTCAGAGGATAAAAGGGTGTTACTGTGAACCTCAGCCTTTCACTGCTTCTGTGCTGAAATGTAGGACATCCCCCCCACAAGCACCAGCATCATGCTTCAGTTCTTTCACTGTTTCTTTCTGCACCAGATTCAAGCCAATTTCTCCTGCTAAGAATAAAACATGAAAGAGGCTGCATTTAGGATGAACCAGCAACTTTTCAGTTCTAAGCCCTGCTCCTTACCACCATGCTACACTGCCACCAGTCTCAGAGGCAGTATAAAGAAATAACTCAAGTACTACAATGTTTTCAGAGGGCTATAATGTATGTAATTAATGATACTACACAGCATAGTTCAGAGAAAGGTACTATCTGCATTAACCCGGCTGTAGTCTTAACAAATTGAAAACAGCTTGCCCATAACAGAGAAGTAAACTAACAAAAATAAAATGATCAAAGAGTTTTCAGCATCCATGTTGGTTCCACTGTGGCAGCCAAGCATTGCTGAACACCTGCAGGCAAGCTGACAACAAAGTCACGACTGCAGGACCCAGCTGCAGAGCCTCTTTGCAGAAGTTACAGTTAGTGGTAAAAGCCCTTAATGGTGTTAACTCATCGATGTTGTTTATATCTGCCTCTTCCCTCATATTCAGGCAGCTGCTTCAATAAACCCTAATTAGTTTTCGAATTAATTATTTTAGTCCCATCAGAGAAACAAATTAATCATAACTAATAAAGCCGAATATGTGTGCGCGTGATGCATTTTCGTAAGTGGCACAAATGAGCAGAAATAACACAAGGACTCTACAACTCTGCACATTCCCAGCAACTAAATTGATGACGCCTGGTGTATTTATTGTTATTGTTATTCAGCTAGCTTGTTTTTAAGCTTCGACCTGTCAAGGCCACCATAAGCACATACCGAGGACCGATCAGACCAGAGAGATGCTGTACCTGATTTTTTTGTGCGTTTTTCTCCACCAGCTTTGGCTTTAGGGGTTTGTTTCTGGCTCTTTGTATCGGTTTTAGCAACCGGGTCCGCTGACCCTTTTCGCTTGACCATGGCGATGAGACACTGCAAGTAAACAAGAATTTAAATATTCAAAATATCGTTAAGAGAGATAAATATAGGGGACCGCTCCAGCACAACACACACACCTCCACATGTGCAGAGGTTGTGTAAGTTCGCTCGCAGACTGCTATTACTCAACACTAACTTCCTCGGATCTTTCATAACACGGCCGGCCCGTTCACTTCATTGAAGGGGTTCTAAAAACGCGTCACATCCCTTTCCGGCGTCTGAGACGCTGCTGTTCGTGCTGCAACTCAAACCGAAAATAATCTTCCTTGAAAAGAAACCGATTAGCCAGCAGACATCCATATATTCTTAGGATAATCTACTATTTAGTGTTCACAAATGCTATAAATATTTAGCATTACATCATCATTAGCTCTAAAATACTCTGTACCTGTATAGTGGTAAATTATGTGTGTGTGTTTGTGAAGTAACATAGTTTAAAATTAATTCAATTAATTTAAATGAAATTATATTATATTAAGTTTTTTTGTAATACAGATTGATTTGCATACCCTGTACTTGTTGATTTGGCTGCCAATTTAATATTGCTGCGCAGTACATCGGTTTGATTTTCTTACATTCATTAGCACAAAGCACAAATACACATGCAGGAGCATGCATACGTGTGTATGCGCTGGGAATGGGTCTATCCAATTCTCGCTACTGTTGAAGAGGGCAGCTGAGTTTGAATGTCTTCATATAGTGTATCATCCAGCAACTTTTAAATTTTGTAAGCCTTCCTAGGGCATAGTTAAGGTACTGGACCCACAAATATAAAATGTCATCTCTTACAAATTCACCCTCTTTAAGGATCGGGGATTATGCAATAGCTGAAATTGTTGTGTAGTATTAATAGTGGGAGATTAGATAGATGCCATGGTTCAGCATCAGTTTTCTGAAGAAGTTAGAGTCAAGGTGCTTAGCTCTCCAACATGCAATCGCAGTATTAGCATCATGTGCTTGGTATCTAACAAATCAATCTAAATGTCACAGAAAATCAGACATCAACTATCAATTTTATTTTGTAATTGTTCGTGAGTGTCTAAAGAATTTCCTAGCCTGTATAGTTGTGAAGCTTGATTAGAATCCAATAAAACCCAAACAAGGAAGTCATTTCTGAATGTATAAACCTGGCTGACAGCCCTCAGTACCCAGTCATTTTTCTAGACTTCAGTTATTCGCTTTTTAAATTGCTAGCTACCCTTGCACATGTATGTACTTTCACTGCTTAGTGTAAATTTATTGTATTATTAATGTACTGTTAAGACAGACGCTGCGGGCCATAACTCTGCTGAGAAGTATGTCTGAGTCAGAGTCTGAGTTCAAAGAGTCTGATTTGTCAGTATACAGAGCACTGTCGACCCAATTTCACTGCAGAAATGGGACAAATAGACCTAAAACAGCCCCCTGTGTACTCCATTAAACAAACTCCAGGTCAGCTTGTTAATAATTCACCCATTCTTATCTCCTTTGCATTTAACAGAACAGAATTCAAGAATGGCGGATTCTCATCTGCACTGAGGTTTAGTGTGGGTGTTCTCATAAACAAAATTAATCAACATGTATATTTAGACTTTCTCTTGTTTTATTTATGTAGGGTAATGCAGAAATACTCATGTACAAATACATATCATTATTCTTTCTTATGATGTGATCTAATATCACAAGAGTATTTTTGTGCAAGTGTAATTCCATACCAAGGGGTAATTAAGATATACAGTAGTGTTCAATCTAATTGGGTATTTTAACAACCAAAGCTTTAATCTGTGAGTTTTCCTTCATATTATTTGTATATCTACAATGCATTTTTTGACTGATTTCCACCTCAGCAGGAATGTATGTGGAGCATCTGTATGGGTTAAACCCTGTTCAGTGTATTTTGTTGGTCATTCAATGTGCCCTTTGTTGAAAGACAGATTTCCCCCTGGGAAACATTAAAGTTCCATCATTCATTAGGTCGGGCATCATTCACAAGTTAAAAACACAACCATTAACACAGGTCACTGGGTTTTTCTGTTTACCATCAAACTCAGCTTCAAATTGGCTTTCTGTGGTATATTCAAGGAAAACAGCTTTATCATACAACCTTTGATCAGACTTATGTAAAAATATAAAGTTATGACTTTCACATAACCAATTAAAGTGAATTGAAAAGTTTGTTAACAAATGCAAAAAAGAGAAACAATAAAACAGACAAATTTATACTAGTTGTCTCTGAATTAGCAAGTGATTTAGATATGGGGCCTGCAGATTGATGGGTTGCTGTTGCTTTACATGAGGCCACCCTGGTTTGTCGGTGTGTCCAGACCAAAGTGGATAGCATACAATGAGGCACCTGAAAAATCCATAAGGATTAACATATGAAAACCATAGATTGCAAAAAGCGCATTCTTGAGCCAAGTTGGCACATGCTGCCTGATGAAGACTGGCTATCTACAGTTGTATTCATTTTACTAGTGTTTCATACAGTTTCACTAAAAGGAGCATGTAGAGAAGCTAGCCGATACTTCTCTCATGAACAAGTAAAAAAAAAAAAAAAAAACAAAAGGAACAATCAATTTTAAAATCAAACAACAAAACAAAGGAACCCAGCCTGTGCACACCAGTAGAAGGGACAAAGTGAGCTCTCCCCTGCACTCAAACCACACCTGTATTTAATCCACTGTCAATTACTCAGGTGTGGCTAGTTAGCCAATCGGATGGTTCCCCTATGGATTGCCAACATGTGCACCCAATTAACAAATGATTGTAACCCAATTGACAATTAGCAATTAGCACTTAGTCCCAGGAAGAGGTGGTGAAGGCTCTCCTTCACAGAACACCAGAGATTGTTTTTCCATCTTTTAATTTACACCAGCTATGCCAACTTAGAAGTCGTAAACAGTACCTACTTCCTTCAATAAAATGAAGATCACTGGCATAATATGCCAAAAACATTTACAACCATTTATTGTGAGATATGTAGGTGTGTGAAAATTAAGGTTCAATCACCTTGTCCAGGGAAATGCTTTGTAACTGGCAGTCTGAAAGGTTATTGATCTCTCACAAACATACTGTGATGAATACCTACAGGAGAGAGAGGTACAGGGAAGGTAGATTTGCATAACTTTAAGCAAGCGCAGGGGGTCCCATACCCAGCCACCTGTTACCTGCTCTTTGGGATGCTCCTCACACTTTGTGGTAATGAGCATTATCAGGCTATAGGTAAGTGATGAAATGGGTTATATGAACATGCAGCTTGGCAGCTTGACTTTCCTTTTCCTATGTATATGTATTTAAATATATATATATATATATATATATATATATATATATATATATATATATATATATATATATATATATATATATATTATGAGCTGGTACTAACTAGAAGATGAATACATTAGCTAAATTTGAATTTACTCCAGAAATAAATGGACACGTTTAATACAGCCATGTCATACTCACGATTTTGAGATTATGGATGTGGTTCAGACTAAATGATTTTGGATAAAATTCAATGAGCGTAACTGTTATTTAAGAACAGCTAAAATTGAGTTCTGTATTAAATATATTTTCATTAGTTGTCTTTATTATATCTTATGATTTATATCCCAAAATGTACATACTATAACACTTAGCTCCAAAATCATATATTTTTCCATGTCAACAGACGAGGAGCCCAAGGGAAAAAAGGGATATGACGCTGGGCTGAAACTGCCAAATCAGTCTTCTCCTGCAGGATGAACTCAGACAGACAGGGTGCTGTTAGATGTTAGAATAGATATGAGATTGCAAAGATCCAACATGCAGATCAAAGCAGATCTGGCAGTACAGGGAGCTCAGTTTAAAATAAAGTCTGGCATTACATCTGTACACTCTGCTGGAGTGTCATAATCACTATGGCAAAAACAAGAATTTGTGCATTCTTGAATAGGTTGCTTTGGTTTGGTGAACGTCTAGTGACTCAGTACTCCGCTTATTGAGATTTGTGTGTAGAAATTTCTATCAATCAAGTAGTATATTTTATGTTCATTCTTTACCTGTCCAGTTTCTGTCAGATGTACTGAGGTTTTTCTTTTTCACATCCATCGTGCTGGATAACAAGATTGACCAGAGCATTGCCTGTGACTCAATATTTGATCTTTCAACATAAAAAACACGTTTTTTTCAAACATACCAGAGGAAATATGAAATGTAAAGACATCCTTTTTGGCATAACCCCAGCCTGCAAAGTAAAAAAGGAAATATTTGACGCACGTTATACAAGCAGGAGTTTCAGGGCTTTGATTGAACTTTTCTTGGCCAGCACTCCCTTTCGGAAAGCTCTGCAGGAATGTGTGCAGAACCAGGCGCTGGGCTGGCGTAGTCTCCGTTTTTGAACCTTGTGATGAATTAAAGATTTATAAAATTTCTTATATGTTCATGTTTTATTTTTTGCATGCTTCCAGTAGATTCTTCCTTTGTACATACTAATCTTTGATGAGATACAAGTTTTAGCACCACAAAACTTGAAGAGTTTAGTTTTCTGGGCTTGCTGCAAGGATTATTCATTTTTGATTCTCTTTTCTTGGCATGCATTTACTCTGAGCCTTAAAGTTTGTTTTCTTGAAAGTTGTCAGCCTCCACTGAATTACATTACTTTTGCATTTACATTTGCTTAGCAGATGCATTTATCCAGGGAGGGAAATGAACATCTTTTACATTTTATGACTCATTGACATGACACAGCCCTCCAACTGCCATGGCCTAATTGTTGCTCTAGTGTGAAAGGTACAATAAGATGTCCTTGCTGGTCTTGTGCTGAACCCCAACCCTGGAGATGCTCAGGACAGCAGTTAGGATCAGGGTTCCATGCCTCACATACACTGCCCCCTTCTACCTCCACACCACATGCACGCTAGTTTAGGGCATACATCTGCACATAAAGAGATTAAGAAGATTTTCAATCCATGGATATATCAGTCCATGACATAGTTCTATAACCTTTTACCTGTCCAGCATGTATTCCTACCTGGGCTAGCTTAGACCTGGCACAGATTTTCACCTGTGAGACATCACACCATTATGTAGACCTGCTTTTGGGCACTTCACATGTAATAATTCTAGTTATAGGAGAAAAACAATGTTTTAAATTTGAAAAACAATGCCCAGTTTCTTTGCAGTATTCTATTTATTGTACCTCAAATTCTTTGTGGTAATTACAATTATTTTGTGAAGTGTGAAGTGAATATAGGTAATGCTATCACATTAAAGACAAGTAAGTACAAAGGAATCAGCTGCTGGTTGGTCATCCTTGCCAAAATTGGAAAGCTTATTAAATGTGAAAATAGGTTCATGGCTAGAAGTTAAAGCTTAGAAGCTAAAGCAAGATAAGTTTTGCCTCATCCATTTTCACCTCACTGCCTATAATGCATTCCACCTCTCTAAGACCACAGTGATAATCTTTTGCGAACGTTATCTGTGCCGTCCCACACAAAATCTCAAAGGAACGTTGTTTTAATCAACTTCTTATCTTTGAACTGAAATAAGATGGATGGATGTGCGGTTGATGCGCTGCTTCAGAAAATTGTCTGCAAACAGATCCAGGTTCACAGCTTCAGACAGACTCCCTGCAGCACTGTGGGGTGGTTGGAGGAGGGGTTCGTCAGGCTGGGTCCACCCCGAGGCAGGGGCTAAAGGTGCAGGCTCGGCCGCCCCGAGGGGCCTCTGAGGGCGATGGCAACCCATCGCACTGCATGGCTTCCATCCCTATATGAACCCTCAGGACAATCAGATAGGAATATAAAGCCATACCGTGCAATGAGCACTAGCAAGACCAGACACATGCTTTCAATATATACCTACCAGCCATCGCTCCCACTATCTCTCTCTCTCTCTCTCTCTCTCCCCCCCTCCCTCTCTCGCGCTCTCTCTCTCACACACACACGCACGCGCACACACACACACACACTCATAATTCCACATGATCCCATCATTCAGCTAATATGAAAGCTGGAGGCTGAAGGCTGAAATTTACCTGTATGAGAATGAAATGTTTGTAAATACAGTAAAAGACATGAATTCAACATAATCATCTGGCCATATAAGCGGTAGTTAAAGTGTAGTTATTACCAAAAGTAACAGAGAGTTAAAGGCACTTTGATAGGACACTTACCCCAGTCGTACCATTTACCTCGTTTTTTCACCAACAACACTCGCAGACATAGACGTGCTGCAGATACCTGGGAAAGAATGGTGTAGGGATTAGGGCAGCTGTTAGAGTGGCTCTGTGGAACAGTGGTCATGGCCGCGAAGTAGAGTACTGACCGCAGTGTGGAGTGGTGGAGCCCCCTAGTGGAGACATATGGAAATGTATCATTTCTGGGGATCCATCAGATTGTGGAAAGAATCCAAAAAGAGGCTGGCTTGCTGCCTTTAGGGCATCATCATCATCAGCAGCAGCAGCAGCACCATCATTCAGTTGTCTTCTGAACATAATGAAACTACTATTATAATAGTATTCCATATTCAGTCTCAACCATAAATGAAAAATAACTCCATTCACTGCACACAGACCATCAGAAATGGAAAATATCTTAATCCAGTTAAGGATGAAAGCTCATGGTTCACTGGCAATGGCATACAGTGAAAACTATTAGAAGCAAGCAACATACATGGGGCCTTACTGCACTGTGTGAAGCTCATGCACCTGCCAGAGGGAGATGTGTGCTGGGCTTTGACCACCTGCTGTGAGGACAGGGTGTGATGGATTCTTGGTTTGTATTCTGCATGCTGTAACTCCAGCCACCCCTCCTACCTTAAGATGCAGCCCAGACTAAAGTCAGTCAGCGAGGGAATACCAGGCCAATGCCATGCAGACCGTAATGCAGGTACAACTCGATCTCCAGCGTGGGAGAAGCAAAATTACTAGATATATTTGGCTATTTAAAGCGTTTATAGTAATATGCTACAGTGGTACAGACAATGTTCAACAGTACCACGTTTAATACTCCGGATACACCACGCCACCACACACCCCTACAAACTAGTGAGCCACAGTAGGTTCTGAGTAAACTTAGCAACGTAAGTTATGAGAATGTTGTTAAAATGAGAAAAAATGTAAACCACATAAATTGAAAAATACTTCCTATGCATTGCATATTTACAAGCCTGTCTTCCATGTAGCCAAGCTGAATCTGAAAGAGTCAATTTTTAAAGAAATACGTCCAGCATAACAGAAAAAAACATTTAACACCCTCGTGCGAAACACACGATTATCGCTAAATTGCGAAAGTAGATTTATCGAGTGTAAACAAAACCCGTCGGTAACGGTTGCAGTGCGGTAGGTATATGCCAGACGCCTTCATTTAAATGATCTATTTCGTTCCAGACCCTGGAATCTACACACAAGATCTCAGCAGCTGGATAATTAAGATTCGAAAAACACCGAGCGGGCACCTTACATATTAAAACATATCACCGACCGTCACACCGAACCCTTCCTCGGATGGAGCCGCAGCTTCCAGCCCGTCTGCACCCGCAGGAGACTGGGAGAGCCCCCGGCCGGTCCCCACGGAGCCTCGGGGGGAGATTAAACGCGATCGGGAGAAGCGGAGTTTACAGCCAGCAGGTGGAAAGCATCTCGCCCAATCAGCGCACTCTCGGTGCGGACTCGGTTGGGGCTGACCCGCTGCGCCACGGCGCAGTGGAGCTCCGTACGGTGCGTCCCAGCTGCGCGTATTTCCATTCACTCTCTCAGACTGCGAGAAAGAGGGAGGGAGAGAACAAAAGCCAATGGTGCGGGCCAGCCAATGGGAAGGCGAGCCCGGAAAATCAAAAGGACATCATACCTGAGCACGGGACCACCTCCGTTACTGGGGCTTTTGTGCGGCCCAGAGACGCGTGTTAATAAAGGGGGATTGCAGCTGAATAGGACTTTTTTTCTCTTTCAAATACCGCCAGAAAGCACTTTCATTCTGTGTCGGAGAGGATAGAGGGCGCGTACCGTTGAACAGGGCGCGCATGTGTGTATGCGTGCGTGCCCTACGCTCTCCACATGAAGGCGGACGGAGGTTAGCTGGTTGTCCACGTGCACTGGTTTCCCTAACAACAGAAATGTGAGGTACGGTTGAGGAAACAAATGAGGCTCCTCAGATCAAAAAAAAAAAAGAAACAAAAGAAGGTCAATGTTGTAGCGTGAAATTCCCTCCCCACTCCAATACCCAACCAGGGTGTAGTTGTGAGCTGCCCATTGCTCTCTGCTCCAATACTGATCTCTGAGCAGTGCTCTGCAAGTGTACTCCCTAGATGGACTCCAAAAAAATAAGACAGGCTTTTACAATAAAGTGCAGAGCGGTTGTGCATCTCCCTCCCTCCTAAGTATTCATTTATGATCTAGTGAAAGCTGAGCAGCTTTTCCTGAGACATCTGCTGTTGTTGCTGTCTGAAATTCCCATTCAACACTTTGCTGGCTCTTTAAAAAGAAAACATGAATGCAAAGAGCTGAAGTTTACTGTACCCATTATTTCCAGCTGAGGAGACCACTCACCGTTCTGTTCCATAGTTGGGAAAAAAAGGTGACAATAGTAACTCCACCACCTGCATCTCCCACCTGTGTGCTGGAGATGTGGATTGTTTGGGTCAGAGGTCAGTCACGGGACACGACAAATTAAAAGAACAAAAAGAAAACAGAAAAACCACGCTAGTCATCTCATCTGATGAGAGAGGCCTCTATCAGAAATCCCCTCTCAGCTCTCTGACCGCTGCCCTGAAAGGGAGCCACAATGGGCAGCTGATTCATGGGGATTTGGGAGCACAAAAGCAGGCCATTCTCCCCGAGCAGAGGCCCTGTACACCCCCCACACACCCCCCCACCCCCCCGCCTCCCTCCCATTCTCTCCCTCTCAGCCAGCGGTAGCTTCCAGAACCCCTGAATCAGCAACAGTCCTGTTAACAGCGCTGGCCCCATCCACACACACACACACACACGCACGCACACACTCACACACAAACAGCACTATCGCCAATGCACAGGCCAACACGCACAGCACTACTTCCAATACAGATGCCAGCACACAGAGAACTATCACTAATATACACAATACTTCACACCAATGTATACAGCAGTACCTCAACACACTCACATCACTATCCATGCTAAGACAAACACCAACACACATGCATAACTACCCACAACACATTCACCGACACACTGACAGCACTGCACACTAACACAAACACCAACACATATGCATAAAGACCCACAACACATTCACCAATACAGGCACAGCACTGTTCCACACACTGAGCGTCCAGGACAGTGTAATGAGGGACCATCTGGAATGCATGAGTAACCAGTCCTTTTGAAGAGTGTCTGCTTTTTTAGAGTGGAATTACAATTAAGAGCAAGACCTCTTTTTCAGAGTGAAAAATGACATCAGTACAGTGAATCAATTTCACTTTGAAACTACTGTTAAAAAGATCAAAGCCAGAAATGTGTCCATCAAAAACCTACCTTCTTTGGTGAAAACTATAAATATGTTCTTATTGTTTTATCTATAATGACAATAACAAGAAAAAAAAATGCTATTAAATTATAGCTTCCTTTATGGTTACTTCATGACAAATAACTGAGAACTAAATTATTTACAACACTATTAAATATTCCTCATTCCTCAGTATGATATTGTTCTAGACTGTTGATGAGTGTCAGTGGCAAAGAGTGCTCTTATAGTGTAATTCTGGAGATTTATTTTCTCAAAACATGCATTCCTGAAGTGAATATTTATTGCACTGAAGGTGCCAGTTGCTCAGTTACTCTCTGTCTCAACTTCTATACGTCTTGTGATCACTTTGTCAGTTTTTTGGGTCACCGGGCTTGCCATGTTGACCCCCCCCCCCCCCCCCATCAAGGTGTGGCTGCTGTATCAGTGGTCAGGTTGTGATGGTGTGGGACGGTCTGTCTTTGCTTCCTCTTGAATTACCGAAGGTGTATTCTGCAATGCTGTAGTTTCCTTATACATCAGTCTCTCCCCCCCCCCCCCCTCCTCCTTCGCTCTGTTCAGCAGAGAGAGGCAGAGAGAGGCTGGGTCTCAGGCAGAACTTCAGTGGGGTGTTTATACAGTGACTCCCCCCATTTCTGCAACACTGTAAGACGGACTGCTGCTCCTACTGTGAGGTCGTCATGGCTACAGCTGGGAGACGGAATGCAGTAAACATCTTTATTTTCCCACTACCCCTCTTCACCATCACAATCATTACCCCCCCCCCCCCCCACCCCACTCCCATTCTCTCTGCCTCGCTCTCTCTCTCTGTCTCTCTATCTATCTGTCACTTTCTTACAATTCAGTTTTTCTGAGATATTGGCATGGCCACTTGTAGTTCAGTGTTGTAAAAGTGAATGTTTGAATTGATTGCCCCTGTATTTATACGCACACAACTTTCCAGGTCCTGCAGAGTGCAAGTTTGCTATACACCAGAATGACGGTACCCCTATCAGAGAGGGGGAGGGAGATGGAACAAAAACAAGCATGTTTTTTTTTTTTTTTTTTTTTACAAAGACTCTTAGGCACAGCTATCACTTCCCTTAGAACTAGATTTGGCTACCAAGTAAATTAAAAATGAAAACAATACTTGAGACCTGGGCCTGGTGGAGGTGAACCAAAATTTGTTCACTTTCTGGTAAATCATATGCACTGGGTTTGTTCATTTTAACATGTGCTCATGGCAGAAATCTGATGAAATTGCTAACCTTTTCACTGTCAGATTGTCTGTGAACTGATACTAGTTATTGCTGGCGGATGATGTATCATCCCTGTAGCATCAGTTTATGGGAAACCAGTGGTGTGAAGCTGTTCTTCGTCGTCAAATGGTGCTACACTTAGACAGAATAAACTCCTGATTAATGTGATAATGAGTGTATCTTACTCTGCAACACAAAATCTGACCTGAATCCCCTCTGCATTTAAGTTGAGGAGAATGATTATATAAATATAGCCCAGGTCAGTGGAGAGAACATGTAACGTTTTCAAATTCAGAAAGTTGTGTCCATATAGAAAGATTGAATTGAAATAGAAATATTTTGTTGATATTAATCACATTTATAGAGGAGAGGGTTGAACTGTGTCTATGACTTTAAAATAAGATGTAAAAGAAGTCTTACAGTAATCTGTAACATTTAGAGATGAGCACTGTTAATTAAAACCGCTTATGAAATGCAGGAAGGGCTGAGTACCGAGAAAATCTTTCACACACTTTGTTTTAATTTAAGATACTAAACAGGGATGTCTTTTTTTTTTCGAGGCAATAATGAATAGGCATTCAAACACCAAGGTTGGTGACTCAACATCAATGTGTCCGAGATCTGAATGGTCTTGAGCGCTTCCCCCTGCTGGTGTGTTGTTGCAGTGCACCCAGAGAGGGGAGGATCACTCAGACTGGGGAATGGAAGGCAGGTGTGTGTGTGCAGTTTTCTTTTTTTTATTCTTGACCATGGCTTCTCTGAACAGTGGCATCTCTGGAAAGCTGACATGGCTGCTTCAGCAGAGCTGCTTAATTCGGGCTGAGGGAAGATTCGACTGTCTCACACAGAGCTCCGCAGGAGCTGAAACTATTATTAATTATTAGTGGCACTTGAAATAAACAAGTTCCACTTGCAGCAAAGGGCTGGTGACGAGACTTGGAGGACCAGTGCTTGAGTTTCAAACTGCAGAAGGCAGTTTTACTGTACTAACGGAAACAGGACTACTATCATCCATGGCACATTTATAACTCATTTTCATTTTACAGCATGTACACATGTGACATGTTTACAAACGTTTCAAGGTCTTTGGTAGGCTTCAGTCAGACAGATCACTGTTTAAAGGTCCAAATATGATTGTAAAGTAAAAGAGTAAAACATCTGCCACAACATCATTAGTGTCTTCTTTAAATAAAATTAATTATAATTTACGACTTTATTCCCAAGTGATGTTATCCTCCATCGTTTCTACTTTGGACAAGTTCTACCCTCACTGTTATAGAAGAACGAAGAGAAGAAAAACAGAGAGAGAGAGAGAGAGACTGGGTCATCTGGCTGATGTGGTTCTGGGTTGTACTGTGGGGAAGGAGTGGTCACCATGGGGAACAAGCAGTTGTCATGGTAACCTGTGGAGCACGGGTCAGCAGCTCCAGGAATGTATTTACACACAGAGAAGGCCTTATAGGAAGTGCGCCCTGTTGCCACGATAACGTGGGGGGGGGGGGGGGGTGGCAGGAGTGGGCACAGGGCAGCTACCCCCCCACCTGGTGCCTACATTTACAGGTGGTGGGAGGGAGAGGTGCGAGAAAGACAAATGGAACAATGAAACAACCTGACGTTTTGAGCTGTTTTCTGCACCAGCCCCCCCCCCCCCCCCCCCCAAGCGAACGAAACGAGCAGGAAGTCTGCATCACTTCTAGACTGACAGCTAGCACCTCCCTCCCTCCCTCCTCAGAGAAAGGACATGCTTCCTCAAGCACGAAATCTAAAGTTCAGGCAAGAAATCCAGTTAGACTTTCCCCGGTGTTTTTCCACTACGATGAAAACACACCGCACATATGCACTTAACCGGATCGCAAACGCACAGAAAGGACAGGATAATGGTGTTCTGATAGCATTAGTTCCCTGCTCTCGCTCTCACTGCTATGTACCCCTCTTACCTTCAACTTACAGCTGCCAGATGGTCGCTCTGAACCTCTCTCTGACTCCCATTCTGCCTGACACTGACCTACTGTGTCTGACTGGTACCCCCAGACTATCCAATGCACTGACTGCCACACTTACCTAACACTGAACCCCAAAGTAGCCAGCACGCTAACCCTTACAGTTGCCCCTACACAAATCCCACACCCACACACTAAACCCTTGCAGTAACCAACATGCTGCACTCACACTTACCCACACACCCCTGCAGTAACAGACACACTGACCCTCACACACTTACCACCATACTAACCCCTGCAGCAACCAATACACTGACCCTGACACACTAACCCTTGCAGTAGCCAGCACGCTCACCCTCGCACACTTACCAACCCCCACACTGACCTGCATGCTTGGCCCTTAACGTTGACTCTCATACCCCCACACAGAGCTGCTGCAAACCCGGGAAAAGGCAGCCTGGGCCAGTGCCAACTGCACTTACTCCTTTAACTTCATCCCCCACCCCCTGCACCCCCCCCTCCCAACCCCAAGCAGTGGTGCGCTTGCCCCCCTCCCCACTCCCACTAGCACCAACACTCCATTATCTGTGGTCTGACCTCCGTCTCCATGGAAACCAGGTCAGGGAGTGAAGTGAACTAAATGATCAGAAGAAGTCGGGGGAGGACAACTACATTTTAATGAAGGGCAACATGTGGTTTTCTGCTTAGAGTGCCGGGATATTGACCCGGGGGATATTGGGGTCATGTCCCTGGTGGGGCGCTGCTGTTGCAGTTTTTAGCAACGTTCTTTAGCAGAAATTGCTTTCGTAAAGAAAAAAAAAAAATTCAATTCTGTACAATTTGGGTCACTGAATGTGGAAGATATCAAATGGTAAATGCCTTCTAAATTGATATGAATATTCTAAGTAAATAAAAAATAATTTCAAGGCTGGAAGTCTAAGTCTAACATGTCATTGTAAATATGGGTAAATCCACTCAGGTCAAAGAATCACAGACCGCACTAAAACGCCTCCTGAATGACCATGAAGGCCTTTTTCAGGGAGTCAGTGTGATCAAGGCGGTCTGCGATTCTTATTAAAATCACGGCGGAACTGTACGAAATTCTAAATACGACGCTCACAGGAAGAGCAGCCAATTAGGGGTTTTAATTAGTGTAAGAAACAGTTTCACGACAACCACCCACATCCATATCAATTTATCGATAATGAAAAAAGAGAAACCATTTGCGGGGGCCTTAGGTTGGCACAGTTTGCTGAGAGGCTGTGTCACAGCACTGATCTGCCTGAAAAAAGCATGATGCCTAAAAAAGACTTGCCGGTGAAAATGCATAGTGGCTTATTGAACTGAATGCGAGTATCTAGGCAATTAATTCTTTGTCCAGCTTCTGTTTGTATGCTGAACATTCAGTGATTATAATGGTTTGTGCTGACTCATAACGCAGGCACGTTTTACTGTTTATTCATAACAGTGTTTTCCACCTCTCTGTCTTCTTTTCGGTTCGAACGCTCTTGCCATCTGTTGCGCTACCCATGACTCTCCACTGTGTGTTTCTTTGCTGCCGATCTGTGCAAATGTAATAACAGATCAGAATAAGAGGCAGACATCAGCAGCATGTAAAGTACAGGAAATACAGGGGGTGCTGTCATTTTATAAAATACACGTGCCAGGTTTCCTGCATATTTGCAATCAGGCCACTGTGACGCTTACACACCTGCACTCAATCACCCCCTCTTCCCCTGTCTGCACTCCCACTACACCAGCTACACCCGCACCCCCCCTGACTGAATACCCCAAACTACCCCCTCCACACTGGCCATGCTCTCCCTCACCTGCTCTACCTCCCCAACTCTTCCACGAGCCTCCAACACCATCATTAACCCCTCAATACCTGCAGTAGCCCCCACATCTGCAGTGTATCTTTACAGTCCACCCCTGCACAGGGACCCCTGCCCAGCCTCCCATTCACATTCTCAAAGTCCACTCTGATCTTCCTCTCCCCAACCCCCACCCCCCCCCCCCCCCCCGCCCCCATGCCCACCCGAATCCAAGAAGACGAGGTTCTGCAGCCTGTCTGAGGGAGGAGCAGTGAAATGGAAAAATTTAATCGCATTAAAATTAAAAAAAAAAAAAAGCTGCGTTCTTTCATTTGTAAATTCCTGGGCCGGATTTTCCCTCTGCTGCCACAGTCTGTGTTCCAGGAGACAGACACCTCCCCCAAAAAAAAGAGGATTCAGGATCTGCCCCTGGCCTTCCCTCCGGGCCCCCCCTGAGCACCCCCAACCCCATCCCTCTTGCCCTGTTCTTCTAATTCCGTTTATCCTCTTTTTAAAAAAGGCAGAGATCAAAGCAGGTCTGCCTGGCTCCACCCCTCCTCTCGGCATTCTGCTCTCAGCTGCCAGACTGCATTGTCCCCAGTGAATGTGTCACTCTCCGACCCCCCCCCCCCCCAGCACCCTTTGTGGGACCTTTCCGGTTCCGTGCCACGTTCGACGGGCCCCATTGTCGTCCTGTTCTCCCCGCCGCCCCCCCCTTGCCCGCCTGCCACCGGGGACGAACCACCTGAAGAGTGCAGGGGATTAGTGGGGCTAGTTCAAAGGCAGGGGAGTTTTGGGGAAGGGTGGGTTGGGGTGGGGGGAGCGGGGTTTGCGGGGATGGGACTTTGTTCCCGGGCCTCGGGGAGCCGGTTTGCAGCTGTGGCCCAAATCCTCGCCCCTCCGAGGAGAAGGGTTCAGCCTGCCAACTCCACTCAGCTCTGCTCGGCTCCACAGCGCAAGACCTCTCCTCCCATCACTCACAGGAAGCTTCAGCCGGCCGTTCACAAGAAGTGGGGATGGGGGTGGGGGTGGGGGTTACCCAGCAAGGCGGGGTCTGCCAAGTGTCCCGTCCACAGCTGCCTCCCTCTCAGGCTATATTTGCTCAGTGCCTCTTTCACTCCATTACTCTCTCGCTCTGAATGGGAGAGAGACTTTTAGGGTGAGAGTAAACTTTGATCTTTTCTTCTCAGGGAGAAAAATTCTGAATGCCATCAAAAGGCCGGTTCTCCACTGGGGTCACAGGTGTGCCATACACCAAGCAAGCTATGGTACTAACTTGCTTGGTGTATGGGTATGGTACCAACTAAAAAGCACCTAACTCACATTTCTGAAGAGATATTCCTTAAGCAAGTCATGGTACTTAAGGAATATCTCTACAGAAATGTGAGTTAGGTGTTTTTTGGGGTTTCCAAAAAACAAATAACCATGATGACCCTGACGCCTAAGACCATATAAACTTCCATACTTATATGCCATCTAACATCATTTAAGTACACAGCATTTGTATTTGTCTTCTGCTTCTTCTTCATCTTATTTTCCTTTACTTTACAACATTTAAATCATTAGTCATTGCAGCAAATTCCAAAAAGCCAACATATATACACAAGGTGCAGGTACATTCTGCCATCAGTAACTGATCTGCCTTTGTTGAGTTCGCCAGCATGAATTCTCCAGTGGGGTGAGATTCTGAATGGGACATTAAAACCTGGCACTGCCACAAGAGGGCGCTGTCACACTTTGCGATCCCTCGCAATTCAAAAACAGCCCGTTGGAAAGTTGTGTTTACCAGATTAACATTAATATTTCCATTGAACTAAACTGGCAAAGTCAACAGAAATCACAAAGAAAAAGACTCAAAATAAACATATTTTCATCTTCGTTCACATCTCGCTTTCTATGTTACAGCAGCTCAATCTCCTTCACAAAAAAACACATGCATACAGCACAGTACATCTTGTCACCGTGGATCTACCTCACCTGAAAAACTCTCAGCTATAACACCAAACTCAACCCTTAGCAGACCCCCTCTTATTTTCACAAAGTTATAATTACTTTTACCCCATCTCTATCCACTCATCCAGAGACTGCAGTACTGTCATAAGGTGGTCATTTCAGACGCGCTTGTTCCCCCGCCCCGGAGTCACGTGGTGTGTCTGTCCATGACGCAGCCTCACCCGTCAGACCGCTGTGCCCCGTTGAGCCGTTTCCAAGGTGAGGAGGGCCAGGTGCACGTCCCTGCTCTCTGCTCTCACCTCGGATACCTCTGCCAGATAAGCTCATTTCCATCTGCAGCACAGAGCCTGCTCACGCACAACTCACCCCCACACTCATTTACACTAATATCCCACAATCCCCTCTGACGTGTACACTCATTCACACTCACGCTCACACATGCACGCGCATGCACAACTCACCCTCACACTCATTTACACTAATATCCCACAATCCCCTCTGACGCGTACACTCATTCACACTCACACTCACACATGCACGCGCATGCACAACTCACCCTCACACTCATTTACACTAATATCCCACAATCCCCTCTGACGCATACACTCATTCACACTTACACTCACACATGCACGCGCACACAAATGCACGTGCACACACAACTCACCCTCACACTCATTTACACTAATATACCATAATCCCCTCTGAAGCGTACACTCATTCACACTCAGACTCATACATGCACGCGCAAACAAATGCACACACACACACACAACTCACCCTCACACTCATTTACACTAATATCCCATAATCCCCTCTGATGCATACACTCATTCACACTCATGCTCACACATGCACGCACACTCACACATGCACATGCACACAAATGCACAAGCATGCACAACTCACCCTCACATTAATTTACACTAATATCGCATAATCCCCTCTGATGCATACACTCATTCACACTCACACTCAGACTCACTCACACACATATTGAACATGCGTATGTGCACATACACACTCACCCACAAATGCACGCGCACTCATAACTCGCCCTCACACATATTTACATCAATATCCTCCAATCCCATCTGACGCATACACTCATTTGCACTCACGCTCACGCACACGCACACACACACACTAATATCCCACAATCCTCTCTAACGCACACTCTCATTTACACTCACACCTTTCCTCATACACACACGCACGCATGCGCACACACAACTCATCCTCTCTACATTTACGCTAATATGCCCGAATCCGCTCTGATGCACACTCTCATTTGCACTAACAGCCACCCACATACATACATACATACATACACACACACACACACACACACACACACACACACACACACACACACACACACGTGCACACAAACATACACATACAAAACTCAGTCAGAGTCCAGTAGCCAAACTACTACAATGCTCCACATTGCTCTACTGACTGCTGCTTCATACTGCTCCACGGTGCAGTCCTGGCCTCTGCTGGCAAACCCTCGCTCCACACTGCCACCTACACGCCTGCTCAACAAGCTCCCAAAAGATAAGATATGGGCACGCACAGTTAACCTGGCTTAGCTTCAAGAAAAAAGTCTGATCTCAGGGAAACCATCTGAACGAACTCTAGATTAAATAGATCATCTGTTACAAAAACATGTTCAGAACATGCCATTGAAGCACAGCTATTTGTGCTTTTTGTGTTTTATTATGATTAAAAATATAGGTATATCTGCAGGTATGTGAGGCCCATATATGTAGGAACGCAAGGAGAAATTGTTTCAATAAACATTATTTAATATGTCTTGTTTTATGTGTTATGTAAGTATACTAAACATGTAACATTATTAACATGTAGTATTATGCAACTACAGCACATAGCAACATGCAACCAGACAGTACGTGCCAATATATCTCACTGAGATCAGACAGAAAGGGAGATGGAGAAGTTGACGGCAGTACATGAAAAACAGTGTCAGAGAGGAAAGAGTGAGAGATGGAAGGGGTCTGCAGCAGTGGAGAGAGAGAGAGAGAGTGGGGAGAGGGAGGGAAAGCAGGTGTGTGTTGTACCTGACAGCGGACTGAGCAGCAGTGGTGGATTATGGGATTACGGTGGTTCCAGTCATGTGAGCGCTGTGGTCGCTGCTGACCCTGATTACTCACAGATTACCTCGGTGAAGGTGAAGGAGCTTTACCCTGCTTCTGCTCCCTCACTCTCCCACCTGCCTCTTCCTCTCCTCAGCCGCCGAGCTCTCCCGTTCCCGATGGTCAGAGAAACTCTCCTCTCTCCCCTACCTGCGCTCCGTGTCGAACCTGAGACCACGCACACCTCGCAGCCCGGGCGCTCTGATGGTCGTCCCTGACCCAATGTGCTAATGCAGAGGTGAGTCTGATCCCGTGACCTGTGACTGTGCTTTGATCTCTCGCACCTTTGGACTGTGATCTGGAAGCCCGGAGTCTCTGTGCTGTCTCCTCTTCAAGCCGCCTCTGTCTGGAACTTCCTCTTCCTCCAGGTTAGAGAGCAAAAGCAGGCGATGACAAGGAGGGTGAGAAAACACATCCTTTTATCCTTTTAAGGCTGAGGGCAAAAATGAGAATTGAATGAGAATGTCAAATGTTTGTGCCTGGTGTCTCACTTTTGACCCTCAGAATAAAATAAACCGTAAGGTGTAACAATGACCTGACAGAGCTGATGACAAGATCAGACCCGCTGCCCGTTGGACATCACTTTTACTGTTGAAACAGTTAATGGCAATAATTCATACTACAAATAAGGTAGATCAGTACAAGCTTCATGTGAGTATGCATAGATTTCCCTCTAGCTGTGAAGACAGGTTTCTAGCTGTAAGTCAAGTTTCATCACATCTTTTTTCATCTCATCATCATTATGAACATCATATCATATTCTATTGCGAAGGAAGTCAATCTGGATAAGAGCATCTGCTAAATGCATGTAATGTAATGTAATGTAATATCAAACTATTTTATATGATCATGCAAAATTTGAGAGTTCACTGATACAATATCAAGACATATAAGAGAGATTACAATCCATTCTGTCAGAAAACCCATGAAGTGCATTGTTTATTTTCTATAAGTCATTGAACAACACTGTTCTCCTACTACAATCAGAGAGAATCCTACAGGATTTCCAGGATCACTCTTTAGAATCTCTGATTTTTATGATCTCCAGAATTGCTGTATCCCTAACCAGAAAGAAATCAGCACTCCATTGTAAAACCAGAGCAAAGAAACAATACAGTTCTGTTAGGTCTAAAAAGTTGAAGTGCTGATATGTCAAAATTAATAAATTGTGAAAGAAAAGATACCTGTATCATTTTTTCCTCACAAAAATGATTCACCAGTTGTCGAGTTCTTGTAATGTACGTTGACTGACTGACTGATGCACTTCGCCCTCTTGTGGTGGTGAGGGTGTATTGACAAACACTTCACAGAGGAGCCGTTTGGCACCTGCAGTGGACAGCACTAATGAATCTCATTAGAACAGCCATTTGTTGTTTTTAAACCTCTCATCTTTACTGACAAAATTTCAGTTTCGGGTTTTTGTTTGGTTTGAACAAAGAACTAACAAAGCTACAAAGGAATAAAATTGAAGTACAGCCGTCAAAATATGTGCACAAGAACAACATTAATAAAATAATGTTGTGAATCAAAATTATTTATTATCAACTGAAAAATTGGGCTGCTGTTATGTTATGAATTTACTTTATGGACGTAGGATGGAATAAAGCAATGATTCATAGTGCTGTTTTTCTGTAGACAGATTCTGCCCCAAGCTCTGATCTTGGCTCAGTAAGCACCTTTTGGTGGTTGTGGTGAGGATTAAGACTGGATAAGCTGCTGGCGTTGGCAGCAGGCTTATCCAGCTTTGTCTGCTAACGTATGCATCCTGTTGAATATCCAAGGTGCACTGATTGGCCAATTGGCACTGAACCTTATTACTGGTTGAGCCCTGGATGTTGTCATTTACAAAACTGAAACAGCTGCAGTGGACTAGATTATTGGTTGTCATATCAGTGCTTACTTTCTATCCTGGGACTAAAGAGCACAAGAAGATGCAGAACACATTGTCATTGAGTGCACAATTTATAGTAAATCTACCTGCCCCCTATTGTGTTATAGTATTTGCCTTTAAACTGCTGAACATTGCAACAAGAATTTAGCTAACACTCACACTGAAGGAAATAATGTAAAGGAAGAGAGAATTACACTTCTGTTCTTTTGTGCTGTAGTAGAGTGTTTGATAAATGAATTTAATGGATTCTAATGTTGACTCCTTATATGGCTTTTTGCTTATATTTATGTTATTTTAGTGGCATTTAGCAGGCACTCTTATCCAGAGCAACTCACATCAGTTACAGCTTTTTACAATGTTACTCATTTATACAGGTGGATAGTTATGGAGGCAAGCATGGAGGTTAAGTACCTGGCCAAAGGGTACAGCAGTAACCCAATGGGGAACCGAAGGGGCAACCTTTCGGTTAAGAGTCTTGCGCATTAACCACTATGCTACACTATCGCCCCGAAAGCCAGGTTACTATGTTACCTGAGTAACATTTCTTACACATGCTATCTTCTTTTAATTTTTTCTTGTTATTTTTAACCTCAATGATTAACGTCACATTGTCATTATTCACTTCTTAAGCACCAAGGCAAATTGGTATTTTAGCTTGTGTATAAAAAGCCTCAGCTGGGTGTTAAGTGCCGTGACCCGGATTCGAACCGGGGTTGCTGCGGCCACAACGCAGAGTACTAACCACTATACAATCACGGCCTGCCACGTAACAGGCTTGTGTTCAGCTATTGGCTCAATACCTCACTTGTAAGTCACTTTGTGCCACTGGATAAAAGCATCTGCCAAACGATTAAATGAAAATGTAAATGCAAATGATGAAACGCTGTGTTTCAGAGCAAAGGCGGAGTCTTGGGTGGAGGCGGATTGAGCCCCAGTGTAGCCCTATGGCGGTGAGGGAGGCTGGAGGGGGCGGAACCCTGCTGCTGTTGCTGCTGCTTTGTGACATCATCACATCCCCGGGATGGGCGGGTCCCCTGCAGACAGCGCGCGCCTCTCTCCTGCCCGGACGGCCTTTCCTGGTGCTGTGGGGCATCCCCGATGCCGCCTGCGTGGGGCGGCCTGACCCGGGCGCTTTCGGCATGGAGAGGGAGGGCCGCGTCTCCATCTTCCACGAGGACAAACTGGGGCTGTACCCCTACTATGACGCGCAGAACCAGCCGGTGGCGGGCGGCCTGCCCCAGCACACCAGCCTGGACGTGCACCTGCGGAGGACAGAGGCTGACGTTGCGGCAGCGCTGCCCTCGGCTGACTTCCAGGGCCTGGCCGTGCTGTCCTGGGAGGAGTGGGCGCCCCAGTGGGGGCGGAACCGCGGCAAGCAGGAGATCTACCAGCAGCAGTCCCGCATGCTGCTCCGAGACTTCTTCCCTGACTGGAGCCCGGAGGAGGTCGACAAGTGGGCGCAGGTGAGTCCTCTCTCTTTCGCACCCGTCTCCTCGTGCCGTTCCTCTCCTGCGCGTGGCCCTGCTGAGGAAGTCGTATCTGTTTCAGGTCGACTTTGAGGCGGCGGCCCAGTCCATTATGATGGAGACGCTGCAGGAGGTGAAGAGGCTTCGCCCCCAGGCTCTGTGGGGCGTGTCGCCGTACCCCAACTGCTACAACTCTGGCCCCGCCCAGCGGTCCGCCAACTACACGGGCCGCTGCCCCGCCGCAGAGATGGCCCTGAACGACGAGCTGCTGTGGCTATGGAAACGCTCCTCCGCCATCTACCCCGCCCTCCGATTGGACAAGCTGCTGGGCGGCACTCCGGGGGCGCGGCTGTACGCCTCCAATCAGATTCGCGAGGCGCTGAGGGTGGCCTCCCTGGCCGGCCCTGCGTTAGACCTTCCCGTTTTCCCGCTGGTCAGAAGCGCGTATACCTCCACCAACACCTACCTGTCTAAGGTGAGTGTTTGCAGAGAGGAGGCAGGGAGTGACTGTGCTGACTTTAGTAAAAACTGCAAGGCTACAAAATGGGAGTGTGTGCGACTGTCTCTGTGTCTAAAATAACATTGACAGTGCTTATGTGTGATGTGTATGTGTGTGTGGGTTTCTCTGCAGGTTGATCTGGTAAACACCATAGGGGAAAGTGCAGCCATGGGGACAGCTGGTGTCATCATCTGGGACAAGTTCTTCTCAGCTAAGACCCAGGTCTGTCTGTGTGTCTGTCTCTTTATCTAATCGAACTCTTAGATTGATGCCATGCCCAGCTACTCACCCATACAGCTGACACTCCATCACTTCAACCATTTTCTCCTAATTTTCCTAATTTCTCCTAATTGGCACTTGTGCTGAGCGCAGGCTGAGCCCTATACCCCACACAGCGCTAGCTGAGGACTAGGCCGTGACAGTAATTGCCTATGACTGGTAGTCTGGAGTGGCAGGACACAACAGGCTTTGTCCCGCTGGGGCCAGACGGGTTTCGGCTGGCCAGGTTCCCAGTATGTCCACCTCCTCACATCTTTCCAGGAAACTTTTCAGTCACTTTTCAGTCACTGACAGATAGCCAGCCCCTACAGTCAGTGCCGGCTGTCCTGGAGATGGCTATACTGTGTGCTTTTTACTGATGCTATTGCAGGAAAGGGTATCGCAGGTAGGCACACACCTTGTGCTTCCAGCGTGGATGAGGGAGGTGTAGCAGTGAACTGAGCAGGACATGGTCACATGGTAATGCCTAAAGTCAGAGAGGGAAAAGGAGGGAAACCTCACCTTCAAAAACAGAGTCGTGGCTGAACTGAATTTAGATTTATCGATGACATTGTTGCCTTAGGCTGCTTTATTGGTCACACTACCCCTCTCACTATGCCTGCTCTGTGTGTGTGTGCGTGTCTGCTCTTCAGAAGGGATGCTGGGAGCTGGCGGAGTTCGTGCGGGAGACGCTGGGCCCGTACGCGGTGAACGTGACGACGGCGGCGCGGCTCTGCAGCGCGGCGCTGTGTCAGGGGCGTGGCCGCTGCGTGCGCAGGAACCCCGAGGACCCCGCCTACCTGCACCTGTCGCCCGCCACCTTCCTGCTGCTGCCCGAGGGGCCTGACGGCCTGCAGGCCATGGGCGAGCTGGCCCCTGACGACCTGGAGGCCTGGCGCAGGGACTTCCAGTGCCAGTGGTACGAGGCCCTGGAGGGCACGGCCGCTGACGAGGAGCCGCTCTTCAGGGGGGCCAGCGGCAAGGTCATGAAGACCCCCACCATAACCGGGGAGGTTGGGACCACCATCTACAGTCCAGACTTCACAAACACGCCCCCGAGTCGGGGAGCCCTGCCCCTAGGCCCACCCCTCATCACTCTGTTACTGTCCACCCTCCCCTTCCTCACACCCGCCTGATCAGACCTCAGGAGTGCCAGGCTGGATTCGGCAAATGCCCGACGCCCCAGTCCCCTTCCTGCCTCTGCCAGAGAGCAGGCGGTCCCCCTCAGGCCCCTGGCCGCCCGTCTCTGAAAGGGTCCGAAGGGCTTCTACAATCCTCAGCATGTTTCTGGAAGGGCACGTTAGCAAAGTAGAAGAACTGAGAATGGGGGCCCCCTCACGGTTTTCGGGAACATGACTTGTACTCATGTGGACTTGAAATGACAGTCGAAATGTATTCATTCATTAAAAATGCGGTGTGTGCAGTGTACTCTACTGAGCTTGGAGTGCTGTTAGGTCAAAACATACTTGACTCAGCACTATCCTATGCATATCTTACATGAATGTTGCCCTGCCTGCGTAGAGCACACAACAGCATCTGTGATGTGCTTTTAAGGGGGCTTGTACAGTTTTCGCAAGTGTGACATTGAATTGTGTGTCAGTATTCTGTCTTTGATATATTCCTGACGTTTCTGTTAAATTATCGGCCTGTGTGTAAACGTCCAGAGAGGAGTTGACGTTACCACAGAACTCATGCTGGTCTCAGGATGTTCAAACTCCAGTGATGCCAGATTAAACCTGGAGTTTACCTGTGCTGCTCTGTGAAACCTGCTTTTGCTAAAACGAACTTGAACACAGAACACATCTGAAATGTGTCTATTTAATGCATTGTTCATGCATTCATATATTATTATGATTGAAAACCTGTTTGCAATACATCTATAAACATCACTTGCAGATGGTGGTGTCTGGTTTGTTTAAAATAACCTTCTGGTCCTCTAACACAGGTGAGAATATGCTGAAGAAAGGGCTCGAAGCTGACCCCCCCTCCCCCAACATGGGACAGACACAGCTCAATTCCAATGAGCACGATTAACCATGGAGTCACTGATAAAGACTTGGAAAGAGTTAAAAAAACATGTTCATTTAATCTTACAAGCCAAAGAGGTTAATCTTTACACCATTTTGTTCTTGTCCTTTATCCATTAGACTCCAGAAGTGCTTGTGGTCAGCTGAGTGTAGGTACCACTGGAACAGGTTTGTTCCTTAGGCATGGTGTGCTCCTCCAGAAGTTCGGTTCCACATTAATCTCGGGACCAGGGACCCCGCAGACTGCATACATGCTGATCCAGAACAATGCAGTTTGAGTGGCTTTGCATGTAGGGCGTGTGGGTGTGTAGTGGTTTCCCACGGCAGATATTTCTGCTCACTAGTGACACCAACATCCCACCTCAACAACACTACATAGTGTCATAGTTGATAAAGTACTTCAATACCTGTGATGCCACCCACTGGAAATTCACGCAACCGTGAATTAACAAAAAAGGGAGGTTGCATTTCGTTCTCTGAAACACATGCAGAGCTGATATTGATGGGAATTCTGTAGAACTGAAGTGACTGCAGCAGTCCTTGTCAATGGTTATGCTTCCATTCATGATCATGTAGAGCAGTGTTGGTGGTGGGGTGACAAAGGTAAAAAAGGAAGACTTATGCTGTCAATCAAAAATGGACAAAAAAAACAAAGTGTCTCACAGGGTGTGGAGAAATGAAAGTGTCAAACCTTGCAGCCACATTCAATACTGGGAGGCTACCAGCACATGGTATATTTAAGGAAGTCTTTATTTAAGTCTTTATCCAAAACATTCACTATTAAAATTTAAATAAATTATGCATTTTGATTATTCAGCATCTCCCATAAATTACCAGTTCCCAGTCATTAGCATTGATCTGTTACCTGAATTTGTACAGGTATATCTTTGTGTCACCCATGTTAGAATAAAAAAAAGCTATTCTTTAAGACAGGATACAGTAGCTTTTTAAGCAAGCACAGCCACATGATTGTATTGCTGTCAAGGCAAAACAGGAGCAGGACATCCTTGCAGTTTTTGTAAATTTATTGTATTATTTTAAAATATACAATTAGGACAAACTAAATAAAATGTTAGGGAAAAGAAAGGGAGCGTATTTACAGAAAGAGCGTTGATTGTACAGGGACAGTGAGTGCAGTCTTACAGAGAGCCCCTTGCCCTTTGCCTCCTCACTGATCCTGAATCTCCCAGCTGACTGTCACACAGCTGCTCCCTACAGGATGATCCACACAGAGCCTCGGCTGAGAGGGCAGTCACCTCCAAATCCCGGGGGAACACCAGCATGGTCCATTCAAGCAGATGGCACACTTAACACATGCACACACAGGTACGCACGCACGCACACACAAAAGAGATGGACACGCCCTGACGGTGTTACCGTGGCAACGCGCAGAGGTCACGCGGGGACTCGCCCCTGCGTCTGTCACCACGGCAACGCGCGGGTTACAGGGGAACGCGCCCCCCGAATCTGTCACCGCGGCAACACACCTGAGCTCTAATTGGCACGTCAAGTGTGGAGAGTGTCTGCGCCCCAGCACGGCGGCGTTCGGGGAGACAGACACCCGAGGGACACACATTGGGGAAACACGCTTCCGGGCATGACACAGAGCCGTGTTTCTGATCCAGCCTGTCTCGGCTCCTCATCATCCGACAGCCCTGCCACAGGAAGTGAAGCGCTGCACGTCACTGAGACCGGCTGCCTACGTACGCACTGAGGACCTCCCTGGCAGAGAGCGACCCTACACACATTCACACATGCGTATACTCACACACACACACATAAACACAGCCCCCCACCCCCGCCTCGCGGTTACGGAGGTGCAGTCTGGGCAGGGGGGCGTTGGTGGACGGCAGGAGTGTAGAGGCAGGAAATGGTTGCTCTCGGGCATGGCTGGGGGCGGGACAGTGCAGTCGCAGCAGGGGGGGGGAGGGGGGGGCTACTTGCAGAGTGTCTCCAGGGCGTCCAGTGTGCGCTTGATGTCTCGGATCTGCTGGGCCAGGGCGTGGATGGGCTGCATGGAGCGGTCCAGCTCCTCACAGCGGGCCATCAGCGTGTACATTCCCTGCAGAGAGACACACACACAAAGAGACACACACACAGGGAGAGAGGTCAGAGGGCACTGCCACCCGCCCCCACCCCTTGTAGCATTAAGCTCACCCTCCCACCCTCACCTTTATACTCATGTCCACCGCCTCCCCCAGGCTGTCCACCGAGTCCCTGTAGGTCTGGATGTATCCAACGCTCAGGGCTGTCATCTGCACTCAGACACAAAGGCAAAGTCAGACGCAGGGAAAAGCAGAGAACTACGCAGACAAGACAGTCAGAACTAGTCACAAAGGGAAGCAATAAGAGAGTCATAGAGAGACAGACAGGAAGAGAGCCAGCAATATGGACACAGAGTCTAATGGATACAGAGTTACACATGAAGACAGACACATTTCATCGACAGAGTTAAAGATGGACATACATATTCAGATACAGACAGATAGAGAGAGTTAGAATCAGTCACAAAGGGAGACAGACAGGAAGAGGGCCAGCAAGATGGACATTGGGTTAAACAGATACAGACACACAGAGAAATTTCATAGACACAATAAAAGATGGACATAGAAATTTACAGCCACAGACAGACACAGACAAAACAAGACAGACAAGAACTGACAGCCAATCAAGCAGAAAGAAAGCAAATATTCCAAAGCATCTCAATCTGCGGGAACAGTGTCTCCTGTCCATACCTGTCTCTAGACAGGAGACAGATATTACATTACATTATTGGCATTTAGCAGACACTCTTCTTCAGAGCAACTTACATGGGTTACAGTTTTTTACAATCCATTTTACACAGCTGAGAGTTACTGAGGTAATTGTCTGTTAAGTACCTTGCCCAAGGGTACAGCAGTAGTGTCCCAGGGAGGGACCAAACCAGCAACCTTTCGGTTACGAGTCCTGCTCCTTAACCACTATGCTACACTGCCGAGAGGAGAGGAGACGCCGTCCCCACAGATGGAGAGGAGTTGGAGAGCCGATGCAGATGTTAGGAGGCTGTGTGCAGGTGTAGGTGTGGGTGTGGGTGTGGAGTTTTGGACACTCACGTTCTGGATGGTTCCGTTGAGGCTGCGCATCATCAGCTCCACGCTCTGGGCCACGTCCTGCGTGTGCCGCTGCAGGTCCAGCAGCACGCCGGGGTCGATGGGCGGGATGTCCGCCGGCCGCCGCAGGGACCCCCGACCCCGCCCCGAGTATTCCGCTATAAGGTGGGGGGGCAGAGGGAAGCTACAGTTACTATCAGTGAAATTAATGCTCAAAAATACATTATCCTTTTTTTCTACAGAGACAAGAGAATTGGATCAAAGCAGATGGTTCACACAGCAAGGAGAGGCATTATTTCTGTGGCAACGAAGCAGACGTTGGCACCCAATCAGTTTATCTCAGAGCCACTGTCCCAGTCCTCTTGCTGAGTGCAACGAGCTGACATACTCCAAATCAACATACAACAGCCATCCATCTACCCATCCACACACAGCAGAAGGCCTCAGCTGCACTGTAGCCCAGCCCTGCCCTGCTCTGCTCTGCTGTCCCCGGCCCTGCGCCCCACGCCCCGTTCCCACTCACAGTCAGAGTCCAGGCTTGGTCTGGAGCTCATGCGGATCTTGTGCTCCAGGTTCTTGGTGATGAAGTGAGTGAGCTCCCCGTCGTGGCTGACGGTCCCCTCCAGTTCAAGGGCGCTGGAGATGGTGGCCCTGCGGCCCTCGGCCTGCCCCCCCCTCCCCCGCACGCCCCCGCACACCTGGCTGATCTCGTCCAGGCTCTTACTGTCCTGCATCCCCCGGGCGATCCTCTCCCTCTCCGGGGCGTTGCGCACGTGCACCTGCGCCATCACGTGGGGGGGGCAGGGCGGGTCCTGGCACCGGGACGGGCCCAGGGAGCCTTCCTCCTCCTGCTCTTCCTCCTCCTCCTCCTCCTCCTCTGCCTCCTCCTCGCTCGGAACAGACGCTTTCAGAGGCAGCAGGCTCCCGTTAGGGGGGCCGGACACAGTGGGGGAGTCTGTAGAAAGCTAATTGAGACACAGTGTCACACGCCTAGTGGTACACATGCATACCTACATTCACAATGCCAAGCATAGCTATGCACGCAAAAACCTTATATATCATCACCTATATCATCGGCTCATCTTGACAAGGCCCATGTAATAAGAGCACTGTCTTTACCTCAGGTGTGCCTTCAGTATCCTCCTGACTCTCGTCCTGCTCCTCCTGTTCCTGTTTGTCCTCTTCCTCCTCCTCCTCCTTTTCCTTCTCCTCCTCCTCCTTCTCCACTTCCTCCTTCCCCCTGTCCTCCTCCTTCTCTTCCTCTACCCTCAGAGCATGATCCAGAACGGCACTAATCAGGTCGTCCACTGCAGATGTATGGGGCATGTCTGTGTGAAGTGTGCCTGGGCAGGGCTCGTCTGGGTGCGTGTCCGACTGGGGCGTGTCTACACAGGGCGTGTCTGAGACGCAGGCCTGGGAGGCATTTGCGTGTCCCTCTCCCGAAGGCTGCTCCCCACAGTTCACCTCCTCCACAGGTGACCCCACAGCCAGCTCGGGCCCCTGGCGAGGAGCTATCTCCCCACATTTCAGAGGCTGCAAGGAGGGAGACAGGAGGCCCAGGGGGGACCCCTGACCGCTGGTCTCCGGGGACTCCGGCGTGTCCACCCCGTTGGCTGCTTCCTGCACATATGCACCAACGCCGGGGGAAAGGCTCATCCCTCCACCTGCTGCACAAAACATTACATCATACCTTTCTCTCCGTGACCGTCTGGCGCACAGCCCCACAGTCTTTCTCTGCCTACATAACAAATACACAAATGTCGTCATCACACCATACAACTCGCTATTTCATAAGGAGACGCAGAGCACAGACCTTAATCCCGACGCTGGCTGAGACAGTTAAGTTAGCTAGCTATGGCTAATTCCCTGGATAACACGAGTCGCCGTTCACCTAATGTTATAAATATTTAATCATATCAAATTTTGCATGTGTATATTAAGTCACTGAAAACAGTGTACTTCCCGGGCTAAATTAATAACCGACAACCATCGTTCAAGCCCGAAAACATCATTAACTCCGAGAATGCACGACAAAACTGGCTACTTAGCTAGATAGGGATCACATAGTCACTTCATTTTCATAACATGACAGCTGGCTAGAGATCTAACGTTAGCTAACGTAGTCTCTAAAGCTACAGCTCGAAGCCGAGGTGTCTGTCGACAATATTCTTCCACTTCCTTATTTTAGTCAGAGGCGCAAGAGAAACTGTCACGCAATCGGAGACCGGGGCTGCAATCGCTACACACAGCTAGCTAGCTAACAGTAGGCTATCTTACCAGGCCTCAAAATTTAAAGTTGTTTACTGTTAGTAGACTTCTAAGACTCAGTGGCCAATAATTACTAACCGTACACGAATAAACTGAGTAACTTTACGTACGTGCAGAAAGGTCAAATATATGGAGATGGCTTCCAAATTCATGTACTTTTGGTAGCTTACTAGCTACCTGGCAACGTAAACACTCACCACTGGAGAGCTTCCTGGGGATGAAGTTTTCCAAGAGACTGAGTCCGACCTCTTCAGCCTCCCGCACTACAACAGCCGCAGCTACAACATAGTTCCGTTTTACTTACTGTACAATGAAAATTATTTATTACACGCCTTTTACGAAACGAAATACAGAGCAACTTATTAGGAAAAAGTCAATGAGATCTCCAGCATATGCAGCTACCTAGCCGTGGATCGTGACGTACATACTGTAATGGAGAATTATTTATTATTATTATTAGTTGTAGCAGTAGCAGTACAAATATTTTTATCCAAGCTTCTTAGAGTGCAGAGTGATACTATATACATATACTGACAACGTGCTCATAAATGTTGCTTTTGCGTCCCATACAATGTTATGTCTATTCTCATCGCATACTTTTCTTATTTAGTTTCACATTCTATACTTTTCTGAGACAAGTCATTAACCGTTCAAGGAGCACGACTGTTGTCAGTGCAGCCAAAACCTGTCATTAATGATAGCCAGAGCCAAAGTTAATGCTAGTTTCAGGTTCAGGGCTGCCCAGGAAGATTTTGATAAATGGAAGTTCATGATAGTCTAATACTGGAGGAGATAATGTCAAAGTGGCCTTCTGAATTAGTGAACCAAACAAGCGGGGTCAGAAATGGAATGGAAATGTCAATTCAATTCATAAGTCAATTCATGACAAACATGAATAAAGATTTCGAAGACATGGCATGTTATGGGCTAAAATATGAGCCTTAGAGGCAACGGAGGTATTTCAGCTCAGAGCAAATGAGAGGCAGGCTAACCTTTTACTGACCTAGAAGGCATGCATGGGGGGCCTGGTTATACCAGAGCTGGCATACAGGATATTCAGTGTAAAGACAGGCAAAATATTAGGCTTCATTGTACTGTCTGTAGCTCAGATCAGTACCTGTTGACACCCTTCTTTGACATCAAAGGTCCTGGGTGTTCTCTTAATTTAGGTAATTTAGGTTTTTGCTAAAAAAGGGGAGTGGAATGTGGACACTAGATTCAAGGCAGGAGTAGTAGTGCCACTATTATGTTCATCAAAAAAAAAAGGCAGATTTCACGAATCACTTCACCTTGGGTAGATTTTATCTTTATACAGTAATATTTTGCAATTAATAGACCATAGAGAAGGAGACAAAGAAACAGTCCTGAGAAAGCACTGTGAGTGACTTTTAAAACTGAAAAATATCTGGTATTGACCACAAATTACAAAATAACACCAGCATGGACCAGAAATCTCACAGATGGGACACAGATTCTGAAGTATGAATAAGTGTGTTTTGAGGCTGAAGAAGAGAGAGAAATTAATTGAAAACATTTTATTTCCTTTGCAAAATCACTTTAGAAAAACAAACGTTAGACACAAACAACATTTTGAAAGAAAATACATAGCATAAAATTAAATACATAAGCACTCTTAATTTTTGTATCAACTACCGAAAGTCATGGTAAAAAGATATAAATATTAAATTATTTATTGAGACTTTTAAAAATGTATTACTGTCATCCCCTGAAGGATGCCGTGTCATCTTTTGTCAGACAGAATGGAGGGAACGGGGGGGGGGGGGGGGGGGGCTTTTGATCTGGAGACAGCAGCATGCATTTGATTAAACAACACCATGACTCCACACATGCGCTGGGTCTTCTTACATGTGGTAAAGGAAAAATCCAACCATATTCAACTTTTTTTGCACTTTTATACTTTCTTCTTGACGATACAGATTTCCCCTGACAGATTCTCTTTGAAACAATAAGAAGCATATTATAGTATAGCATCAAAGGATACCATTTCTGCCAAACTGCCTTTGTTCTCAGACCAACTTTGTGCGTTTTATTTCTTTCCTTCACTTTTTTTTCCCCCAAAGCTGCAAACGAAGAGCATTCATGCCGCCTGCTAGTAAACCTGCAGCCAGGGAGGGACACTTGCATGAGCTCAATACCCACTGAGCACTTACTAAGCTCAGTATACCAATTAGTGTGTACTGGGGTATGAGGAAATACAGACTGTGCCTTTGAAACAATATATATTTTTTAACTAAATATGCTTCCACTCAACTACAAACTGGAACAGATTGGCATTATAAGTTGAAGAGTTTTCGTAGGATTGTAGATGAATATATAAATACACTATATACATCTTTCATAAGCCCTCAGAAACAGATATGCAAGAATGCACATCAAGTTTCATATTTACTCAGCTGTACAAACTACCCTCAGTCCATACCATACCACACCATACACTGCCCCAACGCAAAGACACCCTTACCCCTACCCCAAATATAGCACCCCAACCCTCCTACAAACCTGGCCCTTTCCCCAGCCCCAGTCCCCACACTCAGGACTCTGTTTTCCATGAAAGGACTCTGGGTGAATTACAGTGTCATCAATAAGCATCTTAATTTAGATTTAGGGCAGACTCTACATAAAATAAATGTAAAGATTCATTTCCTAGTTAAAGTTAAAATAATAAATACACAGTTTAAAATAAGGATGTACATTAGGCCTGCCAAGGTTAGATTTTTCTCATTAGATCTGATGGGTAAAATCAACATTTTTTCTTAGTATAGGTGTATGTTTGATGTTCATCAGTATTTATGTTATAATAGGTTGGCCCAGTCAACCTTTTGCATTAGCATATGTCAAAGCTAAACACCACTGGAACTTCGAGACATTTGAAGTACAGTGTTCACTCTAACCTTCAGTATATTTTTACGCTTATCAAATGGACTGTTTTTAGGTAGCTTGTTGAGGTTTTGTGAAATCAGCATTAATTGACATGTGACAAGAAAAAACTAATCCTGACAAGCCTATTTAACAATAATTTCCAAATGAGGAAAAATACTGAGTTCAGAAAATAGCTGTCCCACGAAAAATGGTCTCATATTGAAAGAAAATTATCCTCGTACATGCTTATTTTAAGATTTACCTACAGACTTCTTCAAATATGCCCCATGTGATCCCGGTACTCCCCCACCTTTTATTTTTAATTCCCACTCAGCTCTTCACTTGAGACACACCACAGACACACCACAGACACACCCCCAGTCCTTCAGATACATCGACCGTCATTTCAGCATGTCCCGAGTCCTTTGGACACATTAACCATCATTTCAACATGTCCCCAGATAGTCCAGCTGTCCTTCTGACTCTGTGGTGTGACGCTCCTCCTCCAGAAAATCACATGCTAATGCACTCCTTTACAAATTCAGATCCAGTCCATCTTTCTGCTCCACAGAGGCAAGTCAGAGTGTGCCCTGTCCCCACTCCATGTGTGTGAGATGTGCTGTGTGGGTGTGTGTAATCGGAGCTGTGTTTGAGCATGCGTTTTTTGTGTCTAGACGCTGCGTGGGGACCTTATGGCTGGGGGCTGAGGTTTGCTCCTGCTTTTTCTCCCTCCTCCTCCTCTTCCTCCTGCTCCACCTCCTCCTCCTCCACCTCCTCTTCTTCCTCCTCCTCCTCCTCCTCCTCCCTCTCCCCCTTGCCTCTCACTCTCCGCTTCAGCCGTGTCCCCTTTCTTGCGGTTCCTGCTCCTATGGCGACGCCGGCCCAGCTGCTGACAGTACTGCTCCATCGCACCCTGATAGGAGGCCTGGGCGGAGTGGGCGGGGCTGGGCTGATTCCATTGGTTGGGTCCCCTGGAGCTGATCACGCTCAGCTGCACTGTCACGGCTGTCCAGCGGAAGCCGTGCTCCTCCAGCTGGCAGTGGTACACGCCCGAGTGCCAGGTCTCTGCCCTCCGAATCAGGACACCCCTGTCTATAACAATCAGCTGCTCCCCTGACGTCACCTGGAATAGACAGCCAGCAGCAGTGTATGAGAGTGTGTGTGGGAGTACAAATGTATGTAGGTGGGTTGTGTGTGTGTGTGTGTGTGTGTGGGGGTGGTTGGGTGGGCAGGCATAAGTGTGTGGGATGAGGAATGTGAGGCATGTGGGAGTACAAATGTGTGGGGGTGAGTCATATGTGGAGTGTTGGTGTGGGTAGGTGTAAGTGTGTGTGGGTAGGCATAAGTGTGTGTGTGGATGGGTGTACGTGTGTATGTGTGTGTCACTGTGTGCAGGTGTGTGAGTGAATGTCAGTGTGTGCATGAGTGTGTGTCAGTGCGTGCGTGCATGTGTGCATGTTTATATGGGAGGGCATAAGTGTATGCGCATATGCGGGTGGGCATACATGTGTGTGTGTCAATGCGTGTGTGCATGTGTGCATGTTTATGTGGCATGGCGTACGTGTGTGTGTGTGTCTGTGTGTGCACGTTTATGTGGGAGGGTGTAAGTGTGTATGTGTGTGGGTGGACGTACGTGTGTGTATAAGTGTGTGTGTCAATGCGTGTGTGCATGTGTGCATGTTTATGTGGGATGGCGTACGTGTGTGTGTGTGTCTGTGTGTGCACGTTTATGTGGGAGGGTGTAAGTGTGTATGTGTGTGGGTGGACGTACGTGTGTGCTTAAATGTGTGTGTGCGTGTGTGTGTGCATGTTTATGTGGGAGGGCGTAAGTGTGTATGTGTGTGGGTGGGCGTACGTGTGTGTGTATCAGTGTGTACGTGTGCATACCTCGTGCAGTTTGTGACTGTCCCCTCCGTCCTCTCTGAACCAGGTAACAGCAGCGTGTTGAGACTTGGGCAGACACTCCAGGTATGTGCTGTTTCCCTCGGCAACCACCATCACCCTCTCCTCTGCCTCGACCTGCAGACCAGCTGTAGCACACACATACACACAGACAGTCAGAGACACGTACACACATTAATCAATTTATCTGTTCTCAGGTTTATTTATTATTGGAAGAAAATTTAAGAAAAATACTTTGGCTTCTGACACCCCTTTTGTTCCTAATGGAGTGATTGACAGTGATTGACAGTGATTGATAGGTGACGTGGCGTACCTCCTTGTCTCACACACTGCGTCAGTGGGTCACCAGCATCACCAACTTGCCTTGTGTTCCTCCTGCAAAGAGGCAGAACCAGGGGGATGAGATGCACTGTGTGTATGAGTTCAACGTTAATGAGCAAATGCGTGTGTGTGTGTGTGTGTGTGTGCGTGCACATATGAGTGTGTGTCTGTGTGTATGGGTGTGTCTGTGTGTATGGGTGTGTGTGTGTGTATGGGTGTGTGTGAGTGTGTGTGTGTATGGGTGTGTGCGAGTGTGTGTGTGTGCACATGCATGTGCATGTGTGTGTGTATGGGTGTGTGTGAGTGTGTGTGTGTGCACATGCATGTGCATGTGTGTGTGTGTATGGGTGTGTGTGAGTGTCCTGTCTGACCTGCGTGCGATGGGGATGAAGGGGCTGCAGGCGTGGCCATCCCAGGTGCAGTATGGGTCGCGGGCGAGGCAGCACTCAGCGCAGGCCTGTCCGTAAAGCTCACACTGGAACAGAGCCAGCTGGGCCACGCCCTCCCCGGAGCCCACATACAGCCACTGCTACAGACAGACAAATACAGGGCGTTAGGGTCAAACGCTGCCACTGTTACACACACACAGACAGAGTTAGGGTCAAATGCTGCCACTAGTACATACACACACACACACACACACACAGTGCTAGGCTCTGTTGCTATGTTATGCTTCCTGCTTGTAATCTATTTTAATGTTTTAATGTGCTTCCTTCCCAGGGACTGCAGGTGCTAATTAGCGTCATCGCTAAATCTGGAACAACTAATGTGTTGTGCATGTTCCCTGCTAAATAAACTAATAAACTAACTGACAAACACAGAGCGTTAGAGTCAAACGCTTCCACTGCTACACACACAGAAAAAAAAACTCGTTTTAAATGCGTGCTGTATGTGTGTGAATGACTTCTTTGAAGTGTTACTTTGGCTTCTGTATTTCAAGTCTACTCAGATCACATTGTGTGTTAGAGTCCCTTTTCTGTTTTGCCTGTGTTAGAATGACCTTGGCATTTAATGCGTGTTAGAATCACTTCCGTGATGAATGTGTGTGAGCGATCTCTCTGTTTTGTTGTTGCCGTGGTGATGGGGGGGGGGGGGGCGGCAGCTTGTGTAGCTTCTCTTACCCTTTTCTTAGACAGAGTCATGGCGGTGATGGCTGACCTTCCCTGAGAGGGAACAGAGAGAGAGAGAGAGCAGAGCTTAATCAGATGTTTACGGGGACAGACGCAGCAGTGAGGGTTTATCTGCTGTGAGACTGCAGACATGCATCTGGGCTGTGATTCGCTGAGGAACTGAGATAAAGAGACACACACAGGCACACGAAAGCGGGCCATGAAGGGGACCTAAGGTGGATGAGAAAAAGCCTACTCAAAGAACAGTACAGAAATGACACATGCATGCAGGGTCCCTATTACTGCACTTGGGTGATCGGTTCTGTACTACCTCCCTCTGAAGGTAGTAGAGGACTACTGGCCACTACCTCCAGCAGCAACCTAAGTCTTTGAGTGGCCTTCTGTTGAAAAGAATTTCCCAAAAGAGACAAGACAATTCATAAAAATGCATACAAAAGGCCCCTGGCCTAGATTTATATTTATGGTCTGACAGTTTCTACCCATTAGGTAAGATTGTTTCAACCAGTACCACTGGTCACAGCTGTTGAACCCTTTGTTCAAAATAAGACAAAAAAGAGGAAGTTAGCATCTTAGCTATAGTGAACAAAACAAATTTAGTTCATTGTCAGATGATCTCCTTTTATAATTGTGTAACAATGTTGTATAATTTCCCCTCTCCCAAAACTAGGATGGTTGATTAAGCCTACGAAATCTCAGTCTACACATAGTAGCTGCTCAAGTATTCTGCTTATGCCACATTACCCCTACTTTGGCAGGATAAACTTCACAAACACAGCTCAATAGAAAACAAAATGCCTTTGTACTGTGCCAGTGGCAAGTAGTCTGTGGCTTAGGTCAAGAAAGATAATCTTCCCAAACATAATCCACTGGTCGATGAAATCTAATACAATAGATTCAAGAAAATACTCAGTAGCTCAGTAGTTAGTGAAAGAGACAGAGAGAGAGGGGAGAATTTTAGTTAGTCTCTTCAACTGAAACCGAGAACTGAAAGCAGAGAGGGAGTTTGTGGCAACTGTAAAGTTATGTCCAGAGAAAATAAATGCCTGTGTTGCAACAAATGCAATCACATGCAAGACGTGCTGGCTGGGATATTGCCCCTCTGATTAGAGGGTTTCTGTGCTGGCCAGTGTAACACTCTGCACATGGAAATGTTTTCTCACATGGGCATAATTTGAGAGAAAACCAACCGAGACAAAAAAGGGCCACATGTTGTACCTTAAAGACCTGCAGCTGTTCCAGAGTGACTTCGTGGGTGTGGCCTGGCTGTTTCGGGAGGTGGATGGACTTCAGCACCAGCCCTGAGTCTGCAGGAGAGAGCTATTCTAATAAAGCTATTCTGTGCACATACACTCACTTACACACACTCACTTACTCACTCAAAATCACCCACTGACACGTACCCTCACAGATCCAACACACACACAAACACATACAGACGCACACACATGTTCACTTACGCCCACCTACTCACCAACTCATACATACACCTGCGCATGCAACACTGACACATACACTCACAGATACAACACTCAAACAAACACACACAGACACACTCAAACATTTACTTACCCCCACATACTCAGTCATTGACACATACAACAATCACACAAACACATATATACATACACTCACTCAAACACACTTGTTGATTGCTGGATAAGCATCCTACAGTACTTGTGTCCAGCACACCAGCCCTGAGGTAAGCTCCCCGGTGAGTGCACTAACCTGTGCCGATGAACATGACATCGTACTGGCCGTCCACAGCCTCGACACGGTCCACCAGCAGTCGGGTGAATTTGTACTGCACTCCCACCCTCACCAGAAGAGGGCGCTCTCCAATGGGGTACACCGCCTCCATCATCAGCGGGTGGGTCCGGCTGAAGAAGATGACATCATCGGGATACTCGCGGGTGGAACGGTAGCTGCCATATGTGCTGCTTGGACACTGGAGGGCGACAGTGAGCAGGCAATTTCATCACTCCTTTCTTCAGTTACAGCACATTCAGAGCGCATGAGGGGCAATTCACCTTAATGAGTGAGATTTGAAGCTTCAAAGAGTGATTTTGGGTTCAAGAGGTGAAAGTTCTCCAGCTGCCTACCTAACATGACAAAGTACAGTACTTCAAAGAGCGTAACCCTACAGTCTCATTACACTCAAGGGAGGAAGCATAAAAGCGGATGAATCAATTGATTGTACACTGGCAGTCTGCACAACACGCACAGCTACTTTTTTTGGAACTTTTATGGACTCGTAATGCCTGCCGCGAGCACAAACCACAGCTCCCTCTTTGATTTGGCTAATTTTAGGTCTCATCACTCACTCCTCTCGCTGTGGCTTTCCATGGTTACCAAGTAAACAATTTTCAAAATGAGGAATATGAACGATTTATATGAAGAAAAACAGATTATACAACCACAATCTTTGCCGTACTCAAATTTTTGAATGTATTTCATCAACTATGCATCTAGTCCTGAGTGATACGGAGGGGTGGAATGATCTGTGTATGTGGACTGGGTTAGTGGGGTATGAGCTCAGGCACATCACAGTAGCGGGGGACCTGTGTGCGTGGGTGTGTCTGTGTGTTTGTAAGGAAGCACATGTATGTGTATGTGTGAGTGTATGTGTGTGGGTGTATGTAAGTGTGTGTGTGTGTTTGTATCTATATGTGTGCCTGTGTATGTGTGTGTGTGTTTGTATGTATTTATATATGTGTGTGAATGTGTGTGTAGTGATTTCAGGCATCGCTGGAGTAGTGAGGGTCACTCACCGTGCCCGGTCTGGGGAAGGGTACCCTCCCCGTGAACTCCGCCCACTTGTACTGTGGCCCCTCCTTGTGTGAGAAGTGGCCCTTGAAGGCCCTGACCACGTCCTGCATCCGGTACACGCACACGGCCGAGCCGTTGAGCACGTCGCTGCGGGAGAGAGCGGGGCAGTCGGCCACAGTGAGTCATCAGCGGATCCTGCCCGTCCTTCTCTCTTGCTGGGATGAGGCTTGGCCCGTTCAGCAGGTGAGCTCCAGGATTGTGGTCATGATCCCTGACCACTGATCCGTGTTAACTGACCGATTTGCATTACCGGCTGAATTCTTAGTTCCACCATGTTATTTCAGGTTATGACGAAATACGATATGTTATGATTTGCTTTACTGCATGCTGCAAGTTGTATTTTCCACTGCGTTCTGCATCAGAGACGAGATTGCTTTTTGTATCTTTCACAGCTCAGTGAAGGCTGTCACACTTCCGTTGCTTGGCAGTGTTTGTCAGCTTTATCTGGCCTGTTTTTTGGCCACACAGTGTATGGGTCTGCACCTGGGAGGCCCGAGCCCCCTCCGAATGCTCACCTGGCTGTGGTGAAGAGGCCGTAGATCAGGGGGTTTGTCTTGTCTTTCCCGTGCAGGATGAAGATGTCCTCTAGGAAGGAGATGTGAAAACACAGTGAGCAGCTTCATCCCATGGTGTAGTGTGTGTGCATGCACGTGTGTGTGTGCTCATGTGTGGGTGTGCGTGTGTGTATGTGTGTGCACATGCACGGGTGTGTGTGTGCATGTGTATGTGTGTGCATGTGTGGTGTGTGTGTGCGCGTGTGCATGTGTGCATGTGTGTGTGTGTGTGTGTGTGTGTGTGTGTGTGTGTGCACGTGCGTGTGTATGTGTGTGCGTGTGTATGTGTATGCATGTGTGGTGTGTTTGTGCGCGTGCATGTGTGTGTGTGTGTGCATGTGCGTGTGTATGTGTGCGCGCATGCACGGGTGTGTGTGTGCGTGTGTATGTGTATGCATGTGTGGTGTGTGCGTGTGTGTGTGTATGTGTGTGTGTGTGTGCATGTCTGTGTGCTTGCATGTGTGTGTGAGCATGCATGTCTCCATCTCTCTTTTCTATGTCTGAAAGCTCTTCCTGTGTAGAGAGTGTGTGTGGATATGAGAGGCCTGAGCCTTTAAGCATGGCAGGCGGAGCATTCCTGCATATGAAGCAGTGAGGGGCTGCGCTAGCTGCGTGTGTCAGAGATATCTCTGCCTTTTTAATGTGCCTTTCCCAGCTGCACGGATGACTGGAGAATGCCTAATGAAAACTGGGCAGTAATATCATGTCCCAGCATGGGCAGACCCTACAAGCAGCAAGCCTCCATGACCAATCCCTTTACCACGTCTGTTTCAGGAACAGATTCGCTCCCCTCCCACGGCGACAGGCTCCTTTCCCGCCACGCTGTCACACCGAAAACAATAACCACCTCCCACCACGCACCCCCCTCCCAATCGGGCATCTCGACCCAACGCTCTGGACCCAGCCCGAAACACACCCCCCCCCCCCCCCCCCACTTGTGCTGTACGCTCTATCTCCCCGTCCCGCCGCAGGCATGGAGGGGACGTGCGTACTGAGGGGTTGTTGTGGTTTGGGGCACAATGGGGCGGAACGGCGCTCTCACACGCGCTCCCCTCCCCCACCCCCCGTTTCTCCTGCCTCAGGTGGCCGTGATGAGATCGCCCTGGGAGTCAGCAGGATCTAATCTCATCTCCGCCACCAAGTCCTGACGGAGCTACACGATGCCCTGCACGTCAAGGGTTCTGGGCGCAAAAAAAAAAAAAAAAAAATGTCTGCGCCTTTCTCCTTCCACTCAATCCCCTGTTCATCTCTCATCTCTCTCTGCTACACTCCTCTCATCCTCTCCACTCACTGCTATTTCTTTGTTCCCCCTCTTATTCTTTCCTGCACTCGTCTCTTCCCTCTCTTGGTATCCTATTCTGCTCCAGTTCTCCTTTCAATTATCTTTCTCTCTCCCCTCCTCTAGCTTTACCCTCTCCCTCAGGGGGTCTGGCTGTTTCCATCTCCATGAACAAAAGGATCTGTTCCCCCTGGAGGGAGATATCTTTGTCTCACCTGCTCCCCCCCCCACCTATATCTCTCCCCATCTTATCCCTTCTCCCGCATCAGGAACTGGGTGTTCTCGGAGCTGGGATGAGGGTTCTGTCTGAAACCGCAATCACCCCCCCCTTCCCAAAAAACATTCCAGCAACATCCTGAAGACATTCCAATTCCTCACTGTCCAGCAGTCCAGGCACAGCGATATCTGAACTGTGTGTCTGAACATGTCTGAACTGTGAGACTCGCCTACCCTACCACTACTCCTGTGGCATGACCCTCTCGGACGGGAAGCCAAAGGAAGATTCACAGGAGTCCTAAATTCCAGCGATGTCATTTTCCACACTAAAATTCACTCTCCTCTTCCCCACTCCAACAGACTGAGCTGTACCTCATGATACCATTCATACGGCAGAACCAATGAGAACGCTCTGACTGGCCCTCCTTCACAGCAGGGGCCTGCAGGGGATCATGGGATACAGTGTTTCTGGTCCACCGAGCGAGGAGTAAACACACCTTCAGCTGCATTCTTGTGCAGATGACATCTTTTCAGCAAGATTGTTCCTGCCAGGTTGTGAAATAATGTTTATTCTCTCTCTCGGTCGCCCTGCCTTCCACCTCGTTCGCACCAGCTCGGTGGGGAGGGAATGTTTAGAGCGTCTGCTACTACTGTTTACAGAGACAGATGAGATAACAGGCGAGCCCTGTCTCACCGTAGAACCAGTCATCTCCCGATGCCACGATCCCATCATTCTCTGATACACCATGCCCCATAACAAGTGCTGACAGAGTGAGCCCCAGAAATAAACAATAAACACAGACAGACAACAGTCACACACAACCTGCGATCTTTGCTCTGGCCTCTCTCTCCCCCATGGGAGTTTCTCTCATCACTTACTGTCCCTGGCTTGCTCGCTCACTGGCACCACAACAGTTTTGCAACCTTCTCAGTTTTGACACTCAGGTGCCAGTTTCCAGCGGTCACTCATCAGCTTGCATTTTAACCTGTAAATTCTGGCGCTGCCACTGTGGTGTCCAGTAATGACCAGTAAGATGCAGGTGATAATTGGTGACGCGCACGGGCGGGGTTGGTGCGGCAGTTTGGGCAGATACTCACGCAGCTGGTCGAAATGAGTGTGAAGGCCATCCGCTCCAGGGATGGAGCACACCATGCGGGCCTTCAGGAAGGTGCTCCACTTATTCACCAGACTGCGCTGGCCTCCGATGTCATTCTACAGCACAGAGAAAACACTCGGTACTGTTACACAGATACACACCCAGACATGCTCTCTCTCCCTCACACACACACACACACACTCTCTCTCCCTCACACACACACACACACACGCTCTCTCTCCCTCCCTGACGCTCCCATCGCATTTACATGACTGTTATGAGCTGGATATGAGTAAAGGTGAAGGAGTGTGGGTGGGTGGAGAAGGGGACAGATGGGTGAAGAGAGGACCAGAAGGATGGGTGTATGTGAGAAGGGGAGGTGTGCGGGGGTACAGGTACCTTGCAGACACGTGCCACCCTGGAGTATATCACCTTCCCAGCAGCCCCTTCTGCCTCCTGAGCATGCTCAGTGAAGAATATGTACACCTTGTCATCTGCTGGATTGTCACTCTCAGACACTGAGGCCACCTTCACAAACTGAGCATCTATGAGGAAGATTAATCAGGAAGGGGCCAGAGACAGCAAGAGAGAACAAAATATCTTAATTTTGTAGGATAGTGAGACTCCAGTGGATGCAGAAGGGGAATGTGGCGACGCAGTTCCTCACCTTGCAGCCAGGTGGAGTCGTACTGCTCAGTGCGGATGACGTGACGGGTACCCAGGCTGCGGAAAATGGCTGAGTCCCGACTCATGAAGTCAGAGGAGATTCCAGCATACAGCTCCCCATCTGCAACACAGAGGGGATGGAGGACGCAGGTACATGCGCGCACACACACACACACACACACACGCACACACACATGCACACACATGCGCGCGCGCACACACACACAGTCATTAGTGTAAAAACTGTCACATTGTACCCATACAGAATACTGTATACAGACACTATATACACACACACACGTACACGTTATGCACACACTGCTGTCTTACCAATGATGGCTGTGGCTGTCCTCTGGTGGGGGTCAAACGGACACTTCCCCTTCCCACACTCTGTCTGTTCATGCAACAGCACCGGCCTTTCACCCTGCGGGACGAAGACACAGATCAGACAGACACATCAGAGAGGATACACACACACACACATTTAATCCATTTATGGACACGTCATAAAGAGAAGACACACATATAAACACATTCATATATTTAGTCACAAAAGACACACACAGACACAAGAAAAAAATGCATACATATACACACACATACTCTCAGGCACACTATATATACATGCATATGAAGACAGAGAGTGACAGACAGATGGGTTAGAAACCAGACACACAGACACAGACAGATGAACACACAGCAGTATATGAAATAAAACAGCTGATTTCAAAAGGTCATTTTTAATGACTAGCAGGGACATGTGGGTTCTATGTTTTACTCAAATGGAACAAAAAACATAAGACACAGACTCAAAGGTTCCTTCCCCGAATTTCCAACGGAAAACCTTAACTCCTACTCCACACAGGACAGAAAGAGATCACTCAGGCAGACGTCTGTTGCAGACCTCAGTTTGGGGCAGTAAAAACACTGTCTTACCATCAGACCATTCCTGTCAGTCATGCTGTGGGTTCTGACCAATGTCTTATTGTTTCAGAAAATACACACAAAGATATTTATGGAGAGAACAGGAGAGCCCAGGGACTAGATACATACCTGCATATATGACTACCACTAACCAACACAATTAGCATAAAACAAACACGTATGATGAGTAAGCCCAGAAAAGTCCCCACATCCCTCTTTTTTCCCCCACTCTCTTTTTCTTTCTCTGTTCTTTTCATTTTCAAAGCACGTTGACATTGCATAGCAACGGAAGCAGATAGCAGTTATCAATAACAGACAGCAAATTATGTCGTAAATGCGATTGTAGGTGGTCATAAGAGTAAACTAATATAATGTAACTGTAAAAACATAACATTTTCGGATTACAGCAATAACATGATTAATAATACTCTTAGCAATAACAATAGCAAGTAATAGTGAACCATGTGAGCCATATGAACCATGTGAGAAATAATCATGCTACTGAAATCATTTATACACCGTTGTTAATTGTTTTCTCAGGGGCTAACAGAAATTTGGGAAACTTGCTTTCTACATTCCTTTCTCTCCCGTTTCCCGTAATTTACAGGCATGGACATGTTGTTTACATGAATTAATTTAAAATTAAAGTAAAAATAGTTTTTAATTAAAAATGAACAATATTCGTGTTAATAACTAACAATTGTAATACAGATTAAGTTATCCCCAAAAGCTGTAAATATTCCTACATCCCTATCCCCACCTCCAGACTAATATAGTGTCATTCCATTTCTCTCTCTCTCTCTCTCTAAGTCCTCAACTCATCTCAACAGTTCAAGGCAACTTCAATGGCATGAAATGAAAGCGCGCAACAACGCAATAAAATAATTGTTCAGAGTGCACTAAAACTGCAGTGTATGCAACAGTAACGCGAACATTTAGTGCTCCTTTTTCTCTCCCTTCCTGGCCCCCTCCCTCTATTCTCAAATTGGTGTGTCATGCACACTTTATATACCGGGTTCATTCGGCTGATCCCTTTCCCCCGGGGACTCACATTAATTGGGTATTAGCCACAATCTCTTTAAGAAAAAGGCAAAGAGTGTGAAATGCAATCTGCGGCGGCGCTCGCCGTTCAAAGCTCCACGTCCTCTCTGTCTCTGTTCATCCGCCTGAGGGCTTTGTGGGCTTATCACAGACAAAGCCACTCAGACCACAGAGGAGACGCACGGGGAGTGCTCTCGGATTGAGCCGTCGCTTGAAGCCGGCGCACTGTGTGCGGCCGTGAGGAGCGTGCTCATGATGAAATGCGGTGTCGTGCATTCTGTGCTAGTTTTCCTGTCCCCAAAAGTATGGTCTGCGCTTTTTTATCCGCCTCGCTAAGTGTATTCCCGTGTGAATCCGCCAGTTGGGAAAGTTTACTCGCCTTTCCCTGGAGATTTTTACTCTTCGTTTTACCTACTGTTTTTCAGCGCGTCTCCGGAAAACCCCTGGGGTTTTGGTTGAGCTTTCTGAGATTTTCCTGCGACGATTCGCTTAAAATAGACAGCTCAACGTCTTTGAGACTAAACAGAGCGCATTGTATTTTAGCAGCTGCATTTGTTGACTTATGTTTATCAACATCTGCTTGCATGACCGAACATTAACCAAGCTCCGTCATTTTCTGTGTTTATTTTTTAATCGCGTCCACTTCCCTTAAATACACGTTACGCTGAATACTGAAGTCATTAGGGTTTTTAACGTAATACTGTTGTGATGAAATACTTTTACCTTAAATACCTTTACCCAAGGGCGTAGTTTTGGTCTCAACATTGGTAGGGACACAACAACCGAGGGGACATTGGAATTATGTAATATGACTTCACTCCAAAGATAATGCGAACGAGTTCGCTCAAATATTGGCAGGGACATGTCCCTACCGTTCATATCCAAAATGACGCCCTTGCCTTTACCCCAAGGTTTCACCTACTATAGTAGGATGGAAATTTCTCACGGTGGACTGAATTAAAAAAAAAAATTAGATCGGATCTCAGACTGCTTGAGACTTGGAGTCAATCTGAAGATCGTGCAGCGGTGTGATGTCCCGAGACTGCACCTGTCTGCTATCACTGTGTACTGACGGCAGGTGATTGTGTAAGAGTACAGGGGAAGGAGCGTACCCTCGTGAAGATGGTGGTAGGGATGAACGCACAGCGGGGGTTGAAGGCTCCTGTCCCGCAGACGTACAGGTGGGTGTGGTTATAGGGTTCCAGCACCCGCAGGAAGTTAGCACATTCCCACTGTAACGAGACAAGAAGTTAACACACATTCATGACACAGTTTCTCACTGGTGGTGTGTCCCAGGCTGAATTCAGAACCACCCCCTCTCTCCCATCCCTTTCACTGCCTTCTCATTGAGGGCATATTCTGACGTCAATGAATGGTGCATCTGTGAATAGCACGGGCAGGGTGGAAGGCAGGATTTTTAAAATGTCCACTTTGGGATATCCTCCTTCCTTATTCAGTGCCTAGCAACAATGACATATTATGATACAACTGTTGGAGGGGAAAGTGCTGCTCAATGAGTTGACATGTTTGGTTGCAGGCATCTTAAGAGAAAAAATGTTCACCTATGCAGAAAATAAACAGAAGTTATCTCACGCCTGTTATTAGACAGTACTTCATCTGTGTGTGTGTGTGTGTGTGTGTGTGAGCGCGCACGCGCGTGTGTGTGTGTGTGTGTGTGTGTGCGTGTGTATGTATGTGCGTGTGTGTGTGTGTGTGTGTGTGTGTGAGAGAGAGAGAGAGAGAGAGAGAGAGAGAGAATCTGTGTGGGCGGTGGGAGCACACCCATATTCACTTACCTCAGGATCCTTCCCAGCCATCAGACACTGTTGGATCTGGTCTGGGTTGGCTGGCCAATAGAGCTGAAACAAGAACATTAGCAGGTAAAACTCACACACATTAAACATAAACACATAGATACATATACATACATCACACACAGACACATAGATGTGCTCATATAACTGTCAGCACTAATTATATGTGCCAACGCCCCTTGTCTCGAGTGGTTTAAGAGGTATGAGCAGTTTCAACAGAAGAGTGCTGTGCAAGCTGAAAATATCATTTAAACACAAAGTGCCAGCTCAACTAAAAGTTATTATTCAGAATTACTTTTCTAAAAAAACATGGAACACTGGTTGTAATTTAAAACTTATAATACTGACCTAACCAATCACAATTCAGCTTACAGAGCAGTGCTGATTTAGTGGTTCAGTCTTAAAGACTCAATCCACAGTGCGGTTTTAGGACAGATATGAGTTTGGGTAACGATTTTCCACTTTAATATATGAGGCTTCAAAAGGCAGAGGCAAGTGGAAAGTGACACTGCTTCTCTACCATTACATTACTGTCATTTAGCAGACATTCTTGTCCAGAGCGACTTACATAGGGTACAATTTTATCCATTTATACAGCTGGAGATTTACTGAGGCAAGTGCTCCAGCAGGAAATCAAACCAGCAACCTTTCAGTTTTGAGCTCTGCTCCCTGCCCCTATGCCACACTGCTGCCCGTAACAGTGCCAGACACCTCATTCCATCAGTAAGGAACGAGCAGTTCTCTCTCATCTCTCACGATGTCACACTGGGAGGAAATAACTGATAACGATAACGAGGAAGCAGAGAGGAAGCAGGCAATCTGAGAATCAAACCGGGGGGGAGGGGGGGGGGCATGAACACAGCATGCCTCTTCAGTTAATCAGCTCCCAGAAGAATCCGCTCCTTGTGATTCATTGCATAGGTTAATTGTTACTGTCACTGTTGCCCTCATTAACAACTGTGGATACAATATCATTTCATCCAATAATACTTCCCCTATGGAAGTTTTTGTTGTAACTGCTGATATATTACAATCATGGGCCAAAGATGCTGGAGCCCTGGTAGTTTTTGTTAAGATTTTCATACGTCTTCCTTTTACTTTTCTGTCACTTCAGAAGAATGACCATGAAACCACAAAGGTCAGTGGTTTGTAGTGAATACTCTTAACAAACGTGGCGGGGATACTTCAGGGCTATACTTTCTGGGTTGCACTCTTATTGTGTGCTGTACCCATAGGTCATATGGTGTGGCTGTCACACTTACAAAGAGCACCATGCTGGATTTTCCAGCATCCTGGATTTCTTAAAAAAACACTTAAATAGCATCTGCCACTTGTACATTTGGCATATCTGTATGGGACATTCAATAATTGGGTCATTGAAATCTCCACTTCAACACATATTCACAGATTGTTTCTACCGCCAACAAAGCATCCACCATAAACCAATCAACTTGCACTGTTTATCCATAACATGCAAATTAGGTTTAAAATAACAAACAATGGTCTGAGCAGAATGAAATTTGATCCGCACTGACCACACCACACACTGAAACATGTTTCCAAACTACATGGTGATGGATAGCCGACATGCGCCTCTATATTTGACCACTTTTGGCATTTGTTGTCGATATCACACGAGGAGAGTACTAGATGGTGAGAAAAGGTAAGGGACGTGAGAGAGATGGAGAAAGCAAGCAGGGATCAGGAGAGGACAGCGGGAGAGAGGGAGAAGGAGGTGAGAGAAAGAGAGAGGGAAGGAGTCACAGTGAGCCAGGGGAGAGAGGGAGGGAGACGGGCAGCGAGAGGCGAAGTTGCGCCGTGTGATGTGGGTTGCTGATGAGAGACTCAAAGGCCAGGAATGCGAGGCGGTGGTTGGGGTGGGAAGATAATGAAAGGAGAGCCTCAGTAATTAGGCTGCCGAGCGGTGAGGAGTCATCCAAATCCGCAGTCTATTCCTGTACCCCTGTCCTGCGTGCGGCAGCCTCCCCAATCTGATCGCTAATCCATAGCTCATCTGAATTCTGCCCCATGGTTCACCCGCTCAGAGATCTGTTAGCATCACTTTTAGGCAAACAGCAGGGGGGGGGGGGGGGGGGTGAGAGGCGGACATGAAGAAGTGAAGGGGAGAGCAAAATAGAGGAGGGGGGCGTCAGACAGGGGAAGGAAGGAGAAGGCAAGAGGGCAGGAGAATTGGAGGGTGAGAAGGGATTGCTCGTTATTGCAGTGGGGGTCCAGCTCCCTCATTACACTCATTTCCACCAATTTGAGCCCAATTACTGCAGCCACTGAGGGGAGGGCTTATCTAGGATCTGCCTCGGCTCTTCCCCCTCTCCCTTCCTCCTCTGCTTTTACTCTCGAACCCCCCCCCCCATCGCACACACACTCTCCTCCTTGCCTTCATCCCCTCCCTCTCCTTGATCCTCTCTCTCTATCTTTGGCTTTTATTATCAGTATTATTTTCCCTCTGCCTGTCTGTCTCCCTCTCAAGTCTCTGAATGCACACGAGGTTCGTTTGCACAAGGCCGTGTGTCACAGAATAACTTATCAAGTGTCAGACAGCCCCCGTATCTAATCCAGTGTGTAACAGCTGTCACAGCCTGAGTGAGCAGTTTATCATTCCTATCGTTCAGAATCCTCCTCTGTCATTTCCAAGTGTGACTGTTTTAATGTTTAAAGTGTTACAGTGTTAACTTCTCGGCTTTATGTCTGTGCAACTGCAGTCTAATAACGCAGAACCCCAGGGTTCAGCGTCTGCGCGTACAGCGTGTTCTCTGTGTGCAAGCGCATCGTGCGTTTGGGTCACTGAGCGAGACACCACCGCTGGGGAAGAAGGCTGCTTCAGTTCTGAGTTAATTAATTACCGTGCTGAATGATTACAGTTGCTTTGAAATCGTAATGATTTTTTAAACAGTCATGCGGATTTTCGTTTGTGTAATTTCAATGTTTTGTGAATCGCATTGCTGTTAATTAATGACTGCATACTGTGCATGTACTCTTTCATGTTTTAACATTGCATGAATTGGCATGTAATTCATACAAACATGTTGTTTGAATTTGTATAAAAAATGAATGAGGCTGGGTGTTAATCTATTTTTCTCAAGACTGGCTTCTTTCCCTCATTAAAATCATTGTTATATGGTTATAACCAGTTACATGGTTTTTCGGTGATTCTGTTCCTTCAGCTTTGTGGTATTACAGTGCACTACATCTCTGAAGCAATGTGGTGCTGTAGTGACACTGATTCTGCTCCAATAATTGCAATAACCGCATTTCAGCTTGGGCGCAAACGGTGGGGAGATCGTGCCAGCGTGTGAGTGCGGACCCCCCGGCAGCCTCACCTGGCGCGGCCTTTGCGTGATGTCATCCAGGCTGGTGACCAGCAGGTGGTCCTTCATGGCGCCGTAGAGGCGGCGGGAGTCTTCGTCCGGGAGCAGAGCGTAGAGCTCCCCCGCAGAGAGAGGCAGGGCCAGCAGCCTCCCGTTCCGCACCAGCTCTGGGACGAGACAGATGACGGGGGGCTTATTAATATTCATATTGGGCATGGATATATCTGCTGTGCGTGATAACCCGTCGCTGCCAAGGAATGCCGGAGAGGAATCACTGAATTGGAAGGAAAAAGAAGGGGGGGGGGGGGGGTGAGACAATGGGGGATATTCTCCTCCTCAGTGACGGACAGCAGCAGCAGAATGCGAAGGCTGACACCATCTGCGGCTTCACCCACATTTTCATACTCTAAAATTATATTCTGCCACTGCCTCCGTCCCTACGGCCAGCGCAGGCGGGGAGGGCGATCTGTACATGACTGAGAAAATCTGCCTGGACTGCTAGGAGAGTTAGGCGTGAACAGACGTCTCCTCTGATTCCACTCGCAGAGATTTGGTCGGCCGTCACCTGACAGCTTTTGATGAGCAAGCCAATCAGAGAACAGGAGGGTATGACTTATGTCTCATTGGAGCTTCTGCGTGAAGGATATGTAGCAACAGGAAAGGCAGGACCATCGGCCTTCCCGATGCAAAAGTAAAGGGAAGGCACAGTGAACAGCAAACAAAAAACATAAAAATCAATCACAGCAATCATAAATTTCATGGCTTTTATAAAGATGCTCAAATACAAACATAAGAACATATCTACGCTCTTGTGTTTGTGTGTGTGTGTGTGTGTGTGTGCGTGTGTACATGTAGGCACACATGTATATGTGTCAGTCAACATTCTATTTGACTGAAATTCTAATTCAGCATAATATTCTAGTGTAATTGATCCAATCTCTTACCCTCTACTACATGTCTTACCTGTCCCACATTGCTGGAACATTGGAACATACATCATAAACAGCTGTAAATAGATTATATAGTATCATTGGAATGTTTTCACTAAATGACCTGATAAAATGTCTCACGTAACCAAACAGTCTATTCAGCAATCCATGATTACATTACATGTGATTTTTCATGAAATAACATTGTACACTTTTGAAAGAGGACTTAAATCTCATTGGGACTTGTTTAAATTCATCACGGCCACATGCACACGTACTAACATTCACATAGAAACTAAGAAAAACACACATACACATTTTTTTTACATTTATCAGACACTCTTATCCACAGAAACTTACATTGGTTGCAGTATTTCCTTTAACAATGTTATCAATTTATACAGTTGGATATTTTCTGAGGCAATTGTGGGTTAAGTTCCTTGCCATCCCAAAATGGGACGTCCCTGGGTGGGCTCGAACCACCAACCTTTCGGTTAACAGCCGAACGCGCTAACCGATTGCACCACAGAGACAAGACAACACACTCACACACGCAGACACAGAACACTATCACCAGCAGATCCTCCAACATGATAGAAGTTGTGTGGTCTCACCCCTCTATCGGTATCCTGAGCATTTTAGGGTGAGCCTCGGGCAGGGGCCTGTGCCCCTTTGTCGGTTGGCCTCAGCTGCCTGGCACCAGCTGGGTCCGGGTGAGAAAGAGGCGTATTTTTAGCTCCAAAACCAGCAGAGTTCAGTGAACATTAGATTACCACAGTCATGAGGTGCCATTGATGTGCGCATATGTGATTAACTTAGAGCAAATGTGTGGCGTGTGATACAGCTAACGGCATTCCTGAATCAGGAGGGGAGGGCGGCCCAGCAGAAGGACACACACAAACACAGAGTTTTAAAGAAAAGTTGCACTCACCATGCGCACGCACTGCGTGTGTGTGTGTGTGTGTGTCTGTGTTTGTGTTTGTGTGTGTATGTGGTTAGAGTAGGGAGTCAGGCAAAGTGCCCCTTCATTGAGTGGTGCATGTTGTGTGGCAGGGTAGCTGGTTCCCAGGGGATGACTCAGTTTGGAACGCCGCTGGAAGAACCAAACACACTTCCTGTGGAAATGAGGTTATCACTTCAGCCATTTCAGCTGCTCAATTAGTGAGGAAGGTCTGGGGCAGTCTGAGAAACAGATCCACAAATACTCGCCCTACATAAAACAAACACACGCTTTTGTGCACACAAACACCTTGTATACATATACATGTCTGTGCATGTGCTCACGTTGTGCCTGGATTCCCTCGGCAGTCAGCCAGTCACACGCGGACATTAGGTCTGCTTGGCCTTTGACACACATAAATATGACCATAAATCATAATTAAATCTGTCGCATACCTCAAATAGAGGCATTCATCCAAAAGTGGCAGTGCCCCCTCTAGGCCAGAGCTGGTCATACGAGGCCCACTTCGCACAGGGACATAGATCCCCAAGGTGAAACTGAAGAAGCAGGTAGAGGTTTGATAACCAAATAAACAATTTCTTTTTGCAAACAAGAGCACCCTTGAATATGTCTTTTTGTTTCATAGCTGATACAGTGCTAATAATAATAAATGGACCAACACCCTTCTTAAAAGAGCACAACCTGCACCTGCAGTTTAACACAGTCAATAAAAAATGAGTGCTTGAAGTTCAAAAATACCCCTCTCCTGAAAGAGTGGACTCAGGACAATCATCAGTTTACATACATACACTGAAATATGTGCAAACACACACACTCATTCAAGCTACCTTACGTGCACCCACACACACACACAGCTTCTCAAAAACACACCCTCCTAAACAAACGCACGCGTGCACTTCCTCACGTACAAAAAGAGGCCGCACGTTACCCCCGTCCCGGGATGGCTGCACTGGGCTCCTGTCCATGTCAGGATTGATTTAAAATTGTTTTCACTTGCCTTTAAAGAACAAAAAGGACAGTCACCAGAATATACGGCTGGCGCGGTTATTCAGCGGGAGCCAAAAGGAGCACCTAGATCTGCCAGTGTGGCCTGCAGTCCAGAGATAGCCAAAAACAAGAGAGCACTCTCACCCTGCAGCCTCCGTATATCAAAGATCCTCCCTAAATCACTGCTTTAAAATCACATCTGAGGACCCATTCGTCAGGATGGTCTATTCTCAAGCCCAACGTGTCGATGCTGATGCATATTGCCATCAAAAAAAGAGAAGAAAGAGCCTTGACCAGCCCTGCAGGTGTCTCTCCCACCTTCGACCACACATGCCGAGCGCCCAAAGACCCGAGGATTCCCGAACCTGAGAGACTGCTGCCGCTACGGAGCCAAGTGAGCTTCACTAAGGATCTTACACTTACTTTCACAGTAGTAGGTGTGCACATTTAAAACCACTTTTTCTCTTTTAATAGGAAAGCACACAAGCTAATTTGAAAGGCTTCGTTGGGTTCTTAAACCAGCTTCATGCTGTCTCGCTTTATTGACCCTCTTGCAAAATCAAGTTCCAAGTGGCTCAGTCAGCAAGGTGGTCCTCTTGAGTGCTGGCTGAGCCCTATGGCCTGGGTTTGATCCTGACCAGCTGTTTAGATGATGGGACACCTGACACCCACATCACTGTGGTGCCCTGTTGTAATGCATGGTTTGAAAAATACTTTCCTGTTGCACACAAGTGTATCAGAGGATTACACTTGCCTTGCTTTGCTATTCCTGTAAATCCACAAAAGCTGTTATGGTGAGATGAGCCAAATGAACAGTTGGTGATTCCAAACATGGTTGCATAAAGGGGAATAAGGGAAAAATTTATATCTGAGAATTATGTTTCTGTCACTGTTTTTTGTCATCCTTTAAGAATTGTTCTTAATTCACTGAAACCTTTAAAAGGTTTGATATTTTTCTCTCCTTAGCTGTTCTGTAGCATGTTGTGTGAAATTTGGTATTAATATCTGTTTTAGCATTTTAATAGGAAGAAGAGACAACCTGCTTCACAGTGCATTCTAGGGAATGGAGGCATAAAAAAATCAATTAAGAAGATGCGTCCACAGTTTGATTTGAAAAATAATGAACATTTCAATAAAGAGCAAATGCGTTAAATTGTTCAGGACATCCATTTGTATATACTTTTGAAAGCTCATGTAAAAATCAGGAAAAAATTATGAAAAATGTACACGTATATATGTCCATACCTTTACAGCTACATTAAAGAAAATATTGTAAAATGACAAATACTATTAAACATACATTACAAGCAAGGAATAAAATCAGTGATAACTTACATACATATTTTTACACACACACAGACACTCACACACACACTCACACACACACACACACACCTCTCTTCTCTACAGGACCGCACTGAGACTGTGCCCCATAACACCGTCAGTCTTGGTGGCGGCTCCCTGGCTTAGTGTTGGAATTAAGGAGCCAGATCATACAGAGCTGATACATCAGCATTACTGAGCTGCCGACTGTCTGAGGAGGGGGAAGGAGAGATGGGGGGGGGGGGGGGGCACAAAGGAAGGGAACGAGGAGCGAGGAGAGAGAAGACGGGGGAGAGAGAGGGTGCGCAGGTACGCCCCCGCTGGGCAGGTGAGCTCCTACCTTTGTGGCTGAACTGCAGGCGTGGCTGTGAGGCTCTCCAGGCTCCCGTCAGACCGCCCTCCAGATGGGCCAGCAGGAGCAGAAGTCCCAGCGTCCACATGGCCGCCAGCATACACCACAAAATTCCCGAGCCCCTGTGGTCCCCGACACCCCGGAGGGCAGCAGCACTGCCCGCACTCTCTGTGTGTTCACACTGTTCTCCTCCTCCTCCTCCACGGGGGGGTTCCTCACACACGGCCACCGGTCCTGTGCTCCGATCTCTCTCTCCTCTCCTCTTCCCTCCAGTTCTCAGCTCCCTCCTGTCTGCTCTTCTCTTTTGATGTCTCCTCTGTCTTCTCTTTCCCTTTTCTCCAGCTCTCTCCTCTCCTGATCTGATGTCTCTCTCTCTCTCTTTCTCTCGGGCTATGAGGTGGATTTCTGTGACGCTCCACTTGAGAGAGAGAGAGAGGAGCAGAAATCCCAAATCACAGAGCCCGCCCCATACACACTCCTTCTCTCTGTCTCTCTCCCTCTCTCTCTTGCGCTCTCTCCCTCCCTCTCTCTCTCTCCCTCTCAAAGAGCTAATGCCAGCTACAGAAGCACAAGAACAAGACAACTCCCTCTTCTACAGAAAAAAAATGTTCAAAGAAAAGTGAACACACCATCAGACACAGCTGCTGAAAGCTTTTCATGTCACCCCCAATCTCTCTCTGCTGCGCCCCCACTCTGTTTGACCCCCCCCCCCCCCCATACCTTCAGATTGTGTGTGGCAGCTTTTACAGTGAAGTGCTTTTTGAACAATCGCAGCTCACCATTTTGCGTCTTCCCACTCTGAGCCCCTACACATCTCCCCCTATAGTCAGCCATGGAGATGAACTATGAATGAAATAATGGCTGCCGTTATATTCATTAATTGGCTGAAAAGATGAGGCAAGATGAAGTAGTACACAACACAATGTAAAGGAACAGGTGAGTGCACACTGCCCTCTGCTGGCTGCTATGGGTGGCAAAATCCACACAGCCAACAGGAAGATTGTGGTTTAGCTAATTAGGGTACGTTGGAGGGGAGAAGAAGGGAGTGGTGGGTTGGTGGATTGTGGGTGGAGGCATCATCAGTGCTGTAAAACCAAAATGTAGACCAATATAAAGTCTGTGCCAGACATTTTGTTTCTAAAACAAACAACACGTGTGAGCTGTTGTCACCATTACTTAAACAGTAGCAGTTTGTTCTGGAGTTCAAAATGATTTTATTGGGCTATGAATTGACACTGTTTGAGAATAACAGCTGATTCGATACGGGAGTCTAAGGAATGAAACAGAATGGAATGAATATGGATATGAAGAGGTGGACAGCATATTTATGAAAAAGCGAAAAACTCACAGAAGTATGTTCTTAAGATCTGAAAACTCTTTTTCTATTGCTGCTATCACTGTAACTCTTTCAACAACTCCTGTGTCATTATTATAAAGATTTAAAATTGATTGTGTGTCACAATTTGGGGTGAAAGCATAATTTTAAATCATAAAACACAAATTTTCCATGGTGAAACCAGGCCATTCATCCCAGCCAGGCTTGTCGTTTTGCCTGTATTCTAGTGTGTATCTGGGACTGTGTAAATCCTGGCCTTCAACACTCTATGGGTTTCTGCTTACACAATGAATTCTGGTAAACTATTCAGCGAATTAACTCTGAGAAAATACTTGGTAGTTTCAGGGAGAAATTTCCTTTTAACTAACTCCTTTCACTCTCTCTTTTACTCAGTCTGTCTTACTCCAGTCGCTGCTCTGGAGACTGGCTTTCTTGGGTGGGTCTCCTGTTGTTTTAGGATGTGGCTGTCGTGGCCTCTGCCAAGGGTGGCGTCCCTCAGGTTTTTTAGCAGAGGTCCAGACACCTTCCTAACGCAGATGCATGTGGATGTATGGGTGACTGTGTGTCAGGGTGGGGTTGTGGTCCAGCTGAACACTAAGCATGAGGTCATGTCACTGTTGATTTTCTTGGTGTGCTGTGAGATGCCTGCTGTGGGCAGTAGAGTGGTGCTCACAGCGCTATAGGAAGCTAACATGTAGCCTCCTCTGCTACTCTCTCCTTGCTGAGTTGGCACGATGGTCCCTTGCATGTGGGGGTCATTGATTCCCTTGTTGTCCCCAGTGTTTTGGCACCTGCTTCAGTCCTCTGCTGTTGGGCACCAAATCTTTTGCCACCTGTCTTCCGGAAAAAGGCCTTTGTTGTTTCAGGTTTTGGAGTGAATGAGAATGGCTGTTTCAGGATCTGTGTGCTCTGTAAGGTCACTGTGTGCTGGGTGTGGACAGGGCGTGGGGTGGGCTGGGTGTGTGTGAGGCAGTTAGGCTGGCCCTGCCTGCTGGAGCTCCTGGCTTCCCCTGGCAGTAGTGTTTCTCTGAGAATCTGAGCAGATCCTCTCTAAGGCTATGCATACTCACTGCTCCTGGTCCAGTCCCTCCACCCTCAGCTCCTCTCCCTCTCTCTTCTTGGTGTACAGTGGTGTCTCTCTCATGCTGTGCATCCCAGCTTGATAAAGATGCAAATTCTGGACACCTCAGGTCTCACGCATTGAGACCGTGCCTAATGCGCTCACACTCAGACCTGATAATCCTGACGCTTTTGAATGTGGGTTCTTTATCTTTCCTAATTTATGTTTATCTCCACGCCAAAGTATTCTTTATGTCAAGGCTGCCTTTGGTACTGGCAACAAGAATGAACACCCACCCATCACCCAATTACCCCCCCCCCCCCCCAACCAAGTACTTCTCAAATACAATCTCCTTTGCTAACCTTCACAACTCTTCTTAACCTGTTGTGCCCACAGCAAATACCCAGCTAATTACAAAATTAGATTAGAAATTAAAATTACAATCTAGCTACTGCCATGTTCCTACTTACCTACTGGATAGGGTAAGGTATCTTCCCAACAGACTTTTTCATAAATTTATGAATTACATGACTCCCTCACAACCTCTCTTTATAGGACCTACCAACTCATTTTTTAGACTTCCTTCCTGTCTGTTCCTTGCCTTGTCATTGGTGACATCACCAGGGTATCGGGTTACCATGCTGGTCAGGCCTGTTCCATCCTGCTGGGCTGAGAGGTGTTACATGCATCCATTTTGATTGGAATCTGAGCTGCCCAATGTGCCTGTTCTTGTTGCTTGCAGTTAAAAGACCACTTCTAAAAGTCTCATTCCTGACAGAGATTCTCAGCTGGGGAGATTCTCTTCACAAGCAGCCTATGTGGTCTGTGAACACACACACACACACCCAAAAATGGTGTGTATGATTTCTGAAGACTTAAATGGGTGGATTATATCAATTTATACTGGATTTAAAAATATATATATTTTCTTTGGTTGTACTGTTAGTCTGCTTCTGTGAAAAAACTCACAGGACGTTGTCAATGCTGCAGCTAAAGAAAAGGTGAGGATGAGAACATAATTTACTAAGGATTATGTCAAAGGATCACGCAAAATCATTGTTTGTAGCCAGTAATTAGAGATCAAGTCATGCTCAAAATGTGCTTGAATCTGTAGGAACAGCTCAGTCCACATCTGATAATGCGGCAAAAGCCGTCTCTGATAAGAGAGGGATTTGTCATTTCTCACATCTACTGCTGTCCACAACCGGTGGTCTTGCAAATCAGAGATGGCACAAGTCTGATTAAAACTTGTAGTGTATACAGGAAGTAAATTAACTTTCAAAAGTGGACTGAGACGTTACCAAAATTCCATTCCGCACATCCAGATCACACTCGATGCGGACTACCTGGCTAACAGGCAACATTCTCGTAAGAGGCAGGGCATGTCTCTGAAGTTCCAGTTTGGCTTTAACTTCACTTTTCATCTTGCAGGTTCCCAAAACATTCCTAGAATGTTTTGAACCACACATACCAGCATAGGAATGCTTCAAAAATTTAAGCATGCACTGGTACTCTCTCTTTGCTATCCAATATACCTATGGTACTTTATCAACTATGTTTTATAATTTCAGTTATTTTCAGGTTATTTATGTGATTTTCAATTCTGAAAAGTTGCTTCCCAGAAGATCAGTACTGCGCTGGACACACTGCCTGCTGGCATTCTCAGTACTCAAGATTTTACCTGACATCACACACAGTGATGCCACTTACACAAACACACATTGATAAAGCTGGTCACATCTTATGTCCTTAAATTCTGTTCAATAGGGAAAAGTGGCTTACCTGCAGATGCACAGATCAAAATTTTTGTCTTACATATTGTGAGAGCAGCTAATAGTCAACTGCACAAAAATATACTCCAATTAACTAGCAGTGACAGTTCATGTAAGATAGCAGTATTAATGGAATGTGGAACTAACATTACTGGCTACTTGGTGTTACCAGCTAGGCAATGCTTAGTTCCATCAATACTAGGTAGCTAGCATACTGTGCTGTTAAAAGGGCTTACCCTGTTGAAAGTAATAACATTTTTATTGCACACAAATGCTGGGCCATGAAGTTAGTGTCCCACCCAGTACAGAAACTAGTGCCTTCATAAGCATTCACACCATCCTGTTCAGGGGGACACGCTACCGATAGTCACACTGGGGAGTTCCCTGCACGTTCTAAACTGGAATATAAAACTCAGGGTGCAGGATAAGAGTTAGGCCCACCACCCACTGACACCTTTGGGAAATATTTCAGCTAGATGCTTTGTAACAACAGCCTCCATAAAGAATGTGTTTCAAAGTGCCAGCATTTTTTAGGGTTGTGGGACAGAGATCTAAATGTAAATCTATCATCACACATACAGCTCTACCCCACACTGCCAGACTGGCCTTCATCTGACCCCAGACATCTTCCCGTAATCTCCTGTTGCACTCAAACTGGGCACGCTTGTCATATAAACGTATTTATTACACAAAGTTACCAAGACTAGCTTTTTTTTTTTTTTTTTACAGTTTCCAGTTAACACCCGTGTGTATATAAGGATATATGCAAGGCTTATATACACACACATTTGTATACAGCATGTTTTCCTGTCAATTTTGCTTAAACCCCTTTATTTTTCCAAAATTCCTTAATAAAAAAAGATTTATACAGAGACAAGCAGTTAAGAAATCCACTGTGTTCAAAACTCCCAATCACAAGTGGGCAGGGCTGAGGGGGTGGAGCCGTGGTTCAGAAGACACGCCCCCTTTCAAATGACTTGGTGGGTCACATGACAGCAGACGGGAGGCAAGCTGGCCGAGGTGAGAATTCACTCACAGGGTTACGTACAAAAAATGTCCTTGGTGTCCATTTTGCTTTGAGTTTTAAATACCAAAATGTCTTCATGATTTAAAAAAAATTGGAATAAAAAAAAAAAAAAGAAGAAGAAAAAAGATGATCTCCAGCAGTCAGTCCGTGCATGGGGAGGCCCGCTGGGGTTTACACGTTGGGTCTCCTGTCTCCCTCCTACCCACAGGACGCCAGGCCCTGCTCCCTCGGGCCACAGTCCTCCAGTCCGCTCTACAAGAGGAGGCATTTGCTGTTCTTCTTGCCCCTCCTGGCCTGCAGCGCCGCCCTGGTGGCCATCTCAAACACCTCTCTCACGCCGTCCTTCGTCTTGGCCGAGCACTCCATGTAACCGAAAGCGCTGATGCGGTTCGCCATGTCCCGCCCCTCCTCCGGCTTCACTGGCTCCTGCAGGAGAGGGGGACAGTTGTGTTTTATTCTAGTTCATTCATTTATTCAGTTATCACAATTATCTTTATTTTTTCAATCTTCCCTGCCTGTTTATCATAAAACTTGACTTACACATATCAGACTGTACTATTACACAATTACACATTACTGTGCTTTGGATCGTCAGCCTCTGTGCATACTGAGGATCATACTGCATCACTGTACAGCATGTAAAACCAGTATACACATTTCAGAAAACAGGGAAAGTTGTCACAGCTACATCAGCACTGCATGTTTCCCTGGACTTGAAGCAGATAAGTTTTTCAAAGGTTTATAAGGAACCACAGAAAGGGAGCCATTCAGCTCGCACCCACTCATCTGTCATGAGAGACTCAAAAGGGACATTCTATTCAAGGGCATTCCACAAAGTCCACTTTCTATAAAACACGATATTTCAGTGACCGAGAGTTGATTTAATCAGCAGTAAAACACACGACCCGCTAACATAAATCGTCAACATGAACAGACTGCAGTTATTCCCTTCATTTCACTGTTAACGCTGTATCCCATTACGCAAATCACATTATTAACTCACAGCTGTACACATGTCAACATTTAGAGAGTAACAGAGAAACGGGAATTGAGATAGATGGGTTGGGATGAGCAGTCTGATAGAGCAGGGAAACGCAGGCCTTGTGTTGTGATACAGACACTGGCTGCTCAAGCGCTGGCGCTTACCTGCTTCATTTTGGCGAGCTCACGTCGCGTGTGCTCGTCATTACGCAAATCCTTCTTGTTGCCCACGAGGATGATGGGAACATTAGGGCAGAAGTGCTTGACCTCAGGCGTCCACTTCTCTGGAATGTTCTCTGCACAGTGGGGGGGGGGGGGGGTGGAGTGGGTCAGACAAGGCACGTCACGTAGGACACAAGCAGTAAAGGGTCAGACGGAGCAGAGGGGGGCAATGGACAGGGGAGAGCAGCAGATCTTCCCTGCTCACAGGCTCACCTAAGCTGTCTGGGCTGTCGACGGAGAAGCACATGAGGATGACGTCAGTGTCTGGGTAGGAGAGGGGGCGGAGCCTGTCGTAATCTTCCTGACCCGCCGTGTCCCACAGCGCCAGCTCCACCTGCCACAGAGCACACGTCGCCTAAAGCACCTGCAGGCACTTGCTGCTGTCCATAGTCGTCACTTTAAAGCTTGGTTACTGTCAACCAGGACGCATCCATAATCAACCAACCACAATACACCCCAAAGGTCAACACACAAAGACAGACAGACACACACACATCTGGGTGTGTATACAGTACCTGTTTGCCATCGACCTCAATGTCAGCTACATAGTTCTCAAAGACAGTGGGTACGTAGACCTCGGGGAACTGGTCTTTACTGAAGACTATCAGCAGGCAGGTCTTGCCACATGCACCATCCCCAACAATCACCAGCTTCTTCCTGATCGCAGCCATGCCTGTGCAACAACAGCACCGTCATCAGAAACACACACTATTACAACACAAATGCACACACCTGCCTCAAGCAGGCTGGCTGTAAAGATGAACATAACACAGAAGCAAAAAAAAAAACCTTACATTTCTGTGTAATACATTTACATTCGGCTTCACGGTAACTACATTCTAAACAATTTAGCATTAATGATATTATTGGTGAAGATATTTTGAGTAGTTTTGGTAATATCTAAATAGGTTTTACTTATTTAGATATTATAGAGACACTGAAATTCTACACAATGCTATTCAAAAGACCACTGGAAATGCAAAACTGCCATGTCCATCAAATGGCCACCTGAATTTTGATGGCAGGACAGAATTAATGGAGGGAAAGACACTTCACACTGATTCCTGAATGCAATCAAAAGCTGTGTTTTTGCACATTATTCTGAATGCCCTAGCCCATCATTTTTGGGAGACTACCAATTCACAGGCATTTTTGTATATTGTCTACGAATAAAGGTAGATAGGAAGGAAACCCATTTAAACGTATTCCTGTTACCTAAATGTTCTGCATTTAGGACCTCAAAATAGCAGTAGCCCACCTTGTCATCTCTGCATATCAGTAACACTGCGTATAATATAATGTATTACAGTAAAGGGTATATTACATTACGTTGTCATTTAGCAGATGCTCTTATCCAGAGAGACTTACATGGGTTACAATTTTATACTTTTACACAGCTGGATATTTACTGAGGCAATTGTCGGATAAGTACCTACCACAAGGGTACAACAGTAGTGCCCCAGCAGGAAATCAAACTTTTGGTTTGGTTGGCTTTTGGTTACGAGTCCTCCTCCTCACCACTATACTACACTGCTGCCCATGTAATATATATTGCATATAGAATAGTAAAAAACGTGATGCTCAGAGGCTCTGCTTAATGCATGATATGTGATTTTCATGTTTCCCAAGCTTAGCCCTCAACTCTGGAACTCCTGCCCTAACCTCCGCACACCGTCTCTTAAGTAAAGAGGACAACAGCCTCCTTCCACCCAACACCCAGAACTAATGAGAGCGCTGGTTTGCTGTGCCCTTGCTCATTCACAGTTCTTGGCTCTAGAGTTCAGATACAAAACCAAATTTATATACGGTGTACTTGTACAGGACATGACGCCGATTCCTTACCAAATCCATTGCAATGCAATGTCTATTGCTCATCCATTCAGAGTTCAGAAAGACGGCATTTCTGAACAGCCTTTACCGTTAATTTTACATGACATGGTGACTATGATAAGGAAAAAAATGCCACAAACTAACTGGCTACCTAGGTAGCATTTTCAAACAGAGTAGTACCATTTCCACAGGGACCATATCTTTACTTCAGCGTTGTTTTTTGATCAAGCACGTACACTGCACACCTTTGACAAAGTCGGGATAAGCCATTCTATTCATTGAGTCCAGCACATCAGCCAATCCACATATCATAAACATCAATTAACCTAAGTGGCACTGATAAAAAAAAGCCCTTGCCACCTCCTCTCAGTCAGTCAGCTAGCCAAAAGAGTGGGCCCAATTAAAACCACTGACAGTAACCATATTCTACCTAAATAGACTAGAATAGAATAATAATATAGCTAGCTGCCAACTCGGGTTTGTTATTATTACAGTGATCAGTAATTTCAATAATTACACTGAAACGTTTGTCCTCGGGGGAGTATGATATCAACAGTCATTTTTGCCGGCAAATTCCAATACATCCACTGGCTATCCACCATTACAGCCACACTGGAAAAAATGAGAAGCTAACACGTTGCACAGTTTTCCTAGCGTAGCGATGTTGATGTAATTGACGACGGTTTGTTCCCTAAACTTGTGTACAATGTGGTGCTAACCAGATTGGAACTGGGTGTGAAGACAAGCGCCCTGTCCCCAATACACAGCAATGGGCCATACTCAATATAGCGAGGCTGTACCCTTCCTATACCTAACTTAGCACTGAGTTGTGAAATCTGACTTACAATAACCTACGTGGCTCCCATTAACTTAAAGAAGTACCGAGGGAACCGGGTAGTTAACGCATGCAATGCGTGGAATGAGGCGAAACGCGGGGGAACAACGAGGAAGTTAATCTGTAAACATTTTAGAGAGACCGGTGTACGCACTGCCAGCCACTGCGTATAAGAATACAAAGGAATATTATAGTGTGTGATTATGGCACATCTATGCTTTGGATGGGTCTCCTGCGTATAAGATTGCAATTTAATTTTGTAGGAATGATTACAGCACATCAATTCATTGGATGGGTCTCCTGCGTATAAGAATGCAAAGGAATTTTTCCGTGAGTGACTATGGTGCATCTATGGATTGGGAGGGTCTCGAACTCAACTCTCAAGCAAAGATGGCGTCAAGCAGCAACAGATGGCAGTACTTACAGCTACTGATGGACACCTTTGTTCGGACGCTCACAGCTCGCTTTCTAAGAAGTTAATTAAATGTGTATATCACGCAGTGACCAGTTTGTTAACCAGCTCGGTTATAAGGCAGCTCAACAGCCGCACTTCATATAAACTGTTGTTCCGGAGAATGTTGTCGACATCATATTGGCATAAAAACCTTCGGACCTAACGTTAGCTAGTACACTGCCTTTCACATCTGTTGGTTTGCTACTTTAATGACGGTAATTTAGCTGGCAAGCTAACTTCCTACACGAACATTAGCTAGCTACTGGCCGGAAAGTTTTCATCGTCGGCATCGTTAGCATTTCAGTGGCTAGCGTTAGCTTAGCTTGTTTGCTAACGTTAGGTAGCTAAATAAGATTCCAGTAGTCAAAATTATTCAAATCTGGTTAGTTGTGTAACTAACTAACACTACAGTGTTCACAACACTATACCTACAGTTAAGGTTACTTCCGCCTCTATTTTAGTCAAGTTTCATGTGAGACCAACATTTGAGGAAAATAAAAGTTTATCCTCAAATAACTTAGTTAACCTTAGCCTGTCTGGCTAACTATCGACAAACTGAATTGTATCGACATGTGTAAGGAATGGCCATAAATTCACCACTCTAGTTAGCTGTGTGGCTAAATTTTATTTGGGTGTAAATGGCTAATTAAACAACAACAAGCTAACTGACTGGCCGATTTTAGCTAGCACGCTAAGTAGCTAGCAAAGTTGTACGGTAAACCTTATATAGCTTAGCGGAAGCAGCAGCGACCTCGCCGGCGAGAAAAGACAAAAGTAGCTAGCTAGCTAGCCGTCGTCCACGAAAACAAGCCAGCTAACTGCCGAAGAAGGTGGTCAAGCAGTAGCAGATATATTTCCACATTTCATTCAGAAGGAAAAGGGCACTCTGCCTTTAGTGTGAGCTATCTCTGCGAAGAAAGTCTTACCTGCAGTTTACGTGGCTTTTCCGTTGGTTTCGGTTCGCCCTCTCATACAATAAACGGCCACGCGAGTGCGCGCAAACTGTGGCACGAGGAAGAAATGACGAGGACGAGAGTGGGCCACGCCTGCGCGGGCACGCTGCAGGGTGGATCCAGTCTTGCAGAGAAAGGAGTCATTATTAAGCTCGGGCGTTTCATTTGAAAAACACCATTTGCATGACTATTCATACATAATTTTATATATTTTTTATTTATAGGAAAACTTTACAATATATTGTAGTAACAGTGCATTTAAATATTCACTTTGTATCACAGAATATTTTTGTCACGATATAGTACAAATTATGTTGTAGAGTGACTGAAGAGAGCTCAGACATATCAATGAATAAAGAACGTTTATTTTTGCACCTCCACTCTGCTACGTTAAAACTCGAGCTAAATTTGGCAAAATGCCAGTTTTTAAAAGCTGAACCGAAGGAACGCAAATTAATATTCTAAAATGTAACAGCTGGTAACGGATCAACTGTTTATACAGCACCCCTCTGTTGATACATTTTTTTTCTCCATAATTAAATGAAAGTAGGTCCAAGATTGTGTTTTAATTGCTTTAGTGATGCATTAATGTTAACATGTAAGGAAGATGCTATGAATTTAATGATGACCAGGTACAGACAGTCCTAATTAATTGATAATTTGTTGAGTATACATGCACTTGTGTTTAAACCACACCTTACACAGATATGCACTGATATACTGAAATGTGTTTTTACGACCTTAATGTTGTAAAATTACGATTTGTTTAAGAACTGATCATGATAATTGGTTTGTGTTACAACATTGACAAAAATAGATTCCGGTACAAAGCCTGGCATATTGTATGCATGTATCATTCACTGTATGTACAATGTGGGTTTATATAAACTAGCCTGGAAAAAGTACGCCCAATCAGTTTCTACGTGTCAGCTTGATCTGCCCACACAGCACTATATGATCTGCATCTTGTGGGCTGTCTGAACATGGCAATACTCTACCGTTTAAAACGCAGTACTGTACTTCAGTAAAATTTCATCTCAGAATCGTTTTGGAAGAATAAAAGACTTGGTTAAGATCAAAAGCTTGGCCTGTATATACGTTTGAATGTTATTTTCAATTAAAAGGGCTTTGATAAAGTATCATGAATGACAGAAGAAAGAAAGTAGTCATCTCCAAACGGGTTTCAGAATCTGTCAAAATCTGTGAAATTTTATTTTGTCTAAATTAATATCTTCATAGTATACGCAATATTACCCAAGCTCACGTTCATATTGACAGCCCATTATCCTTCAAACAGAATAACTAGCTCTTAAGATCCGGCAAACGTGGATATTTATTGGTAATGGTTACGGCCTAAAAAGTCATTTTGCATGTTAAAGCAAAACCATAAAGATAAGCATAGTTTCTTGTCCATTGGTTTTCTACATGATAAACAAAACGCAGAAAACTCCATGGTTTTAATACAACACACAACCTTTGATTGGTTAATAAACTTTGTAAGTTATGGTTTGGTATACAAAATAAGATTAAACTTCTGTGGTCTTGAGTCATTTCACGTTGTGAATAAACGGTTGCCGAATTGTAACATTAACGTTAGCTAAGATATCCATCGTATATCAAAAGGCAGCTGCACATTTAATAACTATAAGATGCAAGCACCCCATTCATAGGACTGACTTTGTATATAGGAGAAAATATGTGCCATTTCCTTCGTTTCTTCTCGCCTGGCTATGACTACTTCCGGGTCACTTGAAGGTTATTTCCGAGGAGAAACCCGGAAATTCATTCAGTCATGTGTGCATTCAGTCATAGTTGTTTCAATAAATAGTATGTAGCCTACATATGAACGACTACAGATCTAATTGCGGATCACTGGTAGGTGCAAAAGTAAAGCTGACAAGCTCGCTAGCTGGCGAACTGTATCATGAAGGCTGCCTAGCTAGTCAGTTGAGTAACCAACTAGCTAATTTGGTGGGTACTTCTTTGACCCGCTATCCCTCAGATTCTTTGTACTGTAATGAAACGTATAGTAACCACATGATAACACATATGTTGTTCTAGATTCATTGTATGACAGTAGAAGAAACCTTACATATAAGTTAGCTTTCTGTTTGCCTGTATTGTCTGATTCAGGTTTTAGAGTCACCTGAGCTAATGGAAGCCTTAATCAGACTGAACCGTGTCGGACGCACAGTGAGGTTCCACCTTGGACTCATAAGACGACAGGTATGGAGAGTTAAATGAGATGAGACATAAAATGAGTCCCTATTAATGACAGGAGTGTGGGTGTGTTTGCCTGATGTGGCCAATCATAATGTTTTGCTCTTTAGCGAAGTCTGATTGGTACATATGTGTCAGTGATTAACAGTGTATGGCAGCTCTTCACATGATGGAAATCTGTCTCTGTGTGTCTGCATCGCATCATGTCGACAATGTCAATTTTATTTCCGATAAAAAAATAAATATCTTTGCTTCCTGATGGTGTTTAGCTTAAGTATAAATGTACATCACGACAGTTTGTGTGTCTTGGAAGCTAGACGTCTGTATGCTTAAACCGGGGAAATGTAACGTAGGAAAACAACATAATTAAAATGCACTGATTTGGAGCAAGTATTTTGCCAATTGGCAAAATATACCTACCATTATTTGCATCTGGCAGGAGACATAAGGGGCGAACAAGCTGTGGATGAATTTGGAAAAAGCATTATAATACTTTTAGAACATTTATAGGTTAGATATCATGTGTATGTGTCAATTATGGATTGATAGGCACCATCTCTAATTCATCTTTGATTTACCCTCAGATTAATCAGCACTGACATACTCATAGATGGTCAGAATCATGAAATAGTCATCCAGTGGAATGTTACCTAACAACCAAATTTCTCTGTGTAAGGTGCTGTATAGAAAAGAAAATCCTTTGCCAGTAGGGAACCTGGAGTAACAGGTGGCAGTATGGAATGTGTTTACACTATGCTAGTATGTGATCAGAGAGATGTCCTAACTGAACGCCCTCCATCTAGATCCGAGGTGTTTAAATTCTGGGGTTGAACAGGTAGCCAACTTACCATGAGGGTCCAGCAGAATTATACGCAACAGTAAGATTACTGCAGTGTAATGGAGCGGGTCCATTATGTAAGGAGCAGAATTTGAAGCCTTCTCGGTGGTATGAGGAACAAGTGATAAAAGGTTAGCAGAGCTGATGTGGAATCTGCTTTTGGTTTTAGTCAGCGTCCTTGTGGCAACACTTTGGACTAATAAGGGTTGTGACAAAACATTTGTAGACTGCCAGTAAGGAATATCAATAATTTAATCATGAAGAGACAAAGAGATCTTTGAGGAATGCGTAGTGTATTAGCTTTGTGTTGGAAAGGTTTCTAAGATGAGGAAGAAGACTCTCTACATGTTTTTAATGTGAGGTTCTAGAGAGTTAAGGTTTCATATTCCAACAAGACCTATCACCTCTGTCAGAGGAGAAGAAATACTAAGTCTATATTTCGGACAAACTATGACATCCTACCACAGCGTAAGAGTATTTTATTGGACATCATATTTAGTGTGCGCTAACAGAAAACTATTTGATAGATCATGTGTAGACTGAACCACAAGGGAACATTCAATGTTCACCTGAGACAGGTAAATTGTCATATCCATGCTCAAGAGTGGCTTTGGCTGCCTCAGACTGAGCCCTGTGGCTGGTTTGAGTCTATGCAAATCTGGGTTATGTCAGCATGCAATTATGCAGTCAGTGGGGGACACGATTGGCTTCTTCCTAGTGGGGTAGGATAGGCTTTAGTTGTCTAGGGATTCCTCGGTTAACTGCAGCATTAGCGCCTCCTAGTGATGTTGCTGGTTGATATCAGTGAGACCTGGGATGGTGATGGGGAGTGCAGCGGACACCGGTGACTAAAATGGAATGTAACTTTTTTTCTTTTTTAAACCAGGTGTGTTATGCACGTAAGCCAACTACATTTTTGCATAATTTATACAAATTTGGTAATGAATGGTGTCAAATTCTGCTTGTAAGTCCCAACAGGACCAGTGTAGAAACAGCTTTGGTCAGAGGACAAAAGCATATAATTCACAGTCTTGTAAGACTTGTAAATGCTCCCCTGCTTGCCTTTTTATGAAAAACTTTATCATGTCTATTGCTAACATTATGCTTTCCTATACCACACAGACTTATTAAAGAGGGTGTGTTGTAGTAAAGCCAGAGATGGGATGTAAAGGGGGGTTGATTGTCCCTCACGCTGCTCTCTCATTGTCTCTGTAGGGTCTGTGTGCTATGTCAGGGGGTGGGGCCTCTTTGGGTCTGGACCCGCCCCCAGTCAGCAGGCTGAGTGTTCTGCAGGCTGTGGCCCACTGGGAAAGGCAGTTTCAGCGGTATGGGGTCTCTGAGCCTGGCCCCTCCAGCCAGTACATCATAGCACACGTTCTGGGAGCCAAAACTGTAAGTACGATGCCCCAGGGCTCTGACTGGGTGCATCATAGCCCTCCCACCCCCTGACTCTTTCTGCTGTTTCTCTGCTTGCTCCTTGATCTCTCCTCTGCTCCCTGGTGCTTTCTGATAATGAATTTATCTTTCTGTTTCCTCTCTGTTGTGTTAGATGGCGAACCTGAATCCAGACGCACTGACAGAGGTGCTGACAGACAAACAGACACAACGAGTCTGGGAGCTCTGTTCCAGGCGTCTTTCCAGGCACGCTGTTGAGTGAATATGTTACACGTTTGGTGCAGGAAGTGTCAAGTACATTATGCTTATCGTTCAAGGCATGTAGATTGTGGAAGATTGAAACTGAGCAGTGTGTGGCTCTTCAGATGAACCAGTCATGTCATGTGTTTTCAGACCGTACAGTGTGTTGCATGTTCTGTCTGTGTAACATGCAGCATGTTGTGTGTTTAGGTTGTGTAGCATGATGTGTAGTGTGTTCAGGCTGTGTAGCGTGATGTGTAGTGTGTTCAGGCTGTGTAGCATGATGTGTAGTGTGTTCAGGCTGTGTAGTGTGATGTGTTGTGTGTTCAGGCTGTGTAGTGTGATGTGTTATGTGTTCAGTCTGTGTAGCATGATGTGTTGCGTGTTCAGGCTGTGTAGCATGATGTGTAGTGTGTTCAGGCTGTGTAGCATGATGTGTTGCGTGTTCAGGCTGTGTAGCATGATGTGTTGCGTGTTCAGTCTGTGTAACATGATGTGTAGTGTGTTCAGGCTGTGTAGTGTGATGTGTAGTGTGTTCAGGCTGTGTAGCGTGAGGTGTTCAGGCTGTGTAGCGTGATGTGTTGTGTGTTCAGTCTGTGTATTTTGATGTGTAGTGTGTTCAGGCTGTGTAGCATGATGCGTAGTGTGTTCAGGCTGTGTAGCGTGATGTGTTGTGTGTTCAGTCTGTGTAGTGTGATGTGTTGTGTGTTCAGGCTGTGTAGTGTGATGTGTTGTGTGTTCAGGCTATTTAGCATGTGTTGTGTGTTCAGGCTGTGTAGTGTGATGTGTTGTGTGTTCAGTCTGTGTAACATGCAGTGTCTTGCATGTTCAGGATGCCAGTGCAGTATGTGATTGAGGAGTGGGACTTCAGAGATCTGACACTGAAGCTGAGGCCCCCTGTCTTCATACCACGCCCAGAGACAGAGGTGAGGATGAGAATACAGCTATAACTGACTTTCTTAAAGCGCTTTAGACCCAAACATTTACACACACCTCTATAGTCTTATGGTTATATAGATATGTGAACTATTCTCTCATACACACAGACCAACAAACAGGAGTGGCTGGAATGTAGTGCGTGTTGAGTTTTGAGGACTAGAGTGGTTCTGTCTGATTTCCCATCTCCAATCTGAATGATGTACCTTATTTTTACAGATGGGAAAGTCCTCTGTAAATATGCTAACTTCAAGTGCTGTGTGAAAGTAAATTAAAAAATAATGGCACAGTGTTATGGCCGCTGAGGTCGCATCTGGAATGCAGTGTCTGGCAACCATTGTGATTTAATACCAAAATCCACTAGGTGGTGCTGTGGCATAATAAACATTTGAATGAGCATAAATGTCTGTAGAAATTCTATATTTCTACAGACATTTATATATATTGTAGAGTTCTGTGTATTGTATAAGGAGGCTGTTGTCCTTTTCGTGTGTGTGTGTGTGTGTCTGTGTGTGTGTGTGTGTGTGTGTGCGCGTGCGCACGTGCAGGAGCTGGTGAGCCTAGTGCTAGCAGACCTCCAGGTGAAGCAGGCTAGCAGTGTGACCAGCATGCAATGCCTGGAAGTGGGCTGTGGCTCTGGGGCTATCTCCCTCAGTCTGCTCCATAGCCTCCCCCAGGTGAGCAGCAGGAGTGCAAGTGTACTGAGTCCATATCCCTGTTATGGCCCCCTCCTCTCCATATTTAATGTGTAATCAGTAATGATGGTAACCACAGTGATTGATCATCATGTAAATGAATCCTCTGTCTCAGCTCAGAGCGGTTGCCGTGGACAAAAGTCAGGAAGCGGTGTGTCTGACCCGAGAAAACGCTCACAGGTAACCTCCCAGTGACCGTAAGACCACATCTACACCATACACATTCGTCATAGAGTTTGTCATAGGGATCTGCATATGTTTGCTGGTGTACATTGTGGCGATAGCAGCATGTTTTTAACCAGCAATGTGTGCTCTGTTGCAGGCTGGGGCTTCAAGACAGATTAGAGCTTCACCATCTGGATGTGACTGGAGGTAAGGACAAGGTACAGGGAGGAAATAGGAAAATGGGAGAGGTGAAGAAATTGTAAATTGTAAAAAAAAAAAAAAAAAAAAAAATTTTTTTTTTTTTTTTTTTTACACTAAATGTCTTTTAGCGTCAGTTGCATTGCTGTCAAGGTTCAGTACTGCAGTATTCTGTACTTTTAAGTTGTGCCCAGTGTGCTGGGGGGGGGTGGCTTTCTGACAGGTAGCCATATTGGTAAGGGGTTGTACAGTTGGGTGCCATGTTAGTAAGGGGTTGTAGGGTGTGGTGCCATGTCCTTAGGGAACTGTAACTCTGAAGGCCATGTTGGTAAAGGGTTGTACAGCTGGGCACCATGTTAGTAAGGGTTTGTAGGGCATGGCAACATGTCTTTAGAGACCTGTAATTCTTGAGGTCACGCTGAGCAAGGAGCAGTTTTGCTGTGGGCTATGGTTGCAGCAGGCTGTAAGGCTAAGAGCCATGTCTGTGACGGTCCTCTCTGTGCTGCAGACGCAGAGGTGGTCCTGAGGGAGTGTGGTCCTGTGGATGCCCTGGTCAGTAACCCTCCTTACCTGTTCTCCCAGGACATGGCATCCCTGGAGCCTGAGATCCTCAGGTGAGAGAGGCAGGGCTGGGGACGTTTGGTTTCTCTAATACACATGCAGCTCTCAGTTCATAGTCTGATAGTTTCAATTTAATCTGTTAAAAAGTGAGAGGCACCTTACGTGGCTAGCAGGTCAGTACCTGCACTTGTCAGGTTTCGTGAGCATGCTGAACCACATCACACAAACGCTGTCTTTCTGTGCGCTTAGCATATTGCAGATCTTTTTTTTTTAATTTAAGTGGTTGAGTGTTTCAACAGTGATCTCTGAGCTGTTAAAATTTATTGAGCTCAGAATTCATTGAGCTGACAAGCAGTCATCAAGCTGACCTTATCCTTTCAATGCAAACACACACACTGTTTATTAAAGGTCACAGAAGCTCAGGGCAGAAACACTTGAAACAAGGGAGACTAGGAACAATCTTAGAAACAATCATTGCTTAGACTGTCCTTTGTTAAAAGAAAGGATCCCATGGAAACCAGTGATGCAAACACCTCAAGGACAAAATCCTGCTTTTCAGGTGTATTTCATTTTTTTTCTGTGACCAGGAGGAGGCGGTGTTGCATTACGGGCTTTTGACAGTGCACATTTTCTAAATCCTCATGGAGCGAGGAATTCTGTCAGATTGTTTTGATTTACACGTGGTTTATTTAATTTTCCCCCAGAAGGTTCTTGTTTTCTACCGCAGGGAATACAATAATAACAGAGCTGTTACTCATGAACCCAGCAATGCAGACATTCCGATGCCATAATACCATAGCCATAATACAGACGTTTTAGCCCAGGCAGTAGTCATAGCTTCTCAGCGGGTTTAATGCTTTTCATATGCTTATTATCTGTGTTTTCATTTAGAATTACTGGTTCACATGACAAACAAATACGGTAAAAGGCAGTATATTTCATATGTGATGGTTATTACTTCACAGAATAGAAATGGTCGAACTAAAATGGTTTGCAATCACAGCTGGCAACCAGTTAGCATCAGATTTTCATAGACACAGAGTCCCACTCTAAGCATGGAAGTCCTGAGGTTCCACCTTCGTACCTAACGATTAATGTACTTTACGATTAAATGGAATTGATAGAAGGGAGGAAAACTGAAAGCTGGTTTGCTGTAGTACAGTTTGAATTATTACTAATTACCAGTATCATTAATTGCTTAAAAGCAATTACCAATCTTGTCTTTTTAACAATCAGATGACATCATGTGAAAGGACCTCTTTGCTTGGTACTGAAGTTGCAGTGCTGAATAAGGAATGTACAAGCTGTGCTCGTGTTTTACGTTTAAATTGTAATCTGGAACAAAGCCTGCTGTTTTTTTTGTTCCCCCAATTGGTGGACACAGCCGTAAAAGATCAGATCTGCGTGTACCCATACTGTCATGCAGTTACATTTTACAGCATCGTTTGTTCAGACACTTCAGACAGATTTCATCATAGAGGCATTCTGATGTGTTTGTCACATGAGTAATCTTAGCTCTTAACTCTCGGAGTGCTCTGTCCCTGATCCTCTCCCACCCCCAACCATCCCGCTCCCGCCTCTTCCCCCCTCTCCTCTCCCACCCTCAACCACCACCCTCCCAACACCGTCCCCCCCTCTGTCTCTACTCCCCCGTCCTCTACTGCCCATGCCCCATTTCTCATTACTCCCCTTGTTTTGCTCCCCCCCTTTCTTCCCTCCCTCCTCAGGTTTGAGGACCCTGCTGCTTTGGACGGGGGAGCAGATGGGATGCAGGTGATCCAGCAGATACTGGATCTGGCTCCACACCTCCTAACAGACAGGGGGTAAGACCTGAGTTCTGTATAAGAGAGAGAGAGAGAGAGAGAGAGAGAGAGAGAGAGAGAGAGAGAGCAAGTAGGGAGACTGTGTGTATATATGTGTGTGTGTGTGTGTGTGTCTCTATCTGTGTGTGTTTGAGTGTGAGTGTGTGTGCGTGCGTGTGTGTGTGTGTCTCTATCTGTGTGTTTGAGTGTGTGTGTGTGTGTGTGTGTGTGTGTGTGTATCTATTTGTGTGTGTGTGTGTGTATTTATAGCATAGGGATCTTGCATTAATCCAGCTAAGAGGCTTTCCCAGCAGCAGGCAGAGTCACTTCATGGAAATAGCCTCTGAATTCAATCCCGGCATTTTCATGGAAGCTGAGAACATGTTCTTGGGAGCAGGCCAGCGTCACCAGCATAAATCTGGCGGTTGCTGTACTGTGTTTGTACGGTTGTTCTGCACACCAGTTTTCCTGAAATTGCACTAGGGATACACAATTGGCACGTGTTGCCATGGTGACTGCATTGAGACAGCAGACACACATCTTCACGGTAATAGTCAGATGACTCCACATACAATAACTGGAGCTCACAAACATAAGGAAGCAGATCCAATCCAGTGCCTTTACCTTCCACTGTCCAGCTTTTCTCTCCAGCTCACTCACTTAGCTTTTGATCAGCTGTGTCATAAATGGGTCATTGCTATTATTCCTCTGGTCTCTGATTTCAGAACCGTTGATGGGGTGTAATTCTGTCTTTATAAATAACTGCACATCATGCTGAAACAATGGGGTTGCCCAGATACAGGTGGCAGGATGTTACAGTCAGTGAAGCCAGCAGGCAGGGTTCAGTGGATGGAGTGCTCAGTGGAACTCATGCTAATTCATCAGAGTGCATCCACACGTAACGCTGTCACTTCTGCTCAGATGCAGGCAGCTGGCAGCTGATCCCAGATATCTGCTGGGACCTTTGGATCTTGTGAGAGTGGCAGTAAATTAACAACATATGACCACAAAGTAAGAGTCTGTCTCTGTCATTCTGAATTAATCTCAAACCAGGTAGATTTATTGGCATTGATTTTGACACACACTTGCTGAAGATGTGTCAAAGTTTGGGACCATTTGGCAGTTAATTTAACAAAAAATAAACGTGTGATAGAAAAAAGTTGTGTTGATGGTGTGCTTGTTTCCTTCAGGAAGTCATTGAAATGTTTGTCAAAATTTTTGACCATCAACAATTTTTGTATGAACAATTTTTGTATTCCTATATTTTGTCTTACTAACTGCCCATCAATGCAAGTGCTTCACTTCACTGGTAGCAGTGTTTTATATAATATTATTCATAGCTCAGTAAGGTAAAATTTTTCCCACCTTTCTCTCCCTTTAAACAGCCGTGTGTATCTGGAGGTAGACCCTCGCCACCCTGAACTTATCCAGCAGCGCGTAGTAGAGCAGAGGATAGCAGGACTACAGTACCTTCAGACACATTATGACATCACCAGCAGGTCAGTACTGCACAGCTATTATGACATCACCAGCAGGTCAGTACTGCACTGCTATTATGACATCACCAGCAGGTCAGTACTGCACAGCTATTATGAAATCACCAGCAGGTCAGTATTGCACAGCTATTATGACATCACCAGCGGGTCAGTACTGCACAGCTATTATGACATCACTAGCGGGTCAGTACTGCACAGCAATTGAGACATCATCAAAAGGTCAGTGCTGGAGACATGCATAACTGTAAGAGTCACTGGGACATCGCTGACAAGTCAGTAACTCCATACACATTCTGGCAGCGCTGAGGGGACAGTATTGCAGAGCTACCATGACACCACTGACAGGGCAGTAATGTAGACATGAGTGTTTCTTCAAATTCTTTGCCAGAGCAGTCCTGCAGCTCACCTCAAGCTCACACTTAATGCAAGAGTTTGTCCACCTCATATATTTTGGTATTCATTAGAAGGGAATTATACTGTGGTTAGCACATTCTTTAGTACTGAGAGGGTTGGGGACAAAACTTTTTTATTGCGATGAGGTGGGTTGGTGTCTCAACAGTGAATATTAATGGAACCAAATATAGTTTACCTGTACCTATACACTTCATAGAGCTTCCCATAGCAACAGAATGTGATGTTCACAGGTTCCCATAGAAACAGGAAATAATATATATGTGCCATATAGGTTCTTCTGCAGTTCTGTATTGTGTGGCTGATCCAGTAATAATCTGTTCTCTGCCTCAGGCCACGTTTCTGTGTTCTGCAGAAGAAAAGCTGAGACCTGAACACAGAAGAGACAGAGGAAGAGGCCGTTTTTGTCTAGTAAAAGACAGGAGAACATCAGAATGATCATAGAAAGAGTGCTGGGTGCTGATCACTGATGCAGTTCCAGCTGTCTGCCCAACAGGGACCGATCCAAGATGGCTGTTCCCAACGCTCCGTCTAACACCAGCTGAAGGTGCCCAGAGCCTCATACTTTGTGCCCGGGGAGCGTAATCTGTATGTATCCTGAGGATACGTGGACTGTGAAGCCAAAGAAGTGACCCAGAGACAGACTGCCAGCTCCTCCCTCAGGGAAGGCCCACCTCTCCACCCTTGCCTGGGAGAGGGAGTTGAATTTCACTGGCTGCCTGCCAGCCTACACCGCCCCCTCCCCCCACCCTCCCCACCTCCACACTCCCTCCCCACTTCCACACTCCCTCCCCATGCCCCCTACACCCTCTGCCCCTCTGCCTGTTATTCTGTCCCCGAAGCTGTCTGTCTGTCCCCCTGCCTCCAGATTCCACACGAGGAATACATGTTGCTTTGCTCTGTGGTCTCGATACCGTCCGGTCCTGCTATATTCAGTGGGAATATCGTTGGTTCCTGTGTTTGATATTTATTTATAGTTCGTTAGCCTATTGGGAAATGTGTGGATTTCAACCTGGAGAAATCAGCCTGGTGTTTTTGGATTTAAGAAATTAATAATTAAGATAATCAGAATTATGTATTTCCCAGCAGTGTTACATTAACATAAAACAGTTTTTTTAACTTGTGATTTTTTTGTTTTATTTGAAACAATCTGAGCATAAACTTGGTGTGGTGTTTGGATTTTTCCCCTTCCTGACTGGAGTAGTTTGGTTCCTCGCTCAGTGGTAGAACAAAGGGTCCTGCAGACCTTAGGTTCAGAGTCAGGGCTTTGGATACACCTACACAAATCTGGCAACCCTACTGCTGATCAGTCTCTCCCTGCTGTTCCATTCCTGATCTGTCATGGCTTTGTATGACTCAGGGAGGGTGAGTGTGCTCTACTGCGTCTGTCTCTGCCTAGGCGCCCCCCCCCCACTCCCCAGCCTTTATCTCTCTCAACTCCCCCCGCTGGTTCTTGGAAGTGGAGTGGAGTGTAGCTGAGGGTAATTACTGAATCTTTTCCTGGAACTCTCCTTTCCAGTATCACACTCTCCCTGGAAGCGCATGCTCATTCCGTGAAAGGCCTAGCACCACAACCAGCCCCCTCCACTGGCGATAGGGAGAGAGGAGAGAGGTGGGGGTGGTGGCTGTCATTTAAAATCAACCTTTGTGTTTCCACTAATGCTTTTGGCCTGACCAAAGTGAAACTAATAAGTCTTATTGCAAAAAATGTAAAAGTCGTGGTATTTCTCCTGCAAAGAGAGATTGCTTTTTCACTGAAAGCGCTTGAATTACCCTTAAATGTAAATGTGAAATTGTCAAACCACAACAGATGTTAGAATGTTATGTGAAAAGGAGAAAAAAAATAATTTGTGAGATTGGAAGGCAGACTGGCTGAAACCCAATAAAGCAGACACCTAAGCTGAGCCACCGAGTCACTGCTGTACGTGAGACTCTCAGGAATGTTCTGAGAACAAGACTGGCAGGAGATGAGGAGGACGAGCAGCTGATGTGTTTTCAGGATGTTTGTGAGACCAGATTGTGCAGTTACTAACTGGCTGTGAGCAGTTTTAAGATTACAAAGCACATGAACAAGTTTAATGGGCAAAACTTGCCATTTTACTTATCTAGACTTGTCATGTTGCCTGTGTAGACGCCAGAGTACATCTAGCACTGTATCGGACCTGGTTTTCAGCAATCCAAGGGTCTTTGCTTCCAGTGTAAATCCTTGTAAGCTATTCCATGAAACGGTAACTTAGTAAACACAAATTTCCAAGTTTCGTCTATGCCCGCTTCTTCTGCTGACACAGCCCAAGTTGAAATAGCTTCAGTAATCCACTTAATTAGTCACTTAAAATTTTAAAAAACCTCAAGAAAAATCTCTCATGAGTCTCCTTTCGCTGAAACTAGAGATTAGGTGTTTTAAGTCACTCTTTGTAACTTGCATAACTGTTACCAGGGTTTGGTCTTGTTGCCCTTCAGTCAGTACATTTTTCCACAGGGTTTCCCTTAGTGTGGTTCCCAGAACTGGACACAGTACTTTCAACATGGCCTGAAAAAGCCCCTGTATAACATTGATACACTCTCCTTTTTTTTACTTATTTATTTTTGCAGAGAGACCCCAGCCTCCAATTTGCCTTAAATGCTTTGACACAGTGCCCAAATCCAGATAGACCTGGGTCAACTATTACACTCAAGTCTTTTTCAGATTTCACTCTCTTTAACTTAGTATATCCCCTAAAATAATGCTGCCTTATATTGTCATCGCTCATATGTAAACCTTAACATTTGCCATTGTTAAATTTAATTTGCCAGGTATTTACTCAATTCTGGATTTTATTGTAATCTTGAATCTTGAATTATTTTAGTATCTTCCAAGCTCTTTACTAGTTTGCTAGTAATGTCCTTATCAGGGTCAATTATGTAAGTAGGGACAAGCAGAGGTACCAGCACTGATCCTGGTGGCATTCCATTTCCCTCAGGGTCCTGTTCAGATGTGGTCTGCCAAATAGCTTACTTAATACTTTATATTCTGTGCTGAAGCCAGTGTTGAATCCACTTTGAGACAACTGTAATTCCTCCTGTTTCCAGTTTTGTAAGAAGCCACCGGTGTAGTACTTTATGAAGTGGATTTTTCGAAAATCCAGATGATATCATATGCTTGATTTCAGTCACTTTTTTTTAGTTTCCCCGGTGAGGCTGAGGAGATTTATTAAGAAAAGTCCTTGCAAAAACAGATTTCACTATTCCTTTTGATGCTGTTTTTATTACAGGAATAATTCTAACTTATTCCCTAATGATGGATTACAAAATCTTACATAAGATGCAAGTTGAACTAACTGGCCTGTACTTTCCTTGATCAGCACAATCCCCTTTTTTACATAATGGTATTAAACTACCTCGTTTCCAGTCATCTGAAAATTCTCAACTTCCAAGAGATCGCATAAAGACTTTTTGCTTTAGTGGTTTATAAATAACTTCCCCTAGGTGGTTAGGTACTCCTGGGTATGTACCACAATGGCCTCCTGACTCATTACTCTCAGGTGTTTGTCATTTCTCTAGAACTTTACCATCCTTTGTTTCCATATCATCAGATACTTCTTTGGTGTCGGATGTAACCGTACAGGGATGTTTGTAATCTCTTCCCTGGCGAGGCTCTCAAAAAAAAAAGTAACTGCTGCATTTCTGTTGTTATAAAACAAAACCTTTGCCCCATTTCAACACAGCCACCCTCAAAGTTTTCCCTTCCGTCTGGCACAGAGAGCCTACGTGTGATAATCTGCAATAATAAACTTCCAGGCACTCAGGGCACCAGGCGTAGAGATAGGCCTGGGGAAGGGGGACCTGTTGGGTACGGGGCAAGGGGGAATTGCAGGATCGGAAAAGCAAATTTGAATACTGGGGAGGCAGAGGGGCTGTGTGCAAGTGGTTATTGATGTCACATGCGGGGCCTGCAGGTGAACTTAGGTCAGTCGATAATTACCTTTTAAAAGTGTGATGTTAGGGGAAAAAATATATATTCCAAAACCAGCTTTAACGCTGCATACTTTATTCTACTAGTCTTGTGTGTCCTAGCATTTTTTTTTTCATAGTAGCAAATGCATTAAGTGGAAAAGCTAAAATGAAAGGTTTACAGAAACCACTCCGACGCAGTGAAAACACTACGAAATGAAATTTGTCAAATATAGCACTGTGTGGTAGGAAAGTGTGGAGCTATCAGTGAGAATGGGGTTTGTGTGTGTAGGCCTGATAAGCCTGTGCGTATGAGGGTGACGGAAGCTGTTTACTTGCAGCAGCGTAATGTTCCATTTTCCCCACATTATTGTGGCAGCCGGAGGATCATGAGATGAGTGAGATGGTTTATGCTCATCTTTTCAGGCTGGTCCATGTCCACCATGGCATGAACAGGGAATGTGAGTGAATTCACACTGTTTATTTCAGATATTTTTATCACCACATGTAATTTGCGTGTGCATGCTTACCATAAAGTTATTTGACTATGATTTTTTTTTATGTGCATAGCAGCAGTTGCCACTGAGCTTGTTGTAGGATTTCCTTTCTGTAGTCAGATTATACCAACCCCATAAGAACTACAGATCTACTTCAGTGCATGGCAAAGGTCAGTGAAGAAGACAGCTGGAATGCGTTTGTGATTTTTTACTATAAAATATAGATATTTATTACTATGTACAAGCAACCACATTGTGGAACAACCATATGATTTGTCATTGATTAAAAAAAGAGTCCTCATTAAAAAAAAAAAAAAAAAAACCATTTCATTCTACCAGACTGGTTCAGTCCCAAGCAAACAGGCACAGTTCACAGAAAACTGGTCCTGCAGGCTTTGTTAGGGTGAGAGGATGCGTCCCCTCGATGGCTCAACGGGGCTGCGACTCAAACTTGACTTTGAGTAACGCATCAGCACAGTCAGCTTCCTGCCTCGCCCCTGGGGAGGGGCTGGGCCCGGATTATGGTCATCTGTCAAGCTTGAGTCAGAGCACCATGATCTCCACTATTTGGCCCCCCGGACCCCCCGAGCTGGTCGCCGGTGCGGCCTCGATTTGCTAATGTCATTATGTCTTCAGTTCACGTCAGAGGCTCGCGGGGCGGGATCCTTAACCCCCTCGCTCTGACGTCGGATTGTCCCGGGAGCTGGCCCGCCCGCTCCGGAGGTGAGGGCGGGGTTCACAGTTTGAAGGGGTAGTCCTGCAGGTAGTGCTGTAGAGGGCGGGGCAGGGGTAGCTGGGCCGGACAGGAAGTGAGGCGGTTGATGGCGAGCCGGGCGAGGTGCTGCAGGGACGGGCATGCCTGGCGCCGGTGCAGAGGCCGCACCAGCTTCAGCAGCAGTGCGCTCTCCGAGGGCAGGGGCTGCTCCTCCTTGCGCCCGGGCTTGCCCTGGCTGGACCCGATGTAGTGCTGCACGAGACTGGGCACGTCTGGGAATGCCAGCAGGCGGGGTCTGGCCAGGGAGCTGGAGTCCAGCCGGAAACGGCCGTGGCTGTACTCTATTCGCACATTGGTAGGGCCACGCCCCGTTTTCACAGACAGGGTCAGCATGTAGAGGGGGTGGCTGCTGTCCCGAACCAGGAAGGTCCCCTCCTGTGCCTCCTGAAGGACCGCCTGTGCCTCCCCAGCTGTTATCGCACCCCAGTACCATCCTGCGGGGGACACACAAAGACACCCTCTGGTTAACGGGAGGATGTTCAACGAAACGGAGACTGCCATTCTGGGAGCAAACCAGGGAAATGCCATTCTTTCGGTGTTGCGTTACAACGTTGGAGACAATGTCCCTTTGAGATGCCAGAATTTTCAGGTTCACGATGACTTGGCTGGAACACACCCACATTTGTAGGTGGCAGTTATCGACTCATTTTGATCGAAGAATGACGTTGACAGAAGAGTGCTAGCAGTTCTGTGGTAAGGTCTAAAGCAGCGTTTCCCAAACCTCTCCTGGAGGACCCCTTGTCCTGCATGTTTTAGATCTCTCCCTGCTCCTACACAGGCGATTCAAATGAGCAATTCGTTATGAACTCCTGAAGCTGCTTAATAACAAACTGATCATATAAATCAGCTGTGTTGGAGCAAGGAGAGATCTAAAACATGCAGGACAAGGGGTCCTGCAGGAGACGTTTGGGAAATGCAGGTCTAAAGAAATACCAAGGAAAGTCTAGTGCAGGGAAAAAATGTTTTGATACATTTGCATAGAAGTCTACCTTAACTGTACTCTAAGCTAAATTTAACCATACTAAGTCTTCAAACACCATGAATTCATGATGGCCGCAACTGAACAGAATATAAGTTAACTAAATGAGACTTGAGAAGATCAGAGATGCTAGAATCAAGTTAATGCTAAGCTAATTTCATATGACCTTTACTGGTGAACAAGTCCTGTATTCATAAAAATCATTGGCTTAACTCTTTAGATTGCTTAAATCTTGAAATTCATTCACAATTAAAAGTTGCACATATAAGTGTATTTGTAGGCTACATGAGTTACTTAAAATGAGAAGTGGGACTGTCATGAAAATCAGAGTGCACAATATCCTGTTCTCTTGTATGTTTAGTGCTAGAGATATCTCTCCACAATTCACTGTCAGCTACTGTCAGCTAACCTGCAATTTGCAGTCACATTGAAAGGAATATCGATTGTTAGTATCACTATTATTGCTATCACGATTGTTAGTATAGTGAAACGAGCTGTGTACATTAATGCCCTGAAAAACTGATGACAAAGCAAATGGCAAATATATTTAGCTATGAATATTATAAAATGAACCCACAGCAGCATAATGGCATACTGGTGAAGTCATGCGGCATCATTATTTTAGTTTGGTCTTATTTTCTGTCATTAATGATGTGAGTAACTGAATCTTGTGGAGACATTTCAGTGGACAAAAACAGAATTTGCTGCTGTTTATAATGTGAAGCACTGATTCTCTTCAAACCTACATTCTTCTGAGCATGCTCTCAATTCATTCAGGATCCACCTCATCTCACCCAACTTCCTCTCATTACATGAGCAATCTTGGGATCTAAAAGGCTTTACGAATGACTTCATGACTGATCCCTACACTCAGGCACTCATTATTATTCTAAGAATTTAACTCCCTTAAATACTGTTTCTACTCTGATTCTTTTCATAGAATACCAGCCTTGATTTCCTTATTTGCTTTCTAAGAGAAATCTGGATTTGGTCACAGAGGTGTTAAGGTGCCTGTAATGTAGGGCAGGGTGTTACTGATGACACCCTGAAATGCAGCAATGTCGTAAGCACACATCTCTACACTTTAGCCACTGCGTGTGTCACTGCAGAACATGTTTTCTCTGTTATACCAGGTTTTATTAAAGCATCTATTAACCATGCAGTGGTTAAGCTACATTTGTAAATATCCACTCTACTACACAATGGTGTTTGGTATGACTAAGGAATCTCACCTGTAACTACTTAGTTTTGGTATATGTGTATTTCTGAAAGAAATTACATATTTGTTGATAACTGGATATTTATATTCACTTGTTTCTAAGTTCTGATTAGCTAGTTGATGGCATGTCAATGACAATAAGCCATGGAATTCAATATGCAGCAAATTCAACAGAAAACTGGTGAAAAGGTGTATGTGGTCAAATTTTCAGCTTTCACCTCTGTGCTGTTCATAGCAGAAACCTGTCTCAGGGGTGAGCTCGGAGGGTCTCCAATACAAACGGCAAGATTACTGTTTTTGCAGTTTATTGCATCTCTCTCCCCCCCTCCACTGTGACACCCTGTACAGGTGCAGAAGTGCGCATTGTGAGAGCGCTTGTCATACCTGACATGTCGAGGTAGCGAAAGGTCTGGGCGATAGAGCGCAGGTCCTCTGTGGGGTCCCACAGTTGGGGGGGATTGTGCAGGCACCGCGGGGGTGCGGACGGGGAGAATCCGAGGTGCGAGTCAGGCCGCATGCTCAGCGGGACCGCCTCATTGGCCGAAACAGGCAAAAGAGCCCTGGGGCTGGAGACAGGAAGGAACAGTCGGTCACCATGGAGATGGCACACGAGGGAGTTGCCATGACACCTGGACAGAGTGGGTGCCACACAAATGCACCCAAACTCAAGACCCACAAACACCCTGACAGTCTTGTCGTTTTGGCTTGAGACAACTCAGTAACACACCAGTAAACACTCTTTATGTCTTTACCATTTTGTGTGTATGGGAGTGTGTACTGAATGAGGAGAATTTGCCAGTCAAGCCACTCATTAGTGTGTGCTGACATGTCTGTCCTTTGAACTGTGAGAATAAACTGCAGTGATTATTGTAGTGAACGTGACTTCTGGCTCTAGGGATGGTCTGCTCACCATCCCAGGTTTAGGTTGCATGTCTTTGCACTTGCTAATTACTTGTTGTCTAAACCAATGCAGCCACATCAGTTTAGAGATAAAACCTCTAAGACTGTCCACATGACAGATCAGTAGGGCCCTTGTGCCTTCCAGACCACTGGCTCTTACTTGTCATTTTCTGGTGATAACTTTACTTATGTGCCAAAACGAATGAAACTTTGATCCAACTTTTGATCTATTGACATTCCTGTGTCGAATTTGATACGGTTAATTAACAGGACAACATTTATCTTTAATACTATCCCTGGTCTATGTCCAGCAAGCATTATCATCATTAGAGGACAGGAGCATTAAAATACACATTAGAGAATAATGTGAGGCAAAAGCTATCTATAAGGACAAGCTTGGTAGATCTAAAATGTAAAGCTTGTCGCCAATTTAAGTAATTGGTCCTTGTCATTTTACGGTGGAACATTCAGAGAATGTCTAATACAGACAGATATAAATGTCAATGCTTTGTGGGGGCTTGTTTGAGGACGCGCTGCAAACTCTTTTGCAAGCGGCTGGGCCACCCACGGCTCTATATTCACAATCATTGCTACAAATGCAGTTTACAGGAAGGGTTTACTCATTGTGAGAGACCGCTGAGGAAAACAAGCACAAATATCCGCACACTTTTTTTTTCCACAGAACGTTTGTGTCAAATGACGGTTTTTGGTTTGAAATTTCTGTAGTATTGAGACTTGGAGTTTCCCCAGTTCAGGCGAAATATATTTTAACTAAGAGATCAGTTGCAAGTTTGTGGTCACGGAACCCAACTGTCGTCGTACTAACCATTTCCCATTTTTAAAAATATTCTATATCCGATGTCGAAATAAGGTGCTCCTTTTGAAAGATAAAATAATAATATAGGCCTATGTAATACACTCCTTATGTTGCTTAACAATGTTGCGCGCTATTTTACGCCAACTGATTTCACAATTTCCAGAAAGAAACACTTAACACCCCCTTTCCACAAGAGTACAAATATCGTGGAATTAAGGGAAATAAATCATTTTTCTAGACAAGTTAAATCAAGAGATCTATACACCTCCTTGGTAAAATGTTGAACCAGTGGCACAGTGCAGAATAATGCGCAACAAAACTGTATTACAATATAGTGGCTTTTGATCGTGACATTTCTGCCAGGCGTTTTGAACTACGCTATAAATATCCATTCTTAATGGTGGACACTTAAATAATGCCGAATCTCACTCAAAACTGATACACATCGCTCATTTAGGCTGTGATTGGAACGGTCACGGTTACAAATCTATGCATTTACTCAAGCTCAGTACAAGTCGAAAACGTCAGAAAATTGAAGGGCGCGCTACTGCTGAAGCAGAACTACCCAGAAACAAATTCTCCCTGGAATAAGGGAGCGGACATTTAAGTGACCTGCCTGCCATAGGGCGAGAACAATGAGCCAACCTTCAAGCAATTTGAGCTATAACAACGTACAACAATAATAACAATAATTTAATTTACATACATATATACGTGTACTACACAAAGGCATCCTATTTCAGTAATAATTATTCGTCGTTTTTATAACAATTATTCACAGCCAGAAAACTGTTTATAGGTGTATATTGTTTATAGGTCACGCTGTCTAAACAATAAATTCAACTTACCCTTGTATGCACAGGATCATGACAGGTAAAAGTTTCGAAGCCTTCCGACTGTATTCGCAACCCCAGACGCTTGTAAGAAATAAAGAAATATATCACAGATGCCTATCTATACCTAATTAAATAATTCCATGTCATGCGCTGAACGCCAGAGAAGGTTTACAAGATTTCTTTGGCAGTGGCTATAGAGTAATTCTTTTTAACAATTATTTAGTCGTTACACGAATATACCAAATGAAATGTCTTCGAAAATATATCCGCAGCGATAAAAGGGCAGTCGACTGCTTAAATTGTATCGGGTGAATATGAGGTAGTCAATCCAGCACGATTGTATAAAAGCGACCTAGCTTTAAACAGTCACTAAATGACTCCCCTATAAAGGAAAACGCAAAGTATTATAGATCAGCTAGACGCAGAGCAGTGTCTTTGAAGTGGTGAAGGAAATATGTTTTACAGTATTTGCGAAAACAGAGCTCGAGAAAAAACGCTCAGTGGGTTTGGCTTTACGAGTTCACAGAAGTTCCAGGAATTGTGTTCTGGGAATCGCTTTGCATTTCAGCGCCTCTGACGACATCAACTCGAGCCGCAGCTGCCCACTTAGCACGAGTTCACAGAACTACGATCGTCGTAACGCATGTGATTAAAAACAGCGTTCACAGTGTGCGTTTGTTTTAAAGTGCAAATTTCAAGCCTTAGCAGCATAACCTATGTATACTAGAAATGTATTAGCGATGAGAAGCGCGCTCGCTTCCCCCAACCGGCTGACGGCGCAGGTAGGAGCTGGGTTCACAGGAAACGGTGCCGACGGGTTTCCAAGTACTTTCCAGGAAAGATGAAGCAGCGACACATCGCGGCTGGCCTATCTGCTCAGTGTCCTTCCCTACCGCTCCGCCCTTGCTATTCTGAGAACGAGCTGTAACGTTATGGGTCCCGGGAGTACTACATGACCGCACATCGAGGTCTCTGCCAAAATCAAATAAAATAGAAATGAAAAACAACAAGGGCAGCTTACAAAAAGCTAAAGTTGTGTTTTTCGAAGGTATACTTTTTACCGATGACGATTGTTAGTGTTCTACAGGAAATGTTGTGAACTTGCAATTGAGACTGCGACATCGGCGGAGTTACGGGCTGGTTTGACGCGCTGTCGCAGGGATCTTTATCATTTTAATAGCCAGTTGTTTTGTGTATAGTTTCAAAATGAAACGTCTTGTTATTGATATTCTTTGTTGAAAAATTCTCGATTCGCCTGTGTTCAAAACATGCAGTAAATGTTATCTTGATTGTTTGAAATGTGGACCGAAGACAAACATAAAGCGGATGTTGAGACGCTAAGAGCCAGTGACAAAAAAACCTCTGTCAGTCGGCGTGATCCATCAAAGAAAAACACGACTGTAGCAACAACAACAACAACAACAACAATAATAATAATAATAATAATAATAATAATAATAATAATAATAATAATAAAATGCAAAAATAAAATTGTTGTTTTGTTTTGTTTTCTTTTTTTCTTTCTAAACGTAGACATGTCAACAAGTGACCTCTGGTGGGTATTGACCAATGAGCATTCTGGATCACAGCGCAGTCCAAACCACAAGCATTACGCTTGGTGTAGTCATACGTGCACCTCATCTGGTTGTATCGTGACTGTGTCTCTCTCTTTCTCTCACACACACGGACTTTGATGAACAAATACATTTAGCTCTTCATCGTCTGAAACACGAACTATGCAACATATTTAAAATTTGAAACCAAAATAATTTGGAAATAACATGTTTAGCTTGAAATCAGCATGTCCAAAAGCTGGTCTTTTTAGCACAGACTGAGATGGTTCTAATACATACTTACCCAATGTCTGACACCATGGTGTTGTCCTGACTGTGTCCATATGAAGAGGGACTCATTCGTCTCTCCACTCCACATACTCTCAACATGCAGTTTGATTCACATTGTGACAGTGTTGTGGGGTACAGTAACACTGTACACGTCTCACATATCAAAGTTTGCCGACAAAAGATAGCTGTGATTGGTACACCCTGTGCCCATGCCAGCAGTTGTAAGAGATTTTGGGGCGGATCTGTGGGTTGGTCTAGGAGGCATCTGATCGGTTACCACTCTGGTAGCACAGAAACTGCCATGTGACGCCAAAGACATCAAACCAAGCTGTGCCACCACTCAAGAAGGGTGGGAGTTGCTTGGCAACAGCGGGATGTTGTGGAAGGGAGTGCGGCAATGGAATGCAAAATTGTCCAGTTGAACATGGCAGCAGTGTGGCGTTGTGGTAAGGAGCTGGGCTGGTAACTGAAAGGTTGCTGGTTCGATTCCCCACTGGGGCACTGCTGTTGTACCCTTAGAAAGGTACCTAATCTGCAATTGCCTCAGTAAATGGATAAAATTGTAACCTATGTAAGTTGCTCTGGACAGGAGCATCTGCTAAATGACAATAATGTAATAATTATGTAGTGTATTTAGTGGAGCTGACTAGTGTAAATTGTAAATCCCTATGAACCTGAATAAAGGCCAGTGTCCGTTTGGAGCACCTTAGGTCACAGTGTTTGCTGGCTCTGGTCTGGAGATGCCTGGTCTGTTTCTATAGGTTCAGTCAGCCTTGGCTGAGGCTGAGGTTGGCCGAAGTCTGGCTGGCGTGGCCAGGAAAGGGCCTTTTCCTAAAAACCTTTAGCATAGTGTGACCTGGTTTTGTAACAAGCTCCTTAACAAGGCAGCGATAAGCACTCAATAACCGAGCGAAGGTTAGAAGGGTGGGACTGAAAAAATGACACAAAGCATTTGAGCAGCATTGATTAAAACAAGTGCTTCTGTTTGTTAGCTGTCAAACTTGAGAAATTTATGGGCCCAAGGAAAACCACCTGACAGTAAACATACAATACCTAACTTCATCTGTTGTTGTGAGCCATTTAGCTACCCTGTTGTTTGTTTGCCACAGATGTTGCCATGGTTGAGTCTGGAACTGTGTGACAAAAAAAAACTGCCAAATTGCCTCATACTCAAGCTATTCAGATATGTTTCGTTAATTCTGGCACTGTTGCACAGCATAACATTGATCGAACCACAGGTTTGCTTTCTAAGAACCCTTTCACTATCAGCCTTCAAATTCTAGCCCATTGCCTTCTGATTCATCACTAATGACACCAGCTGTGGAGAGCCTGTCTGGATTGACAATGGTTATCTGCGTCAGAGATGCCTGAGGCAGAGTCTGTACTGCACTAAAGTTCCCAGAATGCAAATGTGCCTCAAATAATTGCACAACTCCAGTGCTGTTTTCTGGTTGAAGCTATGAGCTCGTCACAGATTGTTCTGCTGAAAAATGAGGCTGGCAAAAGTGGAAGCGTGCGTGAATCTGCTCTTCTTCGCTCTTCTTGTGTCTGGACAAGCACAATACTGCTAGTCTACATAAATATAATATGGAATACTGTAAAATAATTAATGGTATTGAAGAAAATCTACCAACACATATAATTTCAAATATCAAACTTTGCCATTTTCAGCAATGGTAGCAGAAACAAATCAATATTAAGGACAAATGGCAAATCCAGTTCCTCAAGAGAGGGCTCAAACATCTCCAGTCTTACCGTGTAGTGCAACTGTTGCCCAATTATTAGCCCACGTATTGGAGAACAAACAGAGGCACCACCTGTTGCTGTGAGTATATATCACAGTACCCTAAATTATTGCATTGTATCTAATCTAAGAGGGAATTAGAGTGTTTGAAAAATGCTGACAATAAAGTCTTTTATTGCAGTTTGCATTTTTCAAAGTAACTGATATTGTACTATCGATCTGCACACTCCCCACTGAAGTGTTGCTGCTAAAAACTGTGAACTAAAATACCTTTCAAAGACCTACATCCTCATATTTTAATATTTTCTAAATTCGAAGACTATAAAGTGGCTTTATTTTTCTGTTTTTTTTTTTTTTTTTTTTGGAGTGATACCTGTTTTTGTTGGTATGTAGTGTCTCTGTCACTGTGTTCTCACAAATGCCTTTTACCTGTGTATTCCAAAGGGACACTGATGGTGCCCAGGGGTCTTTCACTCTCCAGTGCTGGATAAAAACAATGTCAGAAGGTATACAGAAAAAAAGAGGTTTTATTTGGAATTCCTTCTCCGGTATCTAAGAATTCATGATGGCGTCTGTCGTTATGCACAGAAGTACCTGTGTGACACCACAGACCTGAGGGAAGGATGGAGCAATGCAGGCGCAGGTGTAGCAGGGGTTATTGAGGCTGCAGAGGGGAAGGGGAAATGGGACATGTGGGGGGGGGCAGGTAGGGTGAGAGGTGGGGGCAGCAGAGGGCAGGTTGGGGGTGAGTGTGACCCACCGCCTGCTTCCTCAGACGACTCCAAGAGGATGATGGGAAACACAGAAGAGGGAAACCATTTCATTTCACACCAACATGGCTCCTGCAGTCTGTACACGTCTTATTTTTTTCTGTCGAGGTCAAAAATGACCGCCGTTTCGCTGAGATGCAGGGGGCTGAAGGGGGCCTTGCCTTACCCATAATCCACCCTGCTGTAAGAAGCCTTTTCACATTCAACCAATAATCTCCTATAGAACCTCAAACCTGTGTGTGTGTGTGTATGTGTGTGTGTGTGAAAGACAGAGAGATGGGATGTATTTGTGTGTGTGTGAGAGAGAAAAAGAGAGATGGGGTGTGTTTGTGTATGTGGGGACAGAGATGGTATGTGTGTATGGCTGTAAGTGTGAGGGAGTCAGAGAAAGTGTTTGTATGTATGTGTGTGTGTGTGTATGTGTGTGTGTGAGGAAGAGAGAGAGAGATCCTTTGAGCTTCCGTGCTGATCCCTATTTTGCATATATGTGTGAAACACTTGAAAACACTGTTAATAACACAAGGAGAAAAAAAAGTAAAAACAAGGATAGAATCTTCTATTTCCTTCCCGTCCTTCCACTGGTGGGAGCTGGAGGGACACAGACCGCACTGGAGGTGTGTCCCACTTCGGGAGGGGGTCAGGGGCAGGACCGGGGACAGGATGTGGACGGGCCGAGCCCCGCCCTCCCCCTCTCTAGTTCTCCTCCCCATTCTCGCCCGGGCCTTTGATTAGCCTCTTGTTGCCGCGCTTGCCGGCCGGTCCGCGGGGCTTGGCGAAGGCCTGCTTGAAGGCGTGCTGCTTGGGGTGGATCTCCTCATACAGCAGCTCTGCTGTCAGCTCCTCACCACTGTCAACCTCCATCTGCCGATACACACACAGACACACACGCACACACACACACACACACACATGCACACAGACGCACAGACACACACACACACAAACAGTAAATGAGAGGAACTACAAAGGAATCCTGTAATTACCCTCTGTTTTACACTCTGGTAATATGTAGTCATGCCCCTGCTATCCTGAAATCCTACTGAACAGGGAAAGTAAACCTCATGGAAGCCAAACCTGAACAGACTGAAAGGAACGCTTAGGATGTGAAGTGATCGTTATTATTTAAACTATGTTACTATGTTAATCTTAAAATACTATTATTTTAATAGTATCATTAGTATTAATAATATACTAATAGCAGTAATAATAAACTAATACTATTAATAAAATACTATTATTTCAGAGTTTTAATCTCTGAAGATAACAGGAACATGGGCAACTGTTTTCCCAGCATGTCCACCTCTCATGTTTTAAAATAAGGGCAGCGGACAGGAATAGTATGTACACATAACACGGTGAGGGAGCAGAGTATGTGATGTTAGCCACGGGTTCTGCTGGAGTCCCATCAGCTCCTCACCTTTTTAGCAATCTCCAGCTGGTAGTCCCTTTCCACCTCATCCAGCAGCCGACTCTTACAGCTGGAGTACAGCATCCTCTCCTTGATGCTGCAGCTGTACCCAGGCATGGAGTAGATAAACACTGAGACAGACCCGAGAGAGAGAGTAAGAAACAGACGACATCTGGTACAGACTGAGTCACGTTTTATAGTCACATTTTAGTGCCAAGCAATTGATCCTATCCAGAGCAACTCACAAAGTTAAAGTGCAAAAGCGTGTGGGATAAAGTTGCAGTAACGACCACACATACAGAACACAGCAGACCATATCAGAACATGGCAGAACATCATCACACAGTGCTATGGTAACTAGTGCTACCATGACTACATAAGAGCACACATACACATGTATATAAAGTTTTATGCTACGGGATGGTGACTGACCCACAGACTCCAGGTAATCGCCCTCATGGCAGTGCTTGTAGAGGAAGAAGTGATAGCGTGGCGTGTCTGTGGGCACTCTCCGCGGAAGCTCGCTGACGTCCGTGGGGTTGGTGTGGACCAGCTCAATGGTCTCCCGCTCCGTGTCCAGCCGCTAACACACACACACGCACACACACATGCACGCACACATGCATGCACATAGAGAAATTTAGCACTAAGAGGAGTGTGTGTGTTCAGTTGCAAACACACACAGAACCAATGAACTTAGAGGAGTGTGAGCATTCAACTGTTAATACACACACACACATACACAGCAAAACATGGAGCTAAGAGGTTTGGACATTCAGCAGGTAACATACTTAAACACACTGCTAAAAGGAGTATGTGTTCAATTCCTAACACACACACACATAAATGTAGCACTAAGAGGAGTGTGTGTTTTCATTCACTAACTTCTACTACTGACATAAAAGACACATGTGTTTGATTCCTTAAACACAGTGTGTGTCCAACAGTGGGTCTTTTTTTTTTTACCAGAAATTCTTTTTAAGCACCACATTGTTATTATTATTATATGGAACATCTGATATCCAGCTGAAACCGCAGTCAAACTATCACCTGCTTTTCTTTTTTTAACATTAGAGAAACATTTAAACCGCAGTTACTGGGCTTTACATTATCAATGAGTACTGTGATGCCATTCACACAGCTATCTGTGTTTATGACTTGCCGATGCCAGCTAAAGATATTCAGTATGTTTTGAATAAAACCATTCACATTCACAACATAAACAGTAAATCAAGTTCAACTGAACTAAACTGAAAAGATGACTTTACACTGGAACATTTCAAGGAGCAGTAAAAATTCAGACTAGCTTTCTAGCTTCAGTGGTTATGCAATTCAACTTCTGGTGTTGACGCCGATAGGAAGAGATACATTTCCTCACAGATTAATCAGTGAATTTAATCTTTTTATTGGGTGTGTGCTGTGTGTCTGGTTTATGTCAGTGGTTTATCTATGCTGATATGCTCAGGAAGAGCACTGAGGATCTTTAAAAGACTGCATGTGAGCAGAAGAGTAAGAGATGTTATTAATGGATTGAAAACAATCTGTTAGCTCTTAAACTTTAATAACTGTTTTTCATAGGACGTGTATGTTATTTTTCATTACATTATTGTCCTTTAGCAGATGCTTTTATTCAGAGCGTCTTCTATAGGTTACAATTTTATATTCATACAAATTAATATGTGCTGAGAAAATTGTGAGTTAAATGCTTTGCCTAAGGGTACAGCAGCAGTGACCCAGCAGGGAATTGAACCAGCAAAGTCCTGCTCCTTACCACTATGCCACACTGCTTTTTCATACGCCTGCAGCACGTGTTACTCACATGATTACCATTATAATATAAAGTAGAAAAACCTTTAACATTTTAGAGGTGAAAAAACATTTACGGGTAACTTGCACACCTACATTCCTCACGATCTGTGACAGCAGAAAGTTTCTCTAAATTAACTGCAATTACTTGCTTTCCATAAATAGACTTAGCAAACTGGCTATTGACTTTTCACTGACTGTGACTGTGTTCAACCTGCTCTTTTAATTTTCCATCTTCTTTATTAAATTACAGCGTTGTCTGTGTTATGGCGCCCCCTGGTGTCTCACCAGCTGTATGTAGTTGATGCGTCTCTCTGTGAGCTGTTGCAGGGCATGTCGGGCCTCTTCCTGCAGAGGGAACGCCAGGCCCTGCATGGTCTGGTGCCTACTCTCTACGCTGATCTCTGTCTTCACCTGTAGGGGGCGACAATCACACACGTTCGGCCTGGAACAAACTCTAGAAAAGTAGTGTTTATCACCACCAGGGGGGAGACACACACTCTCACACACACATACACACAAACACATCTGTCAAATAACCATATGATGCAACACCAATGAAGTGAAAGTAAACACTCTGATCAAAGTTTCTGTTTTGTAGGGAGTCTGCAATGGTTCTAAGTATGGGGGCTGGATTAGCATTGTCTCCCCTCTACACACAATTGATGCAACCAGTGAATTAGTACAGCTTTGGGTTTTAGGTTTTACGTTTTAAAATAGCTTTCAAGTGTTGGTTTGGAAAATAATCTATTGTGTTCATAATGTACGAAAGAATAGGAACCAGAATGTACAATGAGCATCATCACTTTCACAGACCCTGAATAGTCCTGATCTGGGCTGAGAACAGTGAGATCTGGACGAAGGACCTGATCTGGGCTGAGAACAATGAGATCTGGTAGGTGGGAGAGACGCACCTTCGCGCGGCCGGGGGGTCTGTCTGCCCGCCTACGCTCATCCTGTGGCAGGCAGGGGTGGGGGAGACAGCCGGGTTACGCACACAAACACACAGACACACAATGACACGCACACACAGCTACTCACACACACAGACACACACAGATGCGCACACGCACACGCTTTTGAAAAGAAGGTGATCTGAGCCTTTTTCAACACTCAGACACATGCTGAGAAAAACCTTGACCCATAATTCTCCCCTGTGATTACAGTGAAGCACCCTCGCCCGTCCGTTGAAGATGACTGGCGTTTCTGTCAGCTCTCTTTCCCTTCACAGTGATCACTCACCTCAGAACTGTCAGTGGAGTCGTCCTGTTAGAATCTACCCAGCTCTACCTGTCCTGCACCTCCGAATATTCCAGTCCTATCTGACAGGATCTAAAATGCTTATGTCTGTGAGAGACCAGAGAGCTCACAGAGACAGTGAGAGACAGTGGCACACGACAGGGTGTCCAGAAACACTTCATATCTCTCAACAACACAGTGTTCATGCACTGTTCATACAATGAATACACACAGTGTTCATATGCACACGCAGGTCACACGTGCACACTACGGCTGTGTAGAATAACTTACCCGCACAACCCTGTCCTAGAAGAACAGGACCACAGCGATTACATTACATTACATTATTGGCATTTAGCAGATGTTCTTCTCCAGAGTGACATATATAGGTTACAATTTTATCCATTTATACGGCTGGATATTTACTATGGCAATTATGGGTTAAGCGCCTTGCCCAAGGGCACAGCAGCAGTGCCCCAAAGGGGAACTTAAACCTTTCAAGCCCTGCTCCTTACCACTACACCACACTTCTCCCCAATTAATACATTATACACTGTACATTATACACAGTACATATGATGTCACAAAACAACCTTGGTAAAAATGTAATTGTTCCTCTGGCTGTCATGCAGACAGGACCTCCAGAGCCTTTGCTTAGTATTTTCCAGTAAGTGGATGGTAATTCCCCATGCTAAGCAATATTCCTCTATTGCTCCCAGCCCACAGCCACAGCTGCAGATGAAATCTTAATTTTCAATTCTGACCCTACTGATACAAAACTATGACATAGCATAACAGTAATGTAATTTCACAAAAAAAATTAAATTAAACAAATGAGCAAGTTTCCATGAAAGCACTGTCTGATAACAAGACTACAATAACAAGAGTGGATAAAAGGAACACTCTGGTAACCCTGCACAGGCAACATGGTATATAAATAATGATGAAGTGACGATGAAGTTTTCATGATGAAGTGAGCATTCAATGATACTCGGATTACAATAACCGTGACCACCAGTTAAGATTACAAAAACATGGTGCTAAGTCTTCTAGCATGAGCTGTGTCCTGGGCTGGGCGTGCTGACTCACTCTGACTCATACCACGTCACCTCTTGGTGTCTGTTACTAGTCTGGGCCAGTCAGTCTGATGCTGAATGAGACCGATGTGTAAGAAAGCAGGTTGGACTGGCTGACTTTATACGTTAAAAAGAGGGACAGGGACAGATTTTATATTCATGGGATCAGGTGTGGTCTCACATTGTGGAAACGGCGAAACAACCTCCAATCAAAATAATCTTTCTTTGTGTCAGTCAGCTGAAGGCAGACACATAGCGGAGAGAGAGGGAAAATCTGTCACCTCAGAACTGGATATATGTGCTTTGGTTGTTTCGTAGTGGGGAAAGTCATGGCTCTGAAAGTGTTGATGATGAAAAATATATACTCAAAGAGTTCAACTTTTGTCAGCCAGCAGAAATGTTTTTATAGATAAAAATAAGTATGTAATGTTTTAAATTAAGAGAATTTCCTCGTGAAAGTCACTGGAACACAGTATAAAGCTATTTAAGGTAGAAACTGAAGGGTGGTGACCTGGACCCAAATTCATGTGTGGCGGTCCACCTCATGCCATAGCTCAGAGTGTCTGTCAGCACACTGTAACTTTCCCGAACAACTGCGCTGAGATCATGGCCCCCGCTTTAAATCCCTCGGATGCGATTGGCTGGCTCTGCACAGGGTCTCACCTCATTGATTTTGATTTGCTGCAGCTCCTGTTCGGCTGCCGTCAGTGGCGCGGGGGCGGAGCATGAGGTCACGTGTCTCTGGTAACCCTGGAGGCAGACATCTTCCTGGGGGAGAAAGGAAACCAGAAGTGAACGAGAGGTGTCTAGAAATCCCAAAATGACACAGGGCACAATGACACTACTCTCAGGATAGAGTTTATGAAGCACCAAGTCTAATCTTGGTCTGCTCCTCTTAGCATCTTCTCAGAGGCATGTTGTGCCGACCATACTTGCCATAGAACTGGAAAATTTTCCATGGAGGAAATTAATGGAGGAAAGAATCTGTTTTTCTACTGGACCTTTGATCTCTTACCTCCACTGTGCCAAATATTTCATCCTTGACATGACCCCCTCCAAACTCTTTTTTCACTGTTGCACGAGTGGCTGCATACAGCATTTTCTGTCTGACCTGATGAGGGTAAAGAAGAACATGTACCTTCCTGAATGTGTGCACACTCACACTCACACACACACACACACACACACACATACACCAAGTAAAGCGACAACACACTGCTTTCTAAAAACAGATATATAAGAGCATAAAATTATTAAGCCCATACTATAATGCTATATAAGCAGAGCTTTGAGCATGCACTTGAATTAGCTCAGGTTTCTATGAATGTTTGCAGGATGCTAGTCACATGGTGTTGCAGAGAGAGGTATTTATAATTGTTGTTTCCTCTACAAATTTCATTTGAAGAACCGAAGCTGTGTATCAAAATGAAAATAATACTGCCTGCATCTAAACTACTCACTGTGTGACTCATACAGAAATGAGATACATTGTTATATACCCAGAAGTATGTTGCTCTGCCCAAGAATATATATTTTCAAATAAATTTAAAATATATTAATGAAAAGCAGAAATACTGTATATTACAATATACCAAAACTGAAATAATAATGCATTTTAAATATATTGATTGAGCTAAAAAATATATTCTCTAAAATGTATTCTTAATGTGTTATATTTTATATGGGCTATCAAGTGATTTTACAAGCCTTGAGTAGGTTTCCTTGTTATTTGTATGTGTTAATGTGTCTTTGATGTGTGTATATGTGCACATATTTGTGTGTTTGTGTAGGTGTGTGTCTGTGTGTGTGTGGGTGTGTGTTTGTGGGTCTGTCTGTCTTTGTGTTGTTGTCTTTACCGGGGACTGGTCAGGTGACCAGGAGATGAAGATCCACTCGTAGCCCTGTGCATTCTGGGTGTCCAGGCGATACAGGATGTAGCAGGGCTCCTTGGCGTCCAGCAGAGGAAGTAGGAAGTGGTCATAGTCCCGGTCCCAGCTCTGTGACGGCTCTCTGTATGCCCCCAGCACCAGCTGCTCTGAAACACAGAGAACACCTCACCTCACACCAAGACCCTAATACTGACATCACCTGTCCAATGTGTGCAGAATCAACAGAGAACACCTCACCTCACACCAAGACCCTACCACTGAGGTAAATTGTTTGTCTGTGGGGAACTGAGGCATATTGACACTGAAAGACACGACACCACAATGACAGTGAAAGCCGCCAAAAAAACGCCATCTGTGTTTCCGTCACACTAGGCTGCAGCTGCAGGCACGTAAACACGCATTAATTCAGCGAGTTGATCGTCTAACTTCCCTCGGCGGGTAGGATTTCAGAAGCGGACACTCAGAGGTAAACTCAAACTATGCTGGTTTCCATTGAGCTGGTTGTGCTGCTTTTCCACAGTGACCTTCGAGTTGATTCTAGTACCTCTAACTGAAACACAGCCATTCACATCAAAAATACGCTGTGAGGCAATGCAACACACTGACCCTCAGACACACCGAGACAGTCAATCCTCAACACTATGTATTTTAGAACATTTGTGGATAGTTATACTAGCTGTTTTTAAAGAAATCATATTATAAGACTGTAAATACTTCAAACAGTTTTCGTTTAAAGAAATAAGGCACTTAAGGGCATGGTATGTCAAAAAAGTTTGTTTGGCTTGTTGGTTGCTGGGACTTCTCTGTATCACTTTCTTAATGACACATAAAACCGGGCCTAATCACGATAAGCCAGACCTACACGTGACTCATTGCTTTAATATGCACATAAGCAGATGAACAGCTCTCCGAGGAGTAGGCCGAGCCTGACCATCACGCCTCTCCCTCTCTCATCTCCTCACAGGCAAACACAGACTCTCCTTCTGTCATCTCTCCTCTCTCATATCATCTCCCATCTCTCATCTCGTACCCCCCATCCCATGTACCCGGCTCCAGTTTCTTTTTCTCCCTAGCTCTCTCTGTGTCAACACTCACTCGACTTAAATGACAGCACTGACGTTCCCTCTCTCTCTGCTTCATTGAATTATTCATCCAGAAATGAATCCTCCCTCCTTCCATCATTACGCAACCATCAAAGATCTTCATCACCCTTTCTCACACACACACACTCTTTCAAAAAAGGGGAAAAAAAAACACGTCACACAGGTATGCACAGACGTGAGCACACGCACTCGTGACAGGCACGCGCTCGTGCACACACGCGTGTGTGGTCACGCGCACACATACGTGCGCACATGCACAGTGAGTGGCAGCAGCGACTGGGATACACTGAGGATGCAGAGTCTCCAGTTACTCTGGTTCTGGGGGGAGCTGCTGTAACTAAGAGACTGTGAACTGATACACTCCGATCAGCTCTGACGCAGCGCCTTGTTCCAGCTCAAAGGCATGACTCCTTGTAGCCGCCTTCAACAAAACCACAGAAGCTAAGCATGGCTGGGCCACGTCCTTATTTGGACATGAATGGGAGAGTTCCAAAGACAGGGTCCCACACTTCCCAGGCCACGGACGCAAGGAGTGAACCAGGCTCTTTCCTTCTGAAAGACCATGAGTGAGATCTGATTATGTGAACTCTTTCCCCCCTAAAATGTAACAAGACACAGATTAATCATATTAATTTTATAAAGGTGTTTCCTATATACACCACAACAATGTCTAGTTTCACTTCAGCATATTTCATGTGAATAGCTGAAAGGCGGGACATTAAGGAGACATTCACTCTAACCTCTGTGGTAT